>NC_135505.1:65926648-66269148 GCF_052857255.1 Amblyomma americanum | reverse complement strand
TTTAAATAAACTGGAGGGATGTTTGCCAAGATATTAAGTGCTACGTTAGCTGTGGTTCGATAGGCTTTTGTAATAAGGATGAGTGGTATTCTCTGAATACTCCTTAATTTATTTTTGATTAAAACTTTATTACTATACCATACTGGGGATCCATATACTATTGTTCTTTCTATTGCCTGAAGGTATATTTTCCTTAGATGCTCTCCTGTCATCCCTCGATTACCAGAAGAGAAACGGGTTAGATTCGTTGTAATTAAGCTAACTTTTTCTTTTATGTATTTAAGATGAGGAAGGAATGAAAGTTTGTTATCGAATATAACCCCTAAAAGTTTAAGTTCTTGTACTGCTGTTATTTTACTGTTATTCATTTTAAGAATAGGTGGGTGAGTTTTATATGATTTGCCTAAGGTTAGAAACTTTGATTTTCCGGGGTTAAACTTCAGGCCTGCTTGTTGTCCCCATTGGTTTATAGTTTCCAATGTTAGATTTCCCTTAATTTCTAGATCCTCTCTGGCCTTGAATTTAATGGTGATGATAATGTCGTCCGCAAAAGCTTGAATATGAGTGTCATTTGATAGTTGAAGGTTGAAGATTTCAGCGATCATTAAATTCCAATACAGTGGGCTAAGTGGTGATCCTTGAGGTGATCCTGTTGTTATTTCTTTAGTAATTTTTATATCTCCCGATTCAAGAATGATGTTTCTGTTTCGAAGAATACAATTGGTAATTTTTATTAAATTGTTGTGACAATTCAAAGACGTTAAGATTTCCACTATTTTATTAGCTCGTATAGAGTTAAATGCATCTTTAATATCTAGAGATATAATTCCTATACCTATGTGGTCCAATTTGGCCTGCATTACTTTTCTTTTAATAACATTTAGTGCCATTGTTGTTGAGGTATTATGCCTGAACCCATATTGATGCTTCGGGAAATGTTTGTTTTGCTGCAGGAAAAAATAGATTCGGTCTTTTAGTAGTTTCTCTAATATTTTACCTAAGATTGAATTAATTGCAATTGGTCGAAATTTTTCCACTCCTTTCTTCTTTCGACTGTCTGCTTTAGGAATTAGTATAATTCGGGATTTGCGCCAGCATTTGGGAAAGTATCCAACTCGAAGACAAGCATTAAATATGCTGTTGAAGAAAGACATGTGTTTTGTGCAGTGTTTGTACAAAAATTGTATTTAAATCGTCTGGCCCTGGTGCAATGTTGGTTCTGAGATTTTTGATTGTTTCTTGAATTTCTTGTTCCATGAATGGTACATCGTCACCATTTTCCGTGTTGCCGATACCGAATGTTATTTCAGGTTGGTCGGATGGTTCCATTGGGTAGAAGGAATTTAATATGTGATGAATTGTTTCTTCTAAAGATGTTGTTTGTTGTCCATCTGATTTCACTATGCTCCCAATTATTAGAGGTGTTTTAATTTGATTAGCCGCAATCTTATAGGGTAATGTGAATGGATTTTTTTCTAATTTAGTACAGACATCATTCCAACTTTCTTTTTTCGCTTTGTCTAACATATTGTTGTATGTTGTGTGTTCTAAGTAGTATTCTTTTTTGAGTCTAATCCTAGTTTCTCCAGATGCTTTTTGATATCGTTTCCTCATAGCTCTTATTCTTTTCCTTTCTATTTTTAAGTCTAGATTCCACTAAGGATTAAGGTTGTGTTTACTTTCTTTCACTATTGTTTTATACTTATTTTGTAATGTTTCAATTTTCTTATACATTGCTGACATAACTTCTTCAATTTCTAGTGGTGTATTTAAAGCTAATCATTCACTAAACCATTAATCATCACATAAAGCTTGCAATATTTTTTGATTATCCTTTAGCATTCTGTGATATTTTTTCGGATGTTTCTCTTGAGATACTCTAATTCGGATATACCGATGATCACTATCAGTGATTTCTTTTAGTACCTCCCAAGTGGTAATTTCAGAGTAGATTTTTTGATTAACGAGAGTTAAGTCAATCCACCCTTTCGCTCTATTTGTTTTAAAGGTAGGGGTGAGTGTGGATGGTTTAATATGACCATATTATTTTTCATTGCGAATTCCAATACTTCTTGCCCTTTTTCATCGGTTTCCTTACTACCCCAAATTGTATTTTTTGCATTAAAATCTCCCAAAGTTATGACATTTTCCTGCAAATGGTTTGAGATAATGTTATCAATTTTGTCTAACATTGGATTGATATTGTTAGTAGGGGGAATGTAGCAATTTATAAGTATGATATCTTTACCTCCTTTGGTTATTCTAGCAACTACCAATTTGTCTTCTATTTGAATGGGGAAAACTTGAGTTTCGGGTTTATGAATAATTAATGCTACTTTTGCGTTTTCACTAGCTGCGATTACCTTGTGCTTTATTGGAAATGGAATAATTTTGTTCTTTAGATGGTATGGTTCCTGAACTGCTGAAATGTCATGATCATTATTTGCTTGAAAGCGTTGTAATGTTTCGTTTGCTTTATAAGCTCTGGCTAAATTAACCTGTATAATTTCGAAATGGTTTTCAGTTTGTGATTGCACGTTATGATTAAAGTTGTTTTGAGTAGGTTTGCTGGTTATGTGTACTGTCGTCGCGGTCCCTGCCATGTTGCCGGTAGACTTCACAGCATTCGCCTCAGAATCCTCTCCCTCTCTTCATTCTTTTTCTCCTCATAGGTTGGACAGGAGTAAGAGAGCATGGAGTGCCTGGTTTCCTGCTCGTTGCGTCCTACCTTAAGGCACACTGGGCAGGATGGTTCTGCTTCACATTCACCTCTCACGTGTCCGTGTTGTCCACATTGGGCACATCTTGGGTCTTCCTGGCAGCCGAAGGAACTGTGGTTGTAAGATGCACATTTCAGACATCTCGTCACTCTTATGTGGTCAAACATAGGGGACTTGGTCCATCCGATAGAGAGTGTCCTCTTGCCTTTCACTTGGGTGTAGGCATTCTTGTTTAAGGCGACGACAGCCGTCATCCCATTGCGTCCTTTCCAAAGCTCTGTTATTTCCATGTCCTCTTCTGTGCAGGCCAATCCGTTTTGTTTTATGATCTTTTCAGCTATTTCGGTTGTATGCGTATCCTCGATTCCAATGGGCTTTATTTCCATTCTTTTTCCTTTCGGCTTTTTGATGTCCAGCTCCCGTAATGTTTCCTTTGCACTTATGTAGTTAGTCTCTCCATAGACTCTGGGTGTGTGGAGAGCACTACCACTCCCTCCCTTCCTGGTCTCAGGGAAGTGTCTCGGATGTTTAGTTCGGCTGGATCAACTTCTTTCTTCAATGCCTCCAAGATCTTTTCTTGTCTCAGCGTTCTGGAAGTGATAATGACAGCTGTCGTTTCTTCCTTTGCTGTTTCTTGTTCTGTTGATGATGTGGCCTGCACTACTTCAGCAAAAGTTGGGCCAGTCTTTTTTTCTGACTTCATTTCTTCTAGCTGTCCCCTCAGGAACTGATTCTCGTGAGTGTTCTGAAGCAGCAGCATTTTGAGCTTGGCAACTTCATTGAGAATTTTTTCCAGTTCCTGTGCAACATCTTCATCTCCACCTGTGGTTGAGGGAGGAGAGTCGCAACAGTGACCTCATTATGTTTTTGTCTGCTTTTGCTATCTTAGCAAGTGTTCCCCTTATTGCGTCGTTGGGGGTTCCTTGAAGTTCTTCCCCATCGAAGTCACTCCTTGTGCCTCGGCTGACTGGTGAGGTTCTTCCTTCATAGATATTGCTCCCTAGATTTTCTAGGAGACCTTGGCACGGAAATCCATTTGCCTCTTCTGGTTCTGTGGAGCACATGTTTTTGCTTTCCTTCTGAGAGTTTTCTTCTTGGTCAACTGGCACTTGATTTTTCCTTCCTTCCGCTTCTTCCAGGTTCTCTCTTGCTTGAGTTGTGTTTCGTTCGTCTGAAACCTTCTGTGAAGTCTTGGCTTGCTGCGTTGAGCTTTGTTTATACTCTGGTTCGTCGTCTCCCGAGGCCTGAGCACTTGACTCGTCTCGTGTCTGGTTCTGGATCGGGGTACCCAGCCTTGTTGGAAGGTCTTTAGTGGGCTTTGGAGTCTTCTTGGTCTTCTTTTTCTTTTTCGATTTCTCCTCTCTTGTGTTGAGTAGAGTTACTCTCTGAGAGTTCCTCCCTACTCGACAGCAAAAATGTTCCTTTCTTGTACATCTTCCTCTACAGCTATCAGATGTCCCTTAGAATTCACTAAAGTAGTGAAGAAATAGCACCAAGCTGATCTGCCAGCCAACAGGAGGCAAAAGATTTTCTTCAGCCAAGCTGAGAGCTCCCGAGGATGAGTCGGTTATGTCGCCCCATCATGAGACCTATGCCTGGTGGTAGTTGGATATTGCACCTTTTCTTGTTTCAATTTTGTTTATCCTGGCTTAAGGACTCTTTTCCATTCCTTTTATAATTTTTCCCGTCAAGAAAAATAATTTTCTAAATTTCTGCCAAATTTGGCGGGTGTAAGAAAATGGGCACAAAACACTAGCAAAACTGTGCAGCACGAAGTATGAGCAACCCAGTGTGTATGGGGTTTGGTTGATGGCCTAGAAATTAACGATACTCATATTTTTCGCAAAACTCAATACGAGCACCCGATAGCCCTTGCTCTCGGATTTTCAAAAAGTGGTCATACTGCCCTGTAGCTTGAGCGGCTGCGGAGTTATGCCACTTTCCGTGGGACCGTCCGCCCTACCCAGGGTCTCGCCCTACTCCTAGGGCGTTACGCAGAAATCCCGATCGAAAATATTTGCTTAAATTTTGCGAGTTGTGAATCGTGGCTGGTCTCAAAATGTTCCTTATTTGTTCAAGATTGCAAAAATATATATTTTGATAGGGTTCGGAGGGACGGCTAAGGAGTTACGTGTCTCCGTAATCCGAGAGAAGGAGATTAGGGCTAGACCGGCTGCCGGTTGTTTACCAGGTATTTTTGACGTTTCTCCTCGAATATCTGGTTTAAAACATTGATATATATTGCAAAATAATCGCGAGACACATGCGATCACTCTATAAGCACTTTTAGGCGGTTATCAAGGCGCAAAAGCTGTCAAACACACTTTCTTCACCTCAGCACATGGTCCACTTTGGTTAACAAGGACTCGTTTGGTAAAAAGCCTTATATCTCGAGAAATACTGCGCGTAGCTTGATGAAATTTGAGCTAGAGGTCGGCGAGGTCTTCGCGAAGGAGCAGTGTCAAAGCACAAAGACTAACGGCAAGAAGTTCTAGTCGAAACTTTGAAAAAACATCGCAGCTCGGCCCAGGCACGTCCGATCGCCGCGGAGACGCTGATGGTAGTAGTAGATAGGGACAGAATATAGATGAGTCTAATAGAAGTAGACTCCCCGCACCACTAATGTATCGCGGGTAGGAGGGAAAATGAAAAAAAAGGTACAAAATAAATAAAATGACAGGTTGTCAAAAGGCAGAAGAAAAAAAAAGAAACAAAGGGGAAGGATAAGAAAGATGTGTGGAAGGGAGAAAGGGTGAGGTGGCTACCATCAGCGTCCACGGCCAAGGGAGCGGCCACGGCAACAGGGGCGTTTATTGAAACCAATGAGCAAAAAAAGAAAAAAAAGAAAAGAGAAAGAAAAAGAAGAAAAAAACTTTTTCACTCTGTCTTCTACTTCCTTATGCTTCACTTCTGTCTTCTAGCTTCTTGCTTCGTTATGCTTTCAGTTACTCCTTGCCGAAACGCTCTTGCTGGTCTGTATTGTTTTCCTCTTCTCTTGACGTCTGCCTCTTCTCTCCGTGTATCAATTCGTTTTCGGTTATATATGTATCGACAATCCTTTAGGCTAGTGCGGCTTAAATTCCTCTTCACTCTGGTTGTCTTCTTCACAAGTTTTCTACGTTTCGTTATTTACCTTCCCTGTTTACTTCATTGCTCCTCCAGATGTTGCTACAATGTGTTTTTCAAAATGTAAGTTTGAATATATATATATATATATATATATATATATATATATATATATATATATACATATATATATATATATATATATATGTTGATTTCTTTCTAACCTAATGTTTCGTTGCTTATGTTGTTGGTGTATTTTTTGACACCTCCAAAGCATGCTCGCCCCTCGCCAAAGGCCGCAGGGGTAACTTCTGGTATCAAAACTGTAATTACTCATAGGAGTTTTTCACTATCAACCTAACCATTTCATTTATTGTCTGCATTGTGTTTTCTGTTTTTAGTAATTCCGGTTTCCTTAGTTCTAAATTCTTTCCTAGAATATTGGTTAATTTTTTCCTTTGTTTCTCTGTAAGTGAGCAGTCTTCTTAATAGTGATCAAAGTTAACCGGGATTTTTCCGCAATTACATCGGGTATTATCGCTGATATTTAATCTAGCTAAGTAGAATGGAAATCTTCCGTGTCCTGTTAATGCTGGAGTCTGATAATGATCCGTTGGAAAATGTCCAGGAATAAATTTAACGTTTTTAATCCAGTTATAAGTGTACGTACTTTTCCCCTCTTCTCTCCTAAATACATTCCATTTTTCGAGCATTTGTTTTTGAAGTTCTTTTTTAATAAATTGCTTTGTCATGGGAATATCTATTTCTTCTCCTTGTTTCCATGCGGTTTTTGCTAATTCGTCTGCTTTATCATTACCTTTATTGTCACTGTGGCCTTTCACATATGCTAACACTATTCTCGATGTCTTGGACTTTAGTAATTCCTGTTTTATTGCTTGAACAAATGAATTATCACTGTTGGGATTATTAAGTGACTTCAAAGTACTCAGACTGTCTGCTATTATTTGATATGTTTTTCCTGCTTTTCTTTATTAACATATTCTACTGCTTTCTTGATGGCTATCGATTCTGCCTGAAAGTTGTTACTATAAGTAAAAAGTTTATATTGTTTATATTCTAATAGGTTTCCTGATTTATCCATTACTACGAATGCTGCTCCATTCTTGATTTCAATAATGTTTCCTTCTGCATCTTTCTGTTGCACTTGGGATCCATCTGTAAAAATGTTAATGTCCGCTGCAATGATCTCTTCTTGGTATTCAAATTTAGCTTTCTCTGCTGGGTGGTATTCCCATAAATCATACCTATCATGTATTTGTTCATTTTTTGTCGTAAAATTTTCCCATGAGAAGGATTTTTCGTTATGCATATTTGAATATAGTTCGTTTTCTTGCTCGATTTTTAATGTAATAGGAGGAATTCCTGCTAAAATATTGAGGGCTATATTTGGGGTAGTTCGATTAGCTTTGGTTATTAGAATTAGTGGAATTCTCTGTATAACTCCTAATTTCCTTTTGTTGTATACTCTGCCATCATACCACACAGGAGATGCGTACACTATCTGTCTCTCAATTGCTTGTACTTATATTTTGCGTAGTATTTCTTTTTTTATCCCTTTTCCGAGTCCCGTGAATCTGCTTAGGTTTTTTGTTAAGATTTGAACTTTATCTTGTATATATTTCAAGTGTGGTAAAAATGACATTTTGCGGTCGAATATTACTCCAAGATTTTCAGTTCCTTTTCAACTTTGAGTTTAGTCCTGTCCATTTTTATATTTGGTGGATGTGAGCCATAATCTTTTTCAATTGTGAGTATTTTCGATTTCTCAGGATTAAATTTTAAGCTGTGTGTATTTCCATAGCCGCTTATTTTATCTAGAATTTCATTTGCTTTTGTTTCCAAGTTTTTTTAGCGATTTATATTTAATAGTAATGATAATATCTGCAAATGCTTGCATGTGAGTTTCTGGTGGTTTCTGTATATGAAAAATATCATGCAGTGTTAAGTTCCAAAATAAAGGGCTTAGTGGAGAACCTTGTGGCGATCCGGTGTTTAACTGTTTCTCTATAATACTTGTCTGAGTTTCATATATAATTTTCCGATGTCTTAACATATGTTCAGTTACGTTAATTAAATTTTTATAGCATTTTAGTCTTTTAAGTTTTGCACATACGATTGTTGGCTTGATTGAGTTGAATGCATTTTTAATATCTAGTGAAATAATTGCTATGCCGAGGTGATCCAATTTCGCTTGTGTTATTCGTTTTTTCATTTCTTTTAAAGCACTTGTAGTTGAAGTTCTATGCTTAAACCCATATTGGTGTTTCTCAAACAGATTATTTTTATGTAGATAATGATATATTCTATATTTATTAAGTTTTTCGAATACCTTTCCTAGTATTGAATTGATTGCTATAGCACGAAATTTCTCTATTCCTGCCTTTTTTTGGGAATCACTTTTTGGTATTAATACTATTCTAGAAGTTCTCCATTTTTTTGGAAAGTATCCTATCCTCAGGCAGGAATTAAATAGCATACAAAAGTATTCATTTTTTGATTTATATAGAGCTTGGACAAAGTCAGCATTAATTTTGTCCGGACCTGGTGTTACGTTGGTTCTTAGATTTTTAACTACCCCTTCGATTTCAGCTGTAGTAAACTCTTTATCATCAATCAAGTTTCCATAGCCTTCCTCTGTTTCTTGTACGGGATTTACATCTTCTCTTCCTTCACTGTCCTCTGTATCAAACAGCGTGTCCAAGATGTATTCAATCGTCTCGTTTAAGTTGCTTGTTTGTTGACCATCCGGTTTTACTAAACTTTGGATCTGGAGTGGTACCTTCAACTGTTTTCTTGCTGTTTTATAAGGCAGAGTAAAAGGATTTTTCTCTATTTTTTGACAGAGTCTATTCCAACTCTTATCTTTTGCGTCTTGTAGCATATTGTTATATACTATATGTTCTTGGTAATATTGCTTCTTCAAAACCTCTCTCGTTTCACCTTTTGCTCTTTGATACCTTCTCCTCATTGCTCTTACTCTCTTTCTTTCTACATCCAGATCTATTGACCACCATAGATTTAGTTTGTTTACTTTCCTTTAATTTTGTCTTGTATTTGTTTTGTAGTTTTTCAATTTTTTCGTATAGCTCTTCTACATTATCATCGATCATTTTTGGTGATTGCAAGTCAAATGGTCCTTGAAACCACCTATCGTTAATTAGTTCCTCAAGAATTTTTTGATTTGCCTTCAAAGTAAGGTGATATATTTCTGGTTGTTCCACTCTTGAGACAGTTATTTGTATGTAGCGGTGATCACTGTAGTTAATTTCCTTGAGAACTTCCCATTTACTGATTTCTGTTTGTAATGATTGATTTACTATTGTAAGGTCAATCCAACCTTGTGCTCGAGATGTCTTGAAGGTTGGTGGTGAATCACTTTCATTTAATAATACTAGACTATTTTTAAATATGAATTCAAGTATGTCGTCTCCTTTGCTGTCATTTTCCTTACTTCCCCATATTGTGTTTTTTGCATTGAAGTCACCCATTATAATAATGTTCTCACCTTGCCATTTCGCTACTTCTGTGTCTATTGTAATAATGATCGGGGTTATGCTGTCACTCGGTGGACAATCACAGTTAATTATAACAAATGATTTATTCCCCTTAGTTATCCGAGCTATCACTATGTGGCTGGTGATTTTATTTGGAAAAACTTGTATGTTGACGTCATGTATAATTATTGCTGTTCTGGGATTATCTGTTGATGCTATTATCTTATGTTTAACTGGGAACGGTATTATTTGATTATTATGGTGGTATGGCTCCTGTAACACCGAAATAGCATGATGATTTTCTTCAATAAAGTCCCTAAGTGCCTGGTTTGCTTTAAACGCATGTGCTAAGTTGACTTGTATTATTTTCAGAATACTATTGCCTTTTGTTTGTTGCGTTTGGTCCCCCACTGTTAAGACTCGTTAAGTTGTACTGTTTGAAGTGTTTGGTTTTGAAATGTTCTTCGCCATGATGTTGCGGGGTCTTTAGGCAAGCCTTTGTATGATCTTTGCCTTCTCTTCTTCCTTCTTCTTCATGTACACAGGACATGTGAAGGACCACATTGAGTGGTGAAGCTCCTCCTCTGGCACTCCTGCCTTATGACATACTGGGAAATGTTTGGAGCTCACAGTCTCTGGCCTGATGGCCATGTTGCCCACAGTTGTTGCACCTTGGATCTTCCTGACAACCAAATGAGCTGTGCTCATAGGTTGCACATTTCAAGCATCGACTGACAGTGATGTTTTCATAGACTGGGGACCTGGTCCACCCGATGTTAAGTGTCCTTCTGTCCTTGAGTTCATTATAGCCCTTCTTATTTACAGCTACAATGACTGTTGTGCCATTCCTACCTTGGTATTTCTCTTTAAACTCTATGTCGTCTGAGGTACATTTCAGATCGTTTTGATGGATGATCCGCTGACACTTCTTCTTCCTGGATATCATCCTCTATGCCAACGAGCTTCAGTTCGAGTCGGCGTCCTTTTGGTTTTTAACTTCCAAGCATTTCAACTTGTCTTGCATTTCTATATAGTCCTTCAATCGGTTCAGGGAGTCTGAGTCTGTGGACGTGACGATGACCCCTTCTCTGCCAGGCCTCAATGTGGTATCCTTGATCCTGAGATCAATTGGATCAATTTCCTTTCTGATGACATCCATTACTTTCCCTTTTGTCAGGGTGTTTGACGTCACAATCATTGCGATTGTTTCTTTGCTTTGGGTTTTTGTTGGGGATGTGCCTTTCGTCTGAAGGGTTACTTCTGCATAGGTCTGAGCAGAAGCTTTTTGCTTGTGCAGTTCATCGATCTGCCCTCTCAAGAATTGATTTTCGTGGGTTGTTTCCAGCAGGAGTGCTTTCAATTTGGACACTTCAGTCAATATGGCATCGAGGTGATCTGTTGTCATTTCGCCACCATTGCATCTGTTTGATATCCCACAAAGAGCTCTCATAATATGCTGGTCTATCCGTGCCATTTTTTGTGTCAGCTTCTTAATGGTATCTCTCCGTGGCGTATCTGTTGTTTCTTCTTCCTTGTCACTGGTGCAGCTTGCATTGCTTCTTTTAGATGTTTCGCTTCGGCTGGGTGGTCGGTCCAAGTTCTCAGACGAGGTTCCATGGAGTGGTGGCGAGTTGTCTTGCACTGAGTGATTGTTTTTCTCCATACCCTCAATTCTCAATCCAGTAGGTATCGTTCGTGCATTGTTTTCACGTCCTTGTTTCTGAAGTTCTCCGTCGTCTTCTTCGTCTGGTGTCTGAGGGAGTTGTTGAGTTGCTCTCGATTTCTCTCTTTCCCGTTGTCCGGTGATAGATGTGGTAGCCTTTACAAACTGTAAATTGCTCCCGAGTTCTTGGTTCTGGTGTTCTTCGTCGTCCTCTTCATCTGGAATCGCATGGTGTTGCTGAATTCCTGTTGACTTCTCTTTCTTCCGTTGTCCACTCGATGAGGTGGCCCTCTCCAATTTTCCGAGCTCCCTTTGTCTTTGGTGGGAGAGGTCATCTTGTCTTTTCCCTTTGTGTCCTTTTTTGTTTTTTTCTTCTTACGGTCTTGTTTCATGCTTTGGTCTCCTGTAGTCGTATCCGTCCCACTCTCGTTGATTGAGTACAAAAATTCTTCGCTTGCACTCATTGCCTTCATGGCCCGACGTCTGGCCACTCGACAGTATGATGTGTTCAGTCCGTTCCCGAAAAAGCAATTTCGTATTGCCTCTGTTGGTTGGTTTGCTCTCTTTTTGAATTGATGTCCTCTAGCACTTTCTCAACAACCAGCGATTTTTTCCAGCCTCTAGGACGATTTCATCGCAATTTCGCCAAATTTGGTTGTTTTTGTTATCGTCTGGCCACCCTGTGCAGTTGACCTATGTCCAAAGTCGTGGGTTCGATTTCTCAAAAGCTGTATGAGTTAGTCGCTTCAAACAGGTGTCAAACTGTGGGTCTCACTCCCCGGATTACAGCGAGGGGCTATAGCAATCTGTGAGAGCACCCGTTGCCGAGTTATTAGATTGTCCGCTTTTTGAGAAACCTTAACTCGGTATAATTTCGCCAATTTGTGGTCGTCGTTCTTGAATTGGAGATAAAGCTTCCACTCTTTGTCTTCTCTTTTCAGAGCATATTTTTTCCAGCGATTTGGGATGTTTTTCTCAAAAATCACCAAATCTAGCGGAATCCACTCAAGATCTGGCAGCCCCGTACATGGAAAACCTTGGGTTCGACGTCATCGGCCTTGTTTTTCAACTTCTAGAGCCCCTACGTGAACATCAACGGCACAGCGGGATTGCCCGTATTTTTCTGAACAAAAAAAGTGGTCAATGATGAATATCGGTTATGTACTTCCAAAGTTATTGCTGCTTTCGCTGATATTTGTGGCCGGCGCAAGATGGCCGCGCCCACGGCTGGGGAGGCCGCCGCTGTTTGCAGAGTTCGGAGGCTGATATCTCCAGAAATTGACGATTCCACTGATTCCTTTTAGTAAATCGGTCTTCGCTATGGGTATCCTGATCTTCCACGAGTATTTTTCCCCGCGCTGCCGCCTGTTTCCTGAGGTCTCGGTCACTCTTCAACTCCGATTAGGCCTAGGTCTCCCATGCGACTAGCAGATGTAAATAAGACACTTTTATCAGCCAATACTAGTCCGATTTCAATCCGGTTTGCGTCGCTAGGCCCGCGTTATCTTTATGGTACTGGAGCGTGAAAGGAGATTTGTCCACTCACTCGTTTTGATGTCGAAAAGTTGAAAAAACTGCGCAGCTCCGCTCCCGTGCGTCCCAGGCCGAAAGGACGGTGGCGCCACCTACTAGATAGGGACAGTGGGAATCTCGTTAATCCATTCATGCGCGTCACTAATTAGATGACGAGGCATTTGACAATTTTTTTTGCGGTCCTCCCCACCTCCCGCCACTGCCATCTCGAAGTCCCTAAGGCCTGTCCGGCCTTATCGTCGTACGATCGTGGTGGGGACTTCGGATAGACAGTTGCGCCGCGTTAGCCGAATCAGTTCAACCAAAAAGCGTAGGAAGAATGGCGGATTAACGGATTCCCACTGTATTGTAAGCACAGTGGTACGCGTCTTAGTGGTGGCGCGGGGCTGCAGCCGGAGGGACAGTCATCAGCGTACTATAGTACACGTCATCCGCTGGTGTACGCGGAAGCACCTAATACTCCCCTCTAGGCAACGGACGGTTAGTATTTTTATGTCTTGATTAGAACACCTTAGCATCTTTAATGATTTTATTGACTCTTTGGCCCAAACCCCCTATAACTCATGGTCAAAGAGATCACTATCGGTCTACAGTTATATTCTTTAGCAATCTGGTTAACTATTTCGTGCATCATGTATTTTGCAACTTTACTTTGATGAGCTTGGGATAATGAAATCCCGCCACCAAACACCTGGACGTCTAGCACCATGACCTGTTCATCCCTTATGATGACGAGGTCCGGTTTCCGGTCCCCTAATGATGTGGCATAGATAGGCTCTTCAAGTACTTGGTAGCCACGCTTGCGGAGGCCACCGGCCAGATATGTTGCCAAAGCGTTGCGTCGATGAATACGGGCCCCGTAGGTTCGGGGGCATTTTTGTAGAATATGGGTTAGAGTTTCAGAGGTTTTGCACCCCGCTCTGCATTCTTTAGGGACCCCCTGTCCTCTCTTCGTGCGGGTCAGGTTCGGCATAGCATTGTATCTCACCTTCACCGCATCGGTGAAGGTGTGACCACGAAGGAGCCTGGTGCCCTCAGAGATCCACGCCGAAGAGCTTGGGGCAGAGGAGGCTCCCTGCAGAGGCGATCCATCATTGCTATTGTAAAGGGAGGAGGTCCAATAACTATTGGGGGCTTTTAGTGAGTCAATCAGTGTGCCGTTGTAGATGCACAACTTGTCTGCTTGCTGCTTTGTTTGTTTTAGATATTCCAGCTGTGCAGCCTCGCGGCAGACCTCACTGGTGGAATTAGCAAGGCGGGCAATACGCTTGCTGCGTTTATACGGGATTGATGTTCTAAGACAAGGGATGCCGAACCCCCCTTGCCTCACAGGGGCATAGAATGCCCCGAGTGGAAAGTCGTGGGGAAGACGGAGCCATTGCCTGACGGCTGAACGGAAAAGTTTATCACATTTTACTAGCAGGTTGGCCGAGATGGGCCCCAAAACCAGTTTATGGATGATACGGGGGATCAAGTAAAACTTCAAAGCAACCAGGCGTTGCTGGGGCTTCAGTGGAGCCTTGGTCGGTCTTAATAGGTAGTTTTTCAACTCCGGAACCATAGGGGCGGTCTCCATTCCAGTGGGTGTAAACATCAAGCCCAAGTATCGCCAAGATGTTGAGGCCGAAGCTTGAGGGATCCTTTCGCCAGCGACGAAGAACTCTTGGCTCTCGAAAATCTTCGGGATCTTGCTCTTAGCATCAGCGATCACAGACACGGCAAGGCATTTCTTTGGGTTGAGCCTCAGCCCCCTTTCCGCAAGGTATGTGTCCAGGCTGTATAGCTGCGTCTGGAGACCGCGAGGAGATGTCGCGAACAAGACCAGGTCATCAGCAAAAGCCATAGCGCTGATCTTAAACTCCCCACTCCTGAAGGCGACGCCCTCTTGAAGGTTCCGAAGCCAATGGTCTAGTATCAGGTTGAATAATAGGGGAGACAAAGGGTCACCCTGTCTCACACCACGGGAAAAATGAACTGTATGTGTCATGCCGCTGTAGGTGAGAACCGTTGTCGCTGACCTGTAGAAGCTCTCGATGTATGCGACGAAGTTTTCGGCCATTCCTTTACGTCGGAGGCCTTCCAGGATGGCATCAATGGTGACGCTGTCAAAGGCCTTCGCCACATCGAGAGTGGCCATATGCAGGTGCCGGTATCGTCGTCTCGCCTCGTAGAGAACTCCGGCCAGCGAAAAGACGTTCTCAGCACAGCCGTCCACCCACAAGTAGGAAGGCTCGCTGTCGGAAGTCAAAATCAATTGTTCCCAAAAGTCGATTGGCCAGAACCTTATGGAATAGTCGGACCAACACCGAAGAGATGGTAATTGGTCGAAAGTCCCCAGGGTCGGATGCTCCAGCCTTCTTGGGTACGAAAATCGTGCGGGCTCCGGATAGGCACACAGGCAGCCTCCCACGGAGCATGAAGAGGGTGTGAAGGACCTTCACTACAGATGTTGGCACGGCCCGTAGGTCCCCAGGTCCGAAGCCGTCTGGCCCCGCCGCTGTGCTTAGAGGAGGTAAAAACTTTTTTTATTTCTTTAGATGATATTGGGCGCAAAGGAGTCTTCTCAGGATCAGAAGTAAAGTTGTCTACACGCAAGGGCGGTAGCATACTTGGTCGTTCCATAATCTCTGCCCATGCCGCCAAAAAGGAGGTGGGGTCTTCAACTTTGGTCTCCATTTCTCCGTCTAATATATTCCGTACACAAGCACTCTGATTCTTCCTAAAGAGTGCTTGCGTCTTCGCATACTCTCGTCTCCGTCTTTTGCGTTTCCCAACCGGTTGAGTCGTTTGCCGGTCAGCCATACTGGAAGAATTTCTTGGCTGATCCTTGTAGAAATTATTTCTGATGTAGTTGTTAAGTTGCATATCAACATTAACATGATCTAGATAGAGCTCGGCGATAGTCCAAAGTTCCGAAGCATTAAAAGCCCGCGGGCACTGTTTAGTAATCAGTTTTCGAAGTTCATCGAGCAGTTCATCCCTTGCTGTCTTAGCAGGAATGGCCGAGAACTCACTTCTCCCATCAACCTCACAAACCTCATCTTCATCATTCCCCCCTCCCTCACCGGCTGCAGCCAACCCTCTATTCCTTATTTGATCAACTAGTTTCCTATATGCCTCAGCCCTTCTTTGGGATTTGATACCGTCAAATGTCCGTATTTTAAATCGCTCATGAAGCAGTTGATTGGTGTTTAGAACCGGTCCAGTGGATGTTAATTCCACCTCAGCCTTAGCAAGAAGGAAATTATCTTCCTTCGTCCATCTAGGTTTGACACGGGCAATAACAATATCAGCATTATAGTTGTCAAAGTGCGCCAGCCTGTGGTGCTGACTTAATCCGACTTTTGTTTTGTATGTGTTGCCACAGTCAATACATGTATTGTGTGATTGACATGGTACACGAGAGTTCTTTTTACCCCGGGGTTCGGAATCAGAAGAGTGAGAAGTGGGTTGATCACGCGCTGCGACACTTCGAACCGGACAAGGCCGACCTTGTTGGATAGTTGCCAGATCAACGGAGCTCGACGAAGAGGACGATGGAAAATCACGATGGGAAGGCGGCCTGGACCTCGCCTTCCCCACGCCACCAGTCCGCAATGGCCTGGACCTCGCCGCGGGCTGCTTCATTGGAGTCGCACGTTTCTGAGCGCGACGTACCATGTCGGGAACGAAATCATCCTCACCAACCCCCGAGCTCCCCGGTATAGCATCGGAATCCCCTCCCCCTCCCCCCAGCCACGTCTGCCGGGGCGGGAGCAGAAAAAAAGGAGGGGAGGGCATCGGCTTTCCTCCAAAGGTAGCAGCTCCGCCACCAAGAGGGCGCGTCGATCGAGCACCCGAGGCCCCCCCCCCCCCATGGGGACCCCAGATGTGACCACAGCACCTCGTTCAAGTAGGGCAGTAACACGCCGACTCACCGATGCCACAGGACTATTCAAGCCGCCGTCCCGGGCCTCGGTTCGCGCTTCCGCAACCAACGGGTGAGCGCAGAGGAACTCAACAGGCTGCGGAGCACCAGGCCCACTCACCACAGATACCGGAGTATTACTGACACAGACGTTAGAGGCGGCCCCCGGTTCCATGGCAAGTAAACCTGGTGACGCAACAGGTTCCCCTGTTTCACCAACAGGATCCATCTCATCCACCAGCGTATCTGCAAGGGCAGACAAACCCCCAATGGGGGGGTAGTATCGTCGTTTGTTGGGATATTCCCCTCAATCACAACAGGGCAGGGCACAGACACCTGCACCAAAAATGCCCTCTCATCCTCTTTGATAGAAATGATGGAACTTGGCTCATGCATTGTGGCCAACAGAGATGCCCTCTCATCCTTTTTGGTAAAAGTGATGGAACTTGGCTCATGCATTGTGTGCAGGGAGACAGGCTCATTTTGATCATCCCTGTCCCTTGCTAGCTGGGTAGGAATCATTGAGGTTGAAATCTTGGCTATTTCAGGAGGCTGTGAAGATATTGCTGAAGTCACAGCGCTTTGGAATGTCAGGCCCTTATGCATTTTTCCATGATGCACTTTTAATCCAAAGTAAGTCTTAAACGATTTGCCACAGAGCCGACAAGCTCTGGGCGAGGTGGGATCTGGAGCCTCCGTTCCACCAGAGTCCCCACGACTGGGCCCCGCGCCACGAGAAAGTGGGGTGGCCGCCTCTCGGCAGCCACTTCTAAGTTTTATGTATTTTTCTGTAGCGCCACTTGTTTTAGGGACCTAAGGGTTGCTAGCCCCAAGGCTCCATATTTGCCCTCTCAGGATGTATGGGACCTGGGCCAGAGTAGGGACTTAACACCCAGGTTCCCCTTCCTGTTCTTTAGCCCCAGTTTCCTGGGTTACCAGCTGGCACCTGGACTTGGGCCGATGGTCTCACCCAGAGGTCCGGAGGCGAACAGGGCATCAGGGCCGCTGGAATTGACCCTGGAGCGGAGATGTGATCCGCCACCAGACAGTTACTTTCGCCGTTTACCCGCGCTTTTTTGAATTTCTTCACGTTGACATTCAGAGCACTGGGCAGAAATCACATTGCGTCAGCACCAATGCTGGCCCTCGCAATGCTCTGTTTTAATTAGACAGTCGGATTCCCCCGGTCCGCGCCAGTTCTGAGTTGGCTGTTTTCTGCCGGCCGAAGCAAGAACCTCGGGCACGAAGCCCCCGTAACAAGCACAGGTGTGGCTTTCCACAGGAAGGTCCCGATGCTGGTCCGGGCTCGGCCGCACCGCTTTTGACGGCGGCGAGCCTTGCACAGTCCGGGTGCAGTGCCATTCCTGCTTCTGGACCCCAGCCCGACCGGCTCAGCCCTCAGAGCCAAACATTTTCCCAAGGTTACGGATCCGTTTTGCCGACTTCCCTTACCTACATTGGTCTAGAGACTAGAGGCTGTTCACCTTGGAGACCTGCTGCGGATATGGGTACGGTCCGGCACGAAAATCACACTCCCTCACTCGGATTTTCAAGGGCCGACAGGAGCGCACCGGACGCCGCAAGAGCCGCACTGCTCTACGGAGCCACCGTCCCTATCTTGGGGTGAACCCATTCCAGGGACTCGATCTCCTTACAGAGAAAAGAAAACTCTTCCCGCGGCTCCCATCGGCGTCTCCGAGCTGGTTTGCGTTGCCGCACTGGGCCTCGAAGGACCGATCTCCGTAGCCGGGTTCGGGACTGTTAACCCGATTCCCTTTCGGTTGCAGCGGGGCGTCTCCGATTCGACAGACAGAGCTGCACAAACGCGCCCGCTTCTGAAAGGATTTCTCCTTTCCCTAAGGACCGACTGACCCATGTTCAACTGCTGTTCACATGGAACCCTTCTCCACATCAGTCCTCAAGGTTCTCACTTGAGTATTTGCTACTACCACCAAGATCTGCACCAGCGGCGGCTCCAGGCGGGCTCGCGCCCGACACCTTCAACGCCCACCGCTGCGGCCCTCCTACTCGTCGCGGCTTAGCACCCCCACTGTTCGTGCTACTCTGCCAGCGACGGCCGGGGATAGGCGCGACGCTAGAGTGCCATTCATTTTCGGGGCTAGTTGCTTCGGCAGGAGAGTTGTTACACACTCCTTAGCGGATTCCGACTTCCATGGCCACCGTCCTGCTGTCTTAAGCAACCAACAAAGTTCATTGGTTCTCATGCGCGTCCCGACTCGGGCGCCTTACCCCGGCGTTTGGTTCATCCCACAGCGCCAGTTCTGCTTAGCAAAAGTGGCCCACTTGGCACTCTCATCGCAGCCGCAAGCCTCAACCCAGAAGGCCTCCCGTACACCCATTGAAAGTTTGAGAATAGGTTGAGGACGTTTCGACCCCAATGCCTCTAATCATTCGCTTTACCAGGTGTGACTGCTCTTCCATCGAGCGCCAGCTATCCTGAGGGAAACTTCGGAGGGAACCAGCTACTAGATGGTTCGATTGGTCTTTCGCCCCTATACCCGGATCGGACGATCGATTTACACGTCAGATTCGCTTCGGACCTCCACCAGAGTTTCCTCTGGCCTCGTCCTGCCCGGGCATAGTTCACCATCTTTCGGGTGCCAACGTGTGCGCTCTCGCACCGCCCCGGCGACAAGTGAGCGCCTGGGACGGGCCGTTGCTGCGCCCGAACCCCTGTGCGGTCCGGGATCGCAACGCGGCCCGCGGAGGGCCTTCACGTTTCATTGCGCCATTGGGTTTCGAGAGACCCATTGACTCGCGCACATGTTATACTCCTTGGTCCGTGTTTCAAGACGGGTCGGGTGGGTTACCGACCTACTCGCCGCAAACCACGATAGCGCCTCCGCGGGAGAACTCCCCGCTCGCCCGGCTTCTCGCCGCCAGCCCGCCGCCACGGGACCAACCCGGACAACGAGAGGCGACAAGCTTGCCCAGCGGTTCCTCCGCTCCGATTCCAGAGGGCGTCATCGTTCGGGCCTCCCGACAGCCGGGAGAAGCCCATGGGGCCTGGACGGGGTGACGAACTCTTCGTGCACGGCAAGGTATAACTCCCGCGAACCGTCACCGAGGGGACGAGCAGGGCACCTCCAGAGCCGGACTCAAAGTCGTACTTTTCCCATTGACCCGCGTCCGTCGCGGCGTTCTACCGGCGGTGGAAGGTGCGCACCCCGGAGACCGCGTCCGCGCACTGGCAGCCGGAACAGCCCCCCGAGAGGAGCCGTTTACCCGATGCCGCCAGCTCGGCAGTCGTCCGGAGACTGAATCCCACCGCTTTCGAGCTTCGAGGGCCCACCCGTTTTACTCTAAGCGGTTTCACGTACTTTTTAACTCTCTCTTCAAAGTTCTTTTCAACTTTCCCTCACGGTACTTGTTGACTATCGGTCTCTCGGTCGTATTTAGCCTTAGATGGAGTTTACCACCCACTTAGGGCTGCACTCTCAAGCAACCCGACTCACGGGAGGCTTCGTCCCGGGCGCGCAACGGCGGAGACGGGCCTGGCACCCCCTCTGGGATAAGCCCCTGTCAGGGGGACTTGCGCCGTCGCAAACTCCCGGGAACGTTGCCTCCCATACACCACATTTCCCGACCGCCTGCAAGGACGGGGGATTCGGTGCTGGGCTAGGTCCCGTTTTGCTCGCAGCTACTCAGGGAATCCCTGTTGGTTTCTTTTCCTCCGCTTAGTGATATGCTTAAATTCAGCGGGTTGTGTCGCCTGATCTGAGGTCGACACAGATGTGCGCTCTCGCGTTCGATTCCGGCGCGGTCCAGCGCGCGCGCGCGTCCTTCCCCAATCGTCCGGCCGACGCCTTCCGCCCATTCCCCGCTCACAGTCGGCAGCACCCTCGGCGACTGCGAGCGAGACTGGAAGGCGCTGCTGGTCGGCGCTCGGGACCGCGCGCATGCGGTTTGCGCGGATAACGCAGAGAGTTTCGAGCCCCCGAGCGCCGCGGCCAAATTTTTCCCTGCCGCACCTCTCTTTCCCTCGAGAGAGCGACCTCGGCCTGGCGTAGGGGCATCGTCAAGTTTTGCGTCGCCCCCGCCCCAACTGGAGTGGCCCAGTTTTTCTCGGGGCAGAGACTGCGAAGCACTTAGACCGACGGCGGACTGCGTGCGCTCGCAACGAGATCGCGTCCGTTCGACCCTTATACCGCATTTACACGGGCACCCTTAACCATGGTTAAGTACACTGCGGTTACCCTTAACTATAGTTAGCCGCGCTCACACGGAAAGCCAAACTGTAGTTACGCCACTAACCGTAGTTACCGTAAACCGAGCTGGCTAACCTCCGTTTGCGCTTAACCGACAAAATGGCGGCGTCCGTGGAAGGCATGGAGGCAGCAGCAGCAGTGTCGCAGCAATCGTCCTCCCAGAGGCGTGTCAACTGGCCTGATGTAACAACAGCGGCTTTGATTCGCATCTGGGAGGACCAGCTACCCGCTCTGCGGGGAAATACGCGCAATGCGCGTATATACGCTGCCATGGCGGCGGAGCTGAACGCCGGGCTAGCGCCGGGCGAAGGCCCCTACACTGCAAAGCAGGTCAAGCAAAAAATGAATAATCTGAACAAAAAATACCGGTAAGTGCTATCTTTACTCTCATTGCATTGCTCACCTAGCGCTGTTCTTATGGCGCGACGTCAGCCCCACGCGTTCGGCAGCAGTGTGTTGGTTCAGCAACGTGCAAACTTTTCGCCGTCGTCGCGTATTCTTTACCTCCCGAGCGCCCAAGATCTTTCAATTATGTATGTACTCATATAAGAACTGAACAACGAGTGCCGTGTGACGGGAGCAGCGTATGTTACACAGCGCCAGTCCGTTTTTTTTCTTCGTAAACTGCGTAGTTGTAGGCCTAACAAAAGACGACACATACCCACACTGGGGGATCGGCCAAGAATCGGGTGGCTATTCACCTGTACTGAGTTAATAAAAAAGAAAAGCACCTTTTCGTCTTCGTTTGTGTACGCGTGCATGCACCGCTCTGCATGCAAACTTTGTCTTTTTCATTTTCGCGGCAGCTGTTGTCGTGCAAAGCTTTTGTTTCAAACTGACAGAGCGCTGTACATAGTGACCTTGCCATACAGCCGCCAGCACGCATGGCAGCACGCATGGTCAGCGTTGTGATCATTACTTATCTCCTATTTAACTTGCACTGATTGATTGGCAGGCAAAATTCTCAGTCAATCAACTTCCGCTCAAGTGTAAGCATTGAGTGCAGAACCGAATACACGTGCTTCAAAATTTCACTCTTTTTTTCTGAGTTAAGGTGTCTTTATAGAGTGCTCGGGTACTTCTGGCTACCAGCTAAGGTAACTGTTCAGCAAATTTCTCGATTTTCTGAAATATATAACTTTAGGCCTCACTGGCCTACTATGCAGATATTGCTAGAATGCTATCAGCTGAACCATTCACTTGAAAAGCTCCAGCTGGTGCAGTTAAGTGACATTTTCACCAGTACCTGCCAGTTGGTACCTGCATATTGATGTAACATTTGCCTTAAGTACCAGTGTTCACAGGAAGTTTGATGGCCTAAAGAGATCACCAAGAGCACATTTATTATTGAAATCATTTCTATCTTTCCAGGCAGCTGAGACGAACTGGAACTGCCACTGGCTCTCCTGGTGTCCCGTGGCAGTTCTACTGGCAGCTGCACAGTTTCCTCGGCAGCCTACCCATCAATGATGATGGGCGGGTCGAGGAAAGTTTGGAGGTAATTTACAATTTCAAACATTACCCATTATTAGACCGCTCTGTCACTGTGGAATTCCATCACTATGAATTTTTTAAATGTACAGAATACTGCACAAGGCACGCCGGCTGCGGATACTAGAGAACTGAGTAGAAAAGGGAGGGAAGAGGTTGCACAGAAAAAAACGACACTTGTACAACCATGGTTGTCAGGCAAGCGCGAACAAAAGGTTCTTAACCCACAGCAGTTCAATCCAAAGTGTCATACTGCAGTTACCACCTCATCTCTATCTACTTTGGTTCATTGGTTTGGCCTCTTGCCAAGGTTATATACCAAGTTGTACGTAGTTGATTACTTGTAATCTGTTACTTGTAATTGAATACATTTTATGTAATTTTGTAATCAATTACTTTTTCAGACTAACATTACGGGTTATACAGTTATCCTTTATTTTTATAGCATTGTTTATTGCCTCTGGTCATAAGGAGAGTTGGGAAGAAAAGAGGAAGGATATAAGTGGCGAAATTGAGGCCACGTCCCAGTTACGGCAGGAGTGAGGGCAACCCCTACCCGGATCCTCCGGAGCACAATCTCCTCTGCACGGGTAAGACCGTGAGGCGGAGGGTTATCGCACTCTGAGGGACGAGAGCACGTGTGTGGCTCCGGAGGTGTTCCTTGTGAGGAGGGTAGCATCATCTATACTGAGGAATTGAGGCATTGATGTGGGTAGGGTCGGCAAGCAGGTTGCAGAATCTGCAGAGCTTTGTGAATTGATTAGGTCACGTGGGACCCACTCAATTCGAATGGCTTGCGGGATGCGAGCCACCAGGCGATGTATATTCTGGCAGATTTCTGGGCTGCGGCTGACGTGTCGGAGTAGACGTGTTGCTTGAAGGGCGTCAGTGCGGATGATAATGTGGGCTGTAGGGAAGCAAGGTAACTGCGGCTACAGAGGGAAGCGAGTCTTGTATAGCAACCAGCTCAGCACAGAAGGAAGAAGGTTCCGCGAATCGAAACCTGACCGTCTTGTCAAGTGCAGACTTGCAGGGACAGTAAACTGCAGTTGTTGTTACACAGCCCTGGGTACTGACATCAACATATATAATAATTGAGCCGCGTTATTATTATAACATATATAATAATGTTAGCCGCTCAGTCGTGCGGCTAAAATACCTCTGTGAGCTTGCACAGTGTTGATTTTAGAGAAATAGGCCGGAAGTTGCCAAGATCCGTCGGTGGCTTCCCTGCTTTTGTAATTGGGATCACAGTGGCCAATTTCCAGGTCTCAGGAACAGAGCCGTTTAGCCATACTGGGGCGGTAATTGACCACTGTAATCAGTTACATTTCAGATGGAGTCATTGTAATTGTAGTTGGTAACTTATTTTATGCAACGTGTAGAAGACTGGTTATATATTACCAATGACACTATCAATGTCTCATTCATTTTAAACATGCTATTCATTATTGCTGTTCAGTGATTAGTTTTTGCTAGACTCTATAATTAAGTTCTTCAATAATATATCTATGCAGCTACTAGACTGTGTTAAGTTCTTCAATAATATATCTATGCAGTTATAAGCAGATAAAAGATTTGAACTGTCCCTTTGTTCTAGCTGGCATAGGATGGGGCAGCTGATGATTGCATACTATTACGGCAGCTTTGACCATTCACCTGGGAAGATGAAAAATGCAATATACTATGTTTGGTCGTGTGCAGCTGCCAGTCGTCAATGAGGTGCCAGGCACTGCCGAGGTACTGGCGTCAGGGGAAGACGAGCCCCTCGGAGACAGAGCGGACCCCCAACTGCTGAGCACGTCTCCCCTGGCTGTGCTACCCAGTACCAGTGGAACCATGGGCTGCAGCAACCGAGCTAACGTTGGTGGAACAAGTGGAGGCGGCAGAAGCCGACGCAAGCGGGACAGGAGTTCCGTTGTGCACCAGCTTCTTGCGCTTCATAAAGACGAAGCCGCACAGGCGGTGAAAGCGGAGAAAAGGGCCCACAAATTTAGAAAGAAAATGCTTAGAATGGCACAAGACGGCAATGATATTAACGCCAACTTGGTTCGGCTGTTAGACAAGTACATGAAATCAAAAGAGGATAAAGAAAATAATGACAGGTAATTTAATAAATCTTTTTGCTGGGCAAGTTGGTTCATTTTACTTGAAGGGATGCTTGTAGCGCGACAAAAAACAAACAAGGGACAGATGTCGAACGGGACAAGTACTACTCTCAACTAGATTTATTGAAAGATCAATCGCACTCATTTATACAATTTCCCTTTTCCTTCAAGAACACAATCACCAGAACACTCATGCGAATGACACACAAATTTCACACGCATCACATCAGGCTATTTAAAAACTTATGCTCGTTAGAGTACATCTTTACCGAGGGGCTGGTGGCGCACTCCAACCCTTTATGGAACGCCTCTATCAGTTCTCGTGTTAGTGCGAGCATGAAAAATGCGTCGAGAATGGGAGTTGAACGAATCCGGTAGTTCACTGCAAGTATTGCAAATGCTCGTCATTCCTAAAAAAGACAAGAGGTCATTGGTCAATGCAAATGCGCGCTAAAGCTGGAACTGATATAGGCGTTCCATATCAAAAAGAAAGGGCCAGACTGCATCAGCAGCCCTTCGGTGAAGATGTACTCTGACGAGTATGTTTTTAGATAGCCTGATCTGATGCAGGCGTGTGAAATTTGTGTGCCATTCGCATGAGCGTTCTGGTGATTGTGTTCTTGAAGGAAAAAGGAAACTATGTAAATATGTTCGATCGATCCTTCAATTAAACTAGTTGAGAGTAGCGCTTGTCCCGTTCATCTCTGTGCCTTGTCTGCTTTTTGTCGCGCTACAAGCATCGCCTCAAGTAAAATGAACCAACTTGCCCAACAAAAAGTTTTATCGAACTTCATTTCTAGTACAGTGGGCCCTTCTTTCGTGTTTTCCTCTCCATCGCAAGAGTCTGTGTTAATCACCCACATCACTTGGACGACATGCAAGGCAAGACGCTTGGCGTATTGCATAAGGAAAGGGCTGGTGCCGGTAGAGTTGGCTGCCGCCATAGACGTTGAAGATCTCTACTATTCTATTCCCCATAAAGAACTGTTTACCTCTGTTCTTAAGTGCATTGAAGAGAAACCTAGTTTGGGGAGCTGCTCCAAAGACCACTCTTCAAAATATTTACCTCCTTCAGAAGAAGGCCTTAAGAATTATTTTTAACCAACCTTATGATTATCCTTCCGCAGCCCTTTTTCACAATAGTAACGTGCCGAGAATATTTAGTCTCTTTGATATACGTCTGTCCTTGCGCTACAAACAGGAAACTTGGGACAAAATTTCAACAATATCTCAAATCGCTAAGCTTGAGCTCCTTGTACCTACATCCCCGCTACGCCGTCTGCGGCACTACAACCTTAACACGCCACGAACTAACTACGGGATACAGATGCATAGATATTGTGATAAAGATGAAGTGTGGCAAGTGCGCTGCATGCACTCGCGCGCATGGGGGGAGAAGAGACGACGAAGTAGGAGAATACAGATCGGCCCGACCGTATGCTACGTGTACTGTTTCATTGCTAATTATCATTACTACGATACAACATATTTTGGCGACGAGGATGCTGTTTTGATTCGGGACCTTCACGTGGCCTGCTCACCATCCGTCATGAGCTTTTCTGGGCTTCAGCCACCACCACCCTTCCTGCCGACTCCTGGTCGTCCAGCCCTTCCATGGGAGCAATGGGAGCTGGCGTTCCGGAATTACATGCTGGCCTCTGGTGCCTCTACTCTGGGCGTGGACAGGCGGAAGGCCATCCTGCTGAATTGCCTCGGACTGGAAGGTCAGCGCATTTTTTACACATTGGCGCCGCCGTCGTCCACTCCAGCGCCTACAGCTGCGGCTTCGCACTCCGGTGACGAGGCGCCCCGCCTTGACGAATTTGATGCGGCGATATCCATCCTGTCGGAGCATTACAAATCGTCCGTGAATGTAATCGCCGCACGTCATCGCTTTCTCCGTCGAGTTCAGGCTCCAGGAGCGACAACCGATGAGTACGTCGCTGTCCTTCGCAGCCTTGCCGGCTCCATCCGAATGTGCGTCGATTTGCGTGAGCCGAACAAGGCTATTGTGGTCGACAGTTTTCCTTTGCCTCAAACAGAAGAACTTCTACATAGCTTCGCCGGGTCACAGCGTTTTTCGAAATTGGACCTTGCCTCGGCTTACCATCAAGTACCACTTAGCCCTGAGAGTCGGGAATTGACCACATTCATTACCCATGATGGCCTCTTCCGCTTCAAACGAGTGTGTTCCGGCCTTGCTTCGGCGCCTCCGGCTTTTCAGAAGATGATGCAGTTAATTTTAAAAGGGTGCAAAGGTGTCCTCTTCTACATCGACGACATCATAGTCCATGGCACCTCCCGACAGGAGCACCTGACCAACCTTCGTGCTGTTCTCGAGCGCCTGTCCCAAGCCGGACTCAAGCTCAACCACAAATGGGTCTTCGATGTTCCGAAGCTCACTTTCTTGGGGCATGTTGTCAGCGGTGAAGGACTGTTTCCGGTTTCTTCTGCCATCGAGGCGATTACGAAGGCTCCGACTCCATCTAACATCAGCGAGCTTCGCTCCCTCCTTGGACTTGCGGGTTTCTACTCCAAGTTTATCCCGCATTACTCCGACGTCGTTGAGCCTAACGCGCCCTACTTCGAGGCAGCGACTCCGCCTTCACTTAGACTGCTGCTGCGGATTCAAGCTTCAAACTACTGATGTCCATGTTGACGTCATGTGACGTGTTGCATTTTTTTGATCCTGCCCTTCCCGTGGTCGTAACGACTGACGCTTCCGGATATGGCCTTGGGGCAGTGCTTCAGCAAGACAACGGCCATTCCCTGCAAACTGTTGCGTTTGCCTCCCGTACCTTGACACCCCATGAAAGAAAGTACTCTGTTGGTGAACGTGAGGCCCTAGCTTGCGTTTGGGCGTGCGAACGGTGGCTCGTGTATTTGTGGGGCCGGCCTTTTGTTCTACGCACCGACCACAGTGCACTTGTCATTTTGCTGTCGACGAACGGAACGGGCCATCGGCCGTTGCGAATTTCACGTTGGTCGGCTCGCCTGTTGTGCTACAACTACACTGTAGAGTACCGCAAAGGCAATGACGACTCTGTTGCGGATGCTCTGTCTCGCCTTCCCTTACCGACCACATCGTGCAGTGATCCCAGTGAGTTCGACGCTAGTGACGACGACTTCGTCTGCCTGCTATCGCCAGCCGTGACTCTACACGAGCTTCAAGAGGCAACCATCAGCGACGCGGCAGTTGCTCAAGCCATTCAGTTTACATCGGCGACATGGCCGGACAAGAAATCCCTACCGGTGAACCTTAGGCCATACTATCTCCTGCGCTCGGAGCTGTCCGTCGTGCAAGGCGTCTTGTACCGAGGTGACAGGCTCGTCGTTCCCGAAAGTTTGAGACGACGCCTCATGGACATCGCGCACGAGTCACACCCCGGGATCAGCCGCACGAAAAGTCGACTGCGAGAGCTCTACTGGTGGCCGCGAATGGACGAGCACGTCGAAGAAATGGTACGGACATGCGTCGTGTGCCAGTCCTGTGACAAATCGGCTCGTCCGGTGGCAGCTCCTCTGCAACCTGTCGCCTTCCCAGAGAAACCTTGGGATACGGTTGACATTGATATCGTGGGGCCTTTCGACCAAGCTCCCAGTGGCTGCCGCTTCGCGATTACTCTCATGGATTATTACAGTAAGTGGCCAGAAGTTGTCTTCGCTGATGCCATCACAACTCAAACCGTTCAAGAATTCCTGCTTGGCCTCTTCGCTCGTGAGGGTTACCCTCAAGAGATTGTCTCTGACCACGGACCTCAATTTTCATCGATGGCCATGCAAACTTTCCTCCGCGAACGGGGATACGCCATTGCTACTCTTCAGTGTACCATCCCCAAGCTAATCGACTCGTTGAACGATTCAATCGAGTGCTTAAGTCCTACATTCAGCTAGCTCTGTGCGAGCGACGCGACCTACGTACAGCGATTGTGGACTACCTCGGTGTCTACCGCTGTACGCCCCATGCCACGACAGGAATTGCATCAGCTGTCCTACTTCATGGCCGGTTGCCCCGCACAATACTTAACGTCGTAGGACTGCCGGATCAGTCCTTCTCAATGGATCCGACAAAAGCGCTTAAGCTTTTGCGGCAGAGGCTTGACGAGAAACAAGCGCAATACAAGCTTTATGCGGACCAGCGGAGTGGCGCCCAGTGTCGTCACTTTCACATTGGCCAGTACGTGCGTGTCCGCAACCCAAATGTGCGAGGCAAACTGTCAGCTCGGTTTTCGGAGCCTCGGAAGGTTGTGGAGCAGCGTGGACCTGCATCTTATCTGCTGGATGATGGGCGAGTGTGGCACTCGTCCAAGTTTTCTGCGGTTCACCCAGAAGTAGTTCAGCAGCAACTGTCCTCCTCAGCTCCAGCGGCCCTTTTCGCTGATATTTCGCCGCCTAACGACGGCAACCGAATGCCGCCTCCCAGTCCACAGTCCGGAACCGTGGTCCAGGGTCCTTCTTCGGACGCGCCTTCAATCCATATGATGCCAGCCGTTCCGCCCGCTCCGGAATCGGCAGCCGCTCCTCAACCCTCGTGTAAGTAAATCCACAGCGGCAACTGCGGCTTCACCTTCTGCGCCGCCTCGCCGAAGTACTCGCAAAAAGAAGCGGCCCGCATGGTTCAAAGACAATGACATCCGCTAGACATTTTGTTTTTTTTTAAGTGCGGCGGAAATGTGATAAAGATGAAGTGTGGCAAGTGCGCTGCACGCACGCGCGGGCATGGGGGGAGAAGAGACGACGAAGTAGGAGAATACAGATAGGCTCGACCGCATGCTACGTGTACTTTTTCATTGCTAATTATCATTACTACGATACAACAGATATTATCTACCCGCACTACTCAACCGCATCTTTGATGCAGGCATTGACATTAATAAATGCAGCAATGCTGACCTCCGGGCGTTCTTTCACTAAATAATTGGTTTGTGGCTGTTACGTATATGGTCGAAATATGCAGGTTCGTTGAAAGCTTAGCATAACCCGACAGCACGCCAATATCATGTTGTCTTCATTCATGTATGTTGAAAATTGTTCTTTTTTATACGTTGTCAATGTGTTCACTGCTGTGAAATTAGGTGCTATAATCTGTATATCCCCTTCAGGCGCGAATTAAGACAAGAAGAAGAAAAATTGTGATTCCTTCAAATATTGCCTATAAACAGCTGCCCAAACTGAGTGGTATGAAGAAAAACATGTTTATTAAGTCAACAGAAATTTTTTGTGATGTGGATATTTGTACACGTGGCGCCTCTAGGCCGTAAAGTATGTCGACAACCACTCACATAGGCAGAACTATTTCCAGGTGCTGTGACTCTTCACAAGTACTTCAGAATGAATTTTCAATGCCTGTCAGCTTGCCCACTTCGATTGCTTCTAATTTTTGGCATGAAATTCATAGTAACAATCCCTTGCGGCACTTAGGCAGTGGAAAACTGCGCATTTGCGACAGCAAACTCACGACTTCGAAACACAGCCTGTGTTTCGGCACCTTTGCAGGAAGTTGCCATTCATGTGAATGGGCCAGTGATTGTTTCCGTCAAGCCTTGTAGAGTTTGTCGGCATGGGCATGCCGATATGTGAGTTTCGGGCAGGCTTTGCAGAGCTGGTGCTCGGTCTTCCCCTCTTGTTTGGTGCAGTCTTGTTGCTTGCAATCAAGCTCCTTGCAATGTCGGACTGAAAGGCCATAACGTCCTTCACATCCTTTTTTGGCAGTTCCTCTGCATTAGCATCGCGAATGTACTCAAGCCAGCTGTCTTAAACTGCAAAGGAAATGAAGTGGTAGATTACCCTTACTGGCCATTTCTTCGTCTTTGTATGAAGGGGATAGAGCGACATCAAAAAATCCAACTTGTCAACGCCACCCATAAATCAATTGTACTCGGCGATTACCTGCGGGCAGTTGATGTCGACATGCTCCTTTGCTGCTTTACTCCATCTCTTCACCTTAGTGATACTGCCTAGTCCTACAACTGTAGAGATCATGTTGACTGGACCATTGTCGTGCCAGCGAACAATGACCATGTGTTCCTCTTCAACAATCTTGAAGTCGTAGCTTCCGCGCCCTCCCTTCTTCAGCTCTTTTTCGCTTTTCAGCTCACAGCCTAAAATTCTGTTGGCCCTAATCGTGCCAGACGCTAAAATTCCAAGCAATTTCAGCTCTCGGAAGAGCGGCACAGAAGAAAAATAATTGTCCATGTAGCATCTTATGTTGAGATCATGCGGGAGCGCTTCCATAAGCCGCACCATAACCGAACCACCAAGGCCCAAATGTGAATGGTCGTTGCTTACGCCAGTGCCTTTCCCTTGATAGAGCTCAAAGTCATGAGCCATGCCGTCTGAACTAAGTGAAACTAGGTTTCACTAGTTGTTCACTTATAAGGCATTCATCAATGCTCACGTGGGGTGTCGGCCCGTTTGAAGCAAGGGCGGGAGCGCAAAGTGGCGCCAAATTTGATGTGTACAATTGTACACACCGCCGCTGAAGGGGATATAGAATGTTTAAATCATGCTTCCAGTGCATGCTTTGAATTTTGTATATAACTTGTTCTTTATGTTATATTGTGCGCTTAGTTTGTGTTTCCGCTATTCATTCATGGATTGTGAATTATGCCTTAGGTTTATGTATGCCTTTCTTGTTTGCATGTGACCAATGGTGCCACTGTTGCTGGATGTTGTGGGCCTTGGGAGCTTGCCAAGCTACGGCATTTCTTCCCGGGGCCCACTGCTCTGTAGCAAGAAATAAATAAACTGAAACTGAAAAATAAAACCCTTGGTGTTTATTTCTCCTCTCATCTACAGTGGGACAGTCATGCAGACTACCTGCGAAAGCTTTCGGCTGTTACTGGAATATTGTCACGTGGCCGAATGATCCTTCCTCAAACTGCTAAACTCCAAATATATCATGCCTTGTTTCTTCATATATAAATTATTGCATGTTAGTCTGGAGTACAACTAAAACAAAGTTCTACTTCTTCAGAAAAAGCAATCCTTCATGTAGCGAAATTACAGCCAATGCACACAACTATGCATACTTTACTGCATGTAACATGATACGAGTTGATCGTATATATAAATTTTGATTACTACAGTTTATGTATTTTTCTACATCTGGTGCTAAAAAGAAAGGGTCGGACTGCGTCAGCAGCCCTTCGGTGAAGATGTACTCTTACGAGTATAAGCTTTTAGATAGCCTGATCTGATGCAAGCGTGTGAATTTTGTGTGTCATTCGCATGTGTGTTCTGGTGATTGTGTTCTTGAAGGAAAAAAGAAATTGTATAAATGTGTGCCATCGATCTTTCAATAAAACTAGTTGAGAGTAGCACTTGTCCCATTCGTCTTCTGTCCCTTGTCTATTTTTTGTCACGCTGCAGGCATCCCCTCAAGTAAAATGACCACTAAATGCAGTAAATATCATGCATACTCCTATCATCAACTACCCTGACGATTATAGCATTATCTTCGATCGTCAGTGCTGTTTTCGCAAAGGCTACTCATGCGACACCCAACTTGCCGGTTTTATTTACGACATACATGCACTGACTGACGCTGGTTTTCAAGTTGAAGCAATATTTTTCGATTTTTTTTAAGCATTTGATTGCATTCCTCACCAAAGGTTGTTAAACTTTCACAACTGAACATTCACCCTTATATTATTGCATGGATAGCAGATTTCCTCTCATCTAAAATCCAGTTCACAGCAGTTAACAACTCAAACTCATGTTTTGCTAATGTTACGTCTGGAAGGCAGTTTACTTTTTCTCATCTATATTAATGATTTACCCAGTTACGTGACGTCTATAATCAGGCTATTTGCTTATGATTGTATGCTTTATCGATGTATAACCTGCAACGCTGACAACCAGTTATTACAGTTTGATCTAGAAGCGATAAGCCCAGTGTTCTAATTGGTTAATGCCATTAAATCTTTCCAAATCTAAGGTCATGTAATTCACCAACAAGCCACATGTTCCTACCACCTACTCTCTTCATAGCTATAGTGTAGAACTCGCCACAAGTTACAAGTATCTTGGCGTGAACCTTCAGTCCAACTTATCATGGAATAATCACATTAATCTCACTCTTGCCTCCGCTAATCGTACTTTCAGACTTCTTAAACATATTTGAGAGGCCGCAACAAATGTAAAAAAATCTTGCGCATACCTCATTATTCAGTTCGAAACTCTTCATACACGTCTGCCATTTGGGATCCTCATCAGACTTATATCATAAGTAACATCAAAGCCTTGCAAAATCGTGCTGCGTGATTCATCTTTTCTGATTATTCATGTTACACCAGTGTCACCTCATTGAAGTTTACAGCCAAATAAGAAAATTTCCTGCCTATCACTTTCTGTAACCTTTATCACCATCCTTTCCTTCATGGTGAATTCTTTCAGCCACTGCCTATTGCCTTTCCATGTCGTGATCATCCTCACAAAGTTAAACACATTAACTACCAGTCATCCCATTATGCATATTCTTTTTTACCTTGCAGAATAACTGAACTTTACCATCACACATTGCCATATGCAACCTAAATAAGTTCTAACACCTTAATCACGCATGTTTCAACAACTAAAAAGGTTTTTTTCAGCGTACTGTCTTCTGCCTTGTCTTCTTTTATTTTTCATATGTACTTCAGCGCACTTTTTCCGGCGTTGTCTTTTCCTTGCGGTGCTGTTATCTGTTCCTAAAATTCTGCTGCTATGTGCATTGTTCAGACTCTTCTTGTGGATGTCTATTTTTCTTGATATTTGTGAAACCACAGCGGTGGCCAAGTTGTTGAGCATCTGTCTCGTATGCGAGAGGTGCGGGGTTCGATCCCCAGTGCCGCCGGGTACCCAGCGATGATACAATGGGTACAAGCTTTTCCCTGCCCTGGTGCTCGGTTTATTTAGGGTGAAATGCTTGGGAAATGGGCTTTTGACCCCACCTTGAGAAAAAGAAAATTACCTTGTGTCATGGCGCTCTTTGGCCATAGATGCCTTTGCGCCATAAAAAAAAGATGTTTGTGATTTCACCGGTATGGTTTAGTGCAATATTATAACCTTGAAACAATGCCTTGTACCCACTTCCCCCGCCCCCATGTAATAACCTCGAATGAGGGCCTTTGGGGATATTTTAAATAAATAAAATAAATAATCTGAACATTCATTATGAATGCTCAATATTTGTTGGTTTGCATTCATGATACAACAGCATGTGATTAGCATTAGCAGTAAGTGTTTATTTTAAAATTAACAAAAAGGAAGGAAAAAATTTTTGCCAGCCCCAGCATCTGTCAACGATACTGAAGCACCTGAGCTGGGGCAGCGGAAATACAGGACCGCAGGCAGTTTGAAGAAATGAAATGAAAGAGGTGAGCGGACAGTAAGAAAGGATAGAGGATGAGGTGATAAATACACTATTTACATAATACATTTGTACAAGTCGCGCGCGTGCAGAGTTAATAAAAGAACGGAAAAACACGCGCACAACAGTTCGCACACAACAGCTGCAGCAGGGTGCCCAGCTGTTAATCGTCCGAGGTTGCACACGCGGAGCGTTCGGTCACTGCACGGCACTACTTGATGCAAAACAGACGGGATGTCAAGCCCCTCTGTTCGAGAAGTGCACAGAGGCTCACCAAGGTTCGCTCAAGGGTGTGCGCACTGCCCTGCAGCCATAATACCGATATTTTACAGGCATAACTTCAAAGCAGTAAGCATGCATATGCACTACAAGAGTAGTATGTGAATAAGGAGTGGGTGCAGGTAACCAGTAACATCACTGTTGCTTTCAGAGTATTTAAGAATAGAAAGCACAGTGCAAAACACAGGATATGAAAGATTTGTGAAAAATTGTATTTATTATTTTTTTGCAACTACCTTTATAGCTATGCTCAGGTCATTCAAACAGGTTACTACTTTAGCTCAAGTGTTTTGCAATCTGGTCAACATCGGAGTTCAGTTTTGTTGCCAGTTTTGTGTAATTTATATGTAAACAATGTAATAAGAACATAGCACACTACTAATACAGCACACACAGCACACCACAGTAATAAGCACAGCGTCACGAACAACCAGCGGAACCGTCCAGGCACAGATCAGAGACCGCGTTTAGTCCAGAGCACGCACGAGCGACCGAGCGTTCGGCGCTCGAGCGCCACAGTGTTCGGCGGTTCTCGTCGTCTTCTTCGTTGAGCGCCAGCGTCTAAAGATTCTAAAGCCCGTGTCCAGTGTTACAATTCCCCCCGGGCGAAAGGGCGCCATCCTGGCGGCCTAGGGCGATGTGACGACGGCGGGGTTGTAGTAAGGTTTGAGGCGGGTCGTGTGGACAATTTCACGGCCTCGGCGGCGATGATCAGAGGATGGCGTAAGGGGTTCGATGAGGTAATTGACGGGGGATGTCTGCTGAAGAATACGGTAGGGTCCCTGGTACTTGCTAACAAGTTTTGACAAAAGGCCGGGACCTGAGGAAGGTACACAGAGCCAGACCAAAGAGTCAGGAAGGTAAGCGGGAGAAAGTTCAGTATGAACTTTCGAGAGCACGAATGCACGAGCACGAATGTTGAGGATTACGCAAGGTATGCGCGTCCAACCCTGATGCTAAAAAAAGCATTAAACTCTTCTAGTCGAAGAAGCAATTCGAGCGCAAGCGAGAGCATTCTAAACCTGCCTTCGATTAAGCAGCCCTAACTGAACAATTTAGGTTCTATGGAAGCTAGATATATTAGAACAGTCAGTGTGTCAGATATTCAATAGTAGAATCTACGTGAGGGCAACGAAAAAGTTGCGTGTTCACAAAAACTCTTTTCTACTGTCGTTTTATAGTGCAGCCGGTAATTTATAGTTTTCGCACCATCTCTGATAGTGGTACAAGACTGCAGATGGCTACTGAAATTACATACATACTCGGCATTTCTGATTCATTTATCTGCAAGGGTCTCCCTACATTTGGTTGCGTTGATGAAAAAAGGAAAATTGTTTCCATGAGAAAAAGATGGATGGGGCGCAGAGGACGCCAATGTTACCGCTGGCGACAGCTTCTGCATCGGTGAAGCGACAGGAGGATCGCATTCGTAAGCTACAGACGACTGCGGAGAAGCGGTGGAAATAATATACACCGGCTTCTCTGCCGTGTAGTGCAGCCAAGCCTCCATGGCACTCATTGACACACGGTTGAGGAGAAATAATTAAGGCTAACATAGGTATGAGTTGTAGCTGACGTTGACCACTTTCGGCCACTTCGGGTGTCTGCACTATACTGAAGTGCAGAAGAAACGAGTACGCAAAGCTCTGTTACTGATGTCCATTAGCCTAAGTGCATGGAAATGAAACACGGCGTAGCATGCATCCATTGCTGCTTTTGAGTCGTCCTGGCGCACCCGCCGCGGTGGCTCCGTGGTTAGACGGCTCGGCTTCTGATCCGGTGTACCCGGGTTCGAGCCCGACAGCGGTGGTCGCGCTTCGATGGAGGCGGAACGTGAAGGCACCCTTGTGCTTTGCGATGTCAGTGCACGTTAAAGATCCCCAGGTGGTCGAAATTATTTGGGAGCCCTCCACTACGGTGCCTCTTTCTTCCTTTCTTCTCTAACTCCCTCCTTTTTTCCTTCCCTTACGGCGCCGTTCGGTTGTCCGCTGAGATGTGAGGAAGTTACTCCGCCATTTCGTTTCTCCAAAAAACCAATTTTCACTTTTTTCCAGGCATAGCCCAAGTTTTACCGCTAATTTTACATGACAGACGCCCCACCGGCGCTACACTTTGGAATTATGAAGTGTCGTAACCGTTTGCATTAACATTCTTTTTCATGACATAACTCAAAATGGAGAAAAAATGTAGTAAAATGAGAGCTTACATAAATGCGTGAGTACTGCAGTAGTGACGGCAGCAATATTGTTGGTTGATCCTGTAGTGTGTTTACTCTTGAATGTAAATTAACTTTTCTGTTGAGAGGCGAAACGTGGTTTCGTACGGACAATATGTCATTCACGTCTCGCGATTTTTACAACACCAGCCCTTGTAGCTTATAAAAAAATTTACTTAGTTGAGCGCGTTGCGGTACACAACATTCGCAGCTAATACATTAAGTACAGACTATGGAAAATGTCCTTAATTGACTACCTAATCAGCATGTGCGACAAAACGAAGAAGAGAATTGCATCTCTTTGAGGCAGACAAATACGCTGTAAGCAATAACAAAGGTATCTCATGACCCAACAAATGTCCGTACTTCTAAACTGTCAGAGGTGATAATGCCTCAAATATGTGCAAAAATGTTTAACCGATGCTGTTAGATGTTTTTTTTTCACTTAGGAACTCACACTGAAATCAACAAAGTTAAGCAGCACGGAACTGATACAAGATACTGCAGAAGAAAAATCAAAGAGAATAGCTCAGCATAACATCACTGAAGACGTTTGATAGAAACACGAGGTTTAAACCTATTTGTCTACATCAATACAACTAAGAACCACAGTGACTAATGCTCCTTTAAATAAAACATCACAAAATCACGACAGCTCACAAAGGAGTCGTCGTTTTGATTTCGTAAATTTTGTTATTCCACTATCCTCTTTAATGTTTTATTTTGTACCATTTTAATAGAAAATATAACAAAGGTAGTGAATTAAAAAGTAAGAAGTTAAATGTGGCTTGTTGCTCTATGCATCCCCATTACCAAAGGAGTGCTGAAGCAACGTTCTTTACTTTTATGGAAATTGCCGCCGCTGATTTATTTCCGACGAGTTTCCAGTTTTATTATTTATTTTTTTGCCTCCTCTGAAGTCATGTCGCCGGATAAAAACTTGCCTCAGCTAAAAAATAATTTTGTTAGATTTGTTCACCGCGTCTGAGGAAGGTGAAAAGTAGGCTTGGCATTGCATGAAGAGGTGCTGAAACGAGGTGTTGGCCAACATTCCGCCAACTTGAGTCTGCTGCAAAAATGCATTCCTGAGATTCACGGCTCTTTCTTCACGCCTAATTAGCCCTCAGCGCAGTTCCATTCTATAGAATGAGCGTCTCGCATTTCTGCAGATAGGAACGAAGTTATGTAATAACTTATGTAAGTTATGTAATAAGTTATGTAATCCCCTCGCTCCCATGCTGGGATCGAGAGGGATTTTTGTGAGGAAACATTGATGACAGCCCGGTAATTGTTACCCCGCCAGCTGGTCAGCATCACGCATTGTAAAATTACTTCTGAAGTGTAACAAAATTACATTACTAAATACTTTCCCAGAAATCTAAAAAATAACTAAATAGCATTGCAAATTACTGCTCTCAAATGGTGATGACATTACAAATATTTTGCAAAGTAATAGAAATTACTTTTGAACTACTTTTTAGTTTCTACACTTAAAAAGTGGCGGTTTGGTAAGTGTGTCTGCCAGGTTTCAAGATTTTTTTTTTGCCTGCACCGCCCCTGAGCTAGGAAGTAGGCGTCGGAATCATTGCCCCTTTTTAAATAAAGGTAGGTCTGGTTCAGTAAACGTCCCTTTGCTGACGTAGACGAGAACAACTTATTCGCAAAATTTGTGTAAACGCGTGATATGGTCCCACCCTCTTAATTTCGAAGAATTTTTCGTACGCGCAAACATCGGGGGTTCATCGACTTGTTGCTTACAATGATCGTCTCAGAAATGCGCCGGTGTGCAGACAAGCTGCCAAATCTGCTGTTCATCTGACTCGCTCTGTAGGCGCGTTGACGGAAACAAATGGCAGGTCGCGGTAGCGCTATTGCAACTGTTGTCAGTGTGTAAAAAATATTGCTTCGAAGCCGGGCATAGAAGCTCGTTTTCGCAAAAATTCACTGCCATGTTTGTCAGATGACATCTGAGACTTTTGCAGTCCAGGGAGAAGTACGCGCGGAAGCAGTCGCAGTGGGTCTGTGCATAGGTACAACAGGAGGCAAAATAAGTCGTGGCATGCAACAGGCGGCTATAGTAAGGTAAAACTGCATTGCCGCGCCGTCTGACGTTGCATTTCTGGGGTCAGGACATCGCAGTACGCGTGCGCGCCCTTTCATAGTCGCAGCCATATGTTTTTGTCGCCTGCAGTGAACTAGCTGACTGCATGCAGCGTTTTTCGGTAGCGGTCGCTCTCTTTATTCGCTTCCACACGGTAGCACTTTAACGTGCGCCCGCCGAACTGCGAGCGTTACTATGTGAATAAAGAAAGCGACCCCTACCGCCAAGCGCTGCATGCAGTCAGCTAGTTCACTGCCGGCGACGAAAAAGATACGGCTGCGATTATAAAAGGACGCGCACGCGCACTGCGATGTCTCGACCCCAGAAGTGCATTGCCACACGGCGCGGGGATGCAGTTTTATCTGATTCTAGCCGCCTGTCGCATGCCCCGTCTTAATTTTCCGCCGGTTGTACAATATAGCTTCCATGGTCACAGTGGTCACCTGTTTGCACGGCAGCGAGTCTGTGTGTGCGACCGTACGCATTTCCTGGAAGATGTGTTGCCCTATGTATGTACCTACTCTCCATCAAGGCTGTGCTGAGGCCCGCGTGCACATCGCCTTCCGCCCGCGTGCGCAGCTTCGCTGGAGAGCTGGTTATTGCTTGTCGCGCGTTTTCTTGCTCAACTCAGAAAATACGGAGCCAAAGCATGGTCGATAGAAGGAGGAGAGCGGGTTCATTGCTCAGCATATTTAATTTCGCTAGTAATGAATGACTTTTTCGTAAATTACAGCTCCAAATTTATTCATTACATTACTAAAGCACCGTTCAAGAGAGCAATTAATCACAATGAAAATTACTCAGGAAACTAAATAAGAACTGTGTTTCATTACACTAATTTAATTACTGCCTTGTCAGTTCAGCATTAGGGTCCTGTGGTCCTCGATACTGGAGAGATGTGTATCATCGGGGAAGATGTGCCGAGGGCGTGTGAGCGCCTGTACAATATATCACTGGCAGGGCTATATTTTTACATCGTTGTTTGTTTTTCTGTACAATGGTGGCCGTGTGCGAATGTCCCCGGAACGCTGTTCCAATCATTCGGCTTGGCAAGAAAAGCATCACTGCGGGGGCCGCAGCAAAAAGCTGCTAGTTAAGAACCAAAAATAAATGGCAGGTAGTCGCACGCCTCATCATAGTGGCGGCATACTCCTGGATGGGCGCCAGCTTGTCGACTCATTCTGTACGCTGATTTTAGCGCCAAGTCCGAGGGTCGCAGACCAACACCCTGCCAATACTTTCTTCAGCCCTCTCCAGGCCTTGCTTTCCACACTCGCTAAGTCACGCCAAGTGTCCGGCTGCTCGACTAGCACGGCTCCGATCGGTTGTCTCCGTCGGCGTGCCAGGCGTGCTCGCGCTTGCCCGGGCAAGCACAAGCAAAGGCATGAACGCAGTCTTGCAGTGAGTGTCTAGCTGCTGCCAGAGTCTGGCGTTGGGTTCATTTCTTCTCATTCCTCCCTTGACTGTATCTGTTTCGTGTGGACATTTTTTTGGGTGGCGTACGTATACCTGTCCTAGCGCACGAATGGGAAGCTCGCCTTAGTTCATCGCTGAATGTCGTCCGTGTCGCGAATGCAACTTCGTGAAGCTTGGGCCGGTGCTGTGTTCCTGGGTGCCGCGGAAACTACGACAATGCCCCAAAAGTATGTGTCTATTGCTTCCCAAGAGACGAAGCACGAAGAAAAGCTTCGTTGCGAGCCATTGCACTGATGATTTCACACGTAGTACAGAGCATTCCAAGGTAAGACTGAAATATTGCTTATTAGGCGCAGGTAATTATCTTAGTTGTGAGCTGTCGCGATTGTTAATGGCTGTGACTGCCGAAAAGGCATGCTGCCTTTGTAGCCAATGATAGCACTTCTATAAGTTATGTATGAATTGTCCAGGAAGCATTTATATTTCCGTGGATGTGCATAAGACTTGCGAAGCATTTGTTCAGGGATACGGACATTTTCTCTGCCGAAGCTCACACCAACGTCATTTCACGTTTGAGCTCGCATAACTTTTTTTGTACACCTTAGTATAAATTACGCCGGTTTTGGCCTCCACTTCGCGATTTGTTCTTGTTTGTGCGGCAAAGGTGTAAAAGCAGCGCACTGTTAGAACTCTTTTTACTGAGCGTTTTATGCAATGGAGAGCATGGCGACTGGAGTTGCGTCATTTTCTCGTGCAGGTGTGTGATCAGTACTTGCACGTAGATGACTTCATTACGACTTTGTCTCAATGTCTCAACAACATGAACTGACAGGGAAAACAATAGAGGTGAAACAAGATAGACTACAGTTGAAGAATGATGCTGTACCGTCTGTGTTTCCGAACTGTCCAAAATACTTGTCCTCAACGCCAGGACGGAGCGAATCGTCAGAGACAAAACAAGCTAGAAGGGAAAACGCTGCTTTGCAGGAGGCTATGAGAATGTCACTTGAGTCTAATGAACTTGAACAAAAAATAATCAGTTTCATCTTACGAGGACTTAATGTCTAAGCTGCCTGGGTTTTGCAACACGAAATTCTGGACCGTTTTTGTTGATGAGCAGTGCGTTAGGTTCCTTCTCATCAAGAATTATCTTTCACCTGATGTGAAATGCGCCTTGGTAGTTCTCGCTAATCTGTCACTTTCTGTTTTCATGAACGGAGTGAAGCTTCAGTCGCCTCCTTCGAGCAGCTCTCTGGCGATTCAATTTTGTGACCAGCGCCTTCTCTATTTTTACAATGCCAGCCGTATCGCCTGCTTCGCAATGGGAGCCACCGGTGCGCCTCACTTCAGTTAGTTGCCGAGCTGCGGCGCTACCAAGATGCTTGCACTGCTTGCGTCATGCTTGGCAACGGTCGCGCGGTGGTGGCGTTATCTCTCCTCCTCCTATACTACAGACCTACACCACGCGTCTGTCAGATTCCTGCTTCGTACCCCTTCTTGCGTAGCTCTCGATTCATCCGCAACCGCAGCGCTCTGTCCAACGACACTCGGCTGGAGCAGCAGCTTTGCTCGTCGTTTGCAGAGTGGGCTCAGGCGTTCACTCCCCTATCATATGAGGATGCTGTTCCTTGCGAGACGAATAGAGCGTTGTAAGTTGTTACGTTTGCTCGTTTTGTGGCACCATGATTAAGGAAAATTGTTTTCCGCGTATAAATGGCGTATTCCGTGACGCTGACGAGGTGTCCCCGCAGAGGCAATAAAATGGCACCAGTTAATTATGATTGCGCGGCTGCTGCTGTTCTCTAAGAAGCAATAAATTTATGTCCGTTATGACATTAACAATGCGTCTGCGCTTTTCTTTCCAAGATAGAAGTTCCTGTTCAGTAGGACTTCGAGTGGCAGATACCTTCAATTTGCCGCAGGAAAGTGCTACGTGACCCATAGCAAAAAGAAACAAAATGCTGATAAGCACGTAGTGTAATCTGCGGGCGTATATCGCATTCGATCGAACGCTGGCGCTACCACCTGACCGCTTGGTTATAACTTGGTGGAAGTGTTCAGAAAAGAAAAAAAGGATGATAACTGTGCTCAAACGAAGCAGGGGTGAGGTCCCGCTCGCAGAACCGCCTGGCAGAGGACAGCTGCACCGGAGTGCTCATTGCGTGCACGTGCGTATTCTCGCTCATTTCGCCGCTGTGCTCCGTCTTACGGCGCTTATCGACTCGACGGTCGGCGATCGTGCGTTCAGGATAAAAAAGTTGGAGGGTGTACGCCTCACTTCAGATAGCTGCCGCGCTGCGGCGCTACCAAGATGGTTGGACTAAAGTCACTGGAACGGGAAAAGTACCACAACCATCACCGGAGCCGCCATATTTGGTCCAATGCCGCTGAAGCGACGGCCGCGCGCAGTCTCTACGCAGGCATGAACTGCACAAGCCTCACTACGTGACTGGAAATGCTGTGCACGCTTATCTCGGCCCATAAGAGCAAGTGCTACGTAATGCTCCGGACGATATGTGTGCCGGCGGCCGCGAGAAAGAAGCGAGCGGACCATTTATGGCGGGGAGTGACCACGTCACCGCCGAGAACGAATCGGGAGCGCGCGCGCACTCCCGGTTCGTTCTCGGCGGTGACGTGGTCAATCCCCGCCATAAATGGTCCGCGCGCGCTGGCCCGCCGACGCCGCGGCGAGAGAAAACGAATGCGGTACTTTTCCCGTTCCTGTGACTTTAGGTTGGACTGCTTGCGCCATGCTTGCGAACGGTCGCGCGGTGCTGGCGTTATCGCTCCTACTCCTATACTGCAGACCTACACCACGCGCCTGTCAGATTTCTGCTTCGTACTCCCTTTTGCGTAGCTCTCGATTCATCCGTGGCGCAGCGCTTTTTCCAACGACACTTGGCTGGAGCAGCAGCTTTGCTCGCCGTTTGCAGAGGTGGGCTCAGGCGTTCGCTCCGCCTATCACTTGAGAATGCTGTTCCTGGCCAGACGAATAAAGCGTTGAAAGTTGTTACGTTTGTTCGTTTCGTGGCACCATGATTAACGAAAATTCTTTTCCGCGGATAAATGGTGTGGTCCGCGGCGCTGACGAGGTGCCCTCGCAGCCGCACTAAAATGACGCCAATTAATTATGACAAGCACGGCTGCTACTTTCAGTTTTGTGTGAAGTGTGGGAAATTTTAAGATAGTTTGTAGAAAAGAAGGGGACGTACACGTGCATTTATTTACATACATTTAAAACTATTTACAGCAATAGCTCTTACAATGCTTTGCATGTGTCTGCTGCTATATACATTACAGATTTGTGTTTATAGCCATTTAAATTTCTAGAACTTGTGCATTTGCTTGTACTGACACTTATTTACAGACATAAACAATATGCACTGTAGCGCAACCACATTTGTACGCTCGAGGAGGACAAATCATCTCGTGCGCGAGCGGAACAACAGTGAACGAAACAAAACACACTATAAGCCCGTCTGGACAACCAGTTCGTACGCCCTCGTGTGTTTGATCGCCCTCTCCTGCAGCCTGAAGCGACAACGACGGTAAAATAAACGCTGATGCTGCGCCGAAGAAACGCTGCCTTGTGTTTCGACCTTTACAGTGACTGCGACCGGAGATCTGGGGCGCGATTACGGATCGCTCTAAAAAAACTGTCTCAATTTTGAGATTGTGACGTCAAAGCGACGACACCGAGCAATGCCGACCGCCGAATCGGCCAATGCGGAGCAAGGTTGCGGTGGCTAGTAGCAGGGCTCCGCCCCGAAACCACTATTCGCACGACAAGGGACCGTAGACTAATGTTTTGCCGTAAAGACGCAGTGAATAAAAACGAGTAATGTTTTATTTTGCTAAGAAACTGTATTTCAAACCCTACAGCACCAAGCAAAAGAAGCAGGGTTTTCATTTTTGCAATTAAGTTTGCTGTTGATGGTGATTATGGATTTTTATGGCGCAAGGGCAACTGGGGCCAAAGAGCGCCATGTTACAAGGTATTTTTGCATTGTCTCAAAGTGGGGTCAAAGACCCATTTCCCAAGCATTTCACCCCAAAGAAGCTTGCTGTTCAGTCACTTTTTTTGCCGCGAAGGTGTGCTGTCAGCGGTATAGCGTGAACATGTTAGTCTGAAAATGAACAAAAACGCATTGAAGAAAACAAGTAATGTTTGATTTTGGTAGTAAACTGTGTTGCAATTTGAACAACACGAGGGAAAATTAGAAGCATTCTCAGTTTTGCAATTAAATTTGCTGCAGGTTAACTTCTCTTGCCATGAGGGCGCGCAGACAGTGGCACAACGTGAACATGACGGCCTGCAAGAAAACAGCTGATTCCATGGCTAGTTCCTGTTTTTTCGCGTGTCGTCTAAAATCAAGGTACTTTGCGGATGTCTTAAGTGCGCAGAAAAATCTGATTGAAGGCAATGAATGCTACGGGCCTGCCGAGATCAGCTTACAAGCAGCGCTCGGCTCGAAAATCGACGAAGACAACTTTAGTCTGTGTTCTCGGTCGGCGCCTATCGATCACCGAGTGACGTGTGGTTCTGTTTATTTTCTTTAGAAAATACCAGAAAACCATGAATCATCACATAGAAGCAACTGCTGACAGACGGGAGCAGACAGGTGCAGCTGCTGATTGCTTGCAATCTCGGTGCGGGAAATGAGAGCCGACACGGCCTGCCTCTGTGGCAGCACTCTTCTGCCTCGTAACCAAGTGTTGCCGCCCACATCGGGCTAAGCACTTGATGTTCCGTTTGTATTTTTGTAGCTCCGTTCGGTTTATGTTCAGTTGTTGCCGTAGTTTCTTTTTTTTTCCTGTGCAAGATGCAGAAATTGTGATGTTTATGCTCCACTTTGTTTAGAGAGAAAGCAAGCACTTGATTTGATAACTTTGCTATTGTCACCGAGGAGAGAATGAGCTTGTTCCATTAACGTTATTTGCTGATCTTGTAGTAGATCCAGGGTCAACCAGGAAAGAAGTAGTTTGCTTTTATTGAGGCTAATTGCAACTGGGCAGAAAGTTGAGCAAGTTTGTTCATGTTTGCTGGTACACAGCGCTTGAATTGCTTATGATCCAGGACAGTGAGGTAGGTAGGAAAGGGCAGTGATGTGTAATATTGTATTTTGCTCAGCAGGCGGAGTGATGTTGGTATAACTGGGTTTGGTGAGGGCAGTGTTTGAAGGGCTTTAAGTACTTTGCATAGCTTCAAACATGCACTTCCTTTCTGGTCGGAAGACCACTTGTTTTTTTTTTTTAAATTATGGTCCATCATATCTGAGATACCCTGTATACAGGCCACTCCAGTTTGAAAGGGAACAGCCAGTTGAAAATGACTAGGACATTAAATACCTAGGCGAAAAGTAGCTTGAAAGCAGTTGCACTTATCACACATAATATGTGATAGCTTAAGAAGCTTGTCCGGCCATTCGGCTTTGTCACCGTCTCGTGTCATCATGGACAAGACTTCATAGCCCTGTGTTACGCAAACCAAGCTAGGTGTCCGTTATGGGGCAATAACCGAGTGCTCAAAATTTCCCATAATGGAGCTGTCTGTATATTCTTAGAGCTGTAGAGCATATCCAGTAACGGTGTTGCATGATTTGTGATTGTAAACTAACCTCTAATCACACACCATCTCCTTGATGATGTGTCTGTGATGTTTACACATCATTGTCTATCAGTGAAGATGTTCTAGTCATTCAGTAGTCATTGTAGCCACTGCACCTTACAATCTTTATTATGCATTGTTGTACAGCGGTCTCCTTGCAGTAGGTACAGCTTATAGCACACAGTGAAACCCCTAGCCACACACCATTAAGCTAAAAGCTTAGCTTTGGTATTTACACTACTTATATGTGCCAAAATGTTTTGTAGTCCGGAAAATGCATTATGTACACTGTACTATGCCATATTTATTGTACAGGTAGCCTCTGTATGAAAGAAAACATGCACTTTGAACTCAATTTTTCAGATTTTTTTTTCTTAACTGCACTCAGAAATGCCATACGGTAACTGTATATCAAGGTAAAGTATGCTTGTATGTACACTGCCTTTTCTGCAATAGAAACACTCGTGTCAAACACTGTGCCTAAAAAAATAAACGCGCTTACTGAATGTATGATGCAATAAAAAACAGCTTTTTGATTTCAACAAGCATCACAAATATTTCATGCCTTATTCCAGCACTACACGTTTGGTTCATGCATGTTCGTCACACAGGTAATGACCACAGGCACTCCAACAAGCTGGAAGGAGACAGCAGAGAAGGGGCAGGTGGGCTGACATAAGCATTGACAAAAGAGAGTTCAAAATGACGCTTTTCAGAAATTGGGCGAGCTGCTTCAACACTTTTTCCGTCTTCAGGAAGAGACTGCGCAACACGCTGCTGAGGGACTGGAAGATATACTAGCAAACACACTGAAAATGAAGTGGCAGCCGGTGGGGGTCACTTGTTTGTCACTGCTGGCTTCTCGCTGCACACAGGTTGGCCAAGGGCACAACCACATCACACAGTTGCTCACACACTTGCAGATGTGTGTTGTGCAATGACACAAGGAAATGACAGTGGCAACGGGGGAAGAGTGGCTGATATGACTCTCTATGCCAGCATGGTGAGTCGTCTCTGGACGCTAGATTTTCCATCGAAACTGCCGCTGCACCATCCCTCGGTACGCCTTCCTCTGGAGACGGGTCGTCCTAGAGAGGCCAAAAGTACAGCACCGCATGCTCTTCTCAGGAGGCAGGTGAGGAGGGATCCTGTCTGTACGAGGCAGCCACCATTTAGAGGTGGCCCGTTGTTATCTGGGTCAGAGGCAATGTCGCCTGCACCCTCTGCTGATATGGGCACCTCCAAACAGAGGCTGTGAAGTGCAACACGTGCGGTGATGATGCGCACTGTCCACTTCCACTGGCACTGGTGCATCCGGTGCCCTTGAAAGCAACGGAAGCAGCTCTTCGGCACACCAAAACAGCGCTCAGCCACAAATTGTGTGAAAGCATGTGGCGTGTTGTACAGGCCTTCTGCTGAGTCAGGTCTGTGATTTCATGCAACTGGTGCAGGCAGCCATGGCTCCAGTGGGTAGACAGTCTCCTGCATAACAAAAAATGATGCAGCTAAGCATGTCCTTTCCCAGTGATCTCAACAGCATTACGGGACACTCTGCTATACAGTAGAAGACTCATGCCAAGTAGCCTACATCCAGGCTTTGCTGAATATGACATTCAAGAGCATACATACATGCAGGATTTAGATGTATAAGTGAGCACTACTGTAAGGTCAGTCTTTTACCACCATATTAATATAAATGATGCGCTATGATTGCCTACAAAACACAAGCGCTGTCAGGTGCACTTTGCTTTGGTTTCTTCAACAGGAAAGGCTATGCATTTCAACAATGTAATATGTGTCCTGTGTTTCTGCTGCAATTATATTTAACAAAAGGAAAGGGTGGCAATACACTGTATCATACTGTAAAGTGTCTGCATTTGTGTAACTGTCCAGACTGATTCTTGTAGCTTTAGCAGATCCGGCCAAATGCATAGTGCTGGAGCTCAATAGATGTGACTGAGTTCGCCCGACGGGTGACACGGCTATTTTACTGCTTACCCAGAAAAAAAAAACCACCGTCGTCCAGCAGGCCTTTCTCCGCCTCGGAATGCCGCCAGACAAACGCGCCGCGGAAGGATCCGGGTCTGTGCGAGTCCACGGACATGTTCGCGCCACAGATCTGAGAAAAAACAAGCACAGCCCGTACTCACTCTCGCTGCCGAGGCCCGCACTTGTAGCTGAACTCATGCGGTCAAAAACAGTGGCCGAGGTATACTCACTATCACGTTCGCAGCGTAGAACCGCTTGCGGCTCGTTCGCAGCACTGCCCCCAGACTCCTTGATAGTGATGAGTGCCCAATCGACACACCCGACGACGCCGGAGATGCTGCCGCGGCGCAAGTTTAGGCAAAAGATGCCCTACTTCGCCGCCGCCTTCTCCTCGGGTCTCCTCGGAAAGCGAACACCCCCCTTTTGTGACCTAACGTTGTCATTCGTCTCCGCTACCCGCCGCAAAGGCTTGTTCACAGTCGGTTGGGCTGCGCCGACGTTTTCTTCATTTCCAACGGCGCCTTGAAACCCACCGGAGGCGAAGAAGCGCAGCGCGCACAGCACCTGCCGCTCCACTGACAGCGCACTGCGAGTTCGTCGCACAGCCACTGCGCAGTCTTCTTCTTAAGTCGAAGCGTCGAAATAACTTCTCCCGCGCGTCAAAGTCGTTTTCATGCACTCTCCGAAACCGTTTCTCGCGCGGTCACCCGCGTATACGGTGATGTAAACAGCCGCCATTTTCTGTCTCAAACCTGTTGAGACTACCTTTTCCGGTCTCAAAAAATCGTCTCAATCTGCCCGCATAATTAGATGGCCAACGTCAATACTTCTGCGCCATTTACGACGTCAGTCAGTGACGAAAAAAATCAAAATGGCCGCCGCCCACGGCCGACCAATAGGAGAGAGGCAAATGATACACTTTTTGAGACAGTTTCGATTGAGACCGATCCGTAATCGCGCCCCTGCTCGAGGAGACTTGATTTCTATTTTGTCTTCCTCCTTTCTTTCAAGCGCTTTTTTAGCTTTGCATCGTTTTATTTGCGCCTGGTTGTAGTCAAGACCAGACAGAACATTCGAAATGCTTTGGTATCAGCTGCTGTACCGTGCATTTGTGTCTGGAGTTCTTTTCGCTTCTTAAAACAATCGTAGCTGCTGTGTGCCACGCACAGAGCCAAATCTTTTTCTAGTTGTCGTAATGAAGACAGCTTAGCCTGCAAAAAGTAGAGCTACGACCTGAAAGCCGCGGCTACTTGGCAGTTTCAAAAAATGGCTTCTCGGGAACATATATCAATTCTTCTTTATTTAATTCTACCATTTTCTTTGCTCAACATGATTGAATCGCAAACCGATAGACTAAAACGTATTACTAACTGTATTTACCCTCTGATTTCATATTTCTACCAAGCAGTTTTAGTACCTCTCCCACAATGTTTCAACGTTGTAGCTAAAAGACAAACGTGATTCTAACAAGTCGCCACAGCCATTTCTTACGATGCCAACGCAGCTGCAATGCACTCTCTGTGGCTCCTTTTAAAATCAGCGCCTGCAGCGGCTCTGCGGTGACCAGCGCCACGAACGGCGCGCACTATAACGCGTCAATACCTGAAAGGCAGCCTGATTGCTATGAGGGATGCAGAGCGCCGCCTCACGAATAGAGAGAGAACGCTTAAAAAATTGTCTTCGTCCGCTTTCCGTCGTCAGGCGCCGCTAAGGTGGCACTCTCCATTTCTCCGAAATTGACTTGAGTGGAAAAATGCCTGACGGGCGTTCTCGTATGAAAGCTGCTTCTTTCGAAGCTGTGCGGCAGCTTTATTCTTCAGAGAAGACGTTGCTTGTGAACCCTGCTTACAGACTGAACGCCAAAGCCGTGAATCCAACTTTGATGGAGCGGCAAAATGTAAAGCTCATTCTCGACGTCATTAATCAGTTTGTCAAATGCGCTCAGAACATGTCGTTCCAAGTTGAAGATTCCTCAAGCTGAGTCGACCGCTCTTTTCATTGACATTATCCTCACATGGTGGCAAATAGTAAATGCTAAGACTCCTTGCAAAGGCCAAAGGCTAAGGGACAGCATGCAAAACTCTGTAAGGTCTGTTGATTACACACAGGTTTCCTGAGCGCTGATGTCGACTGGTTGGAGGCTTGGGTGGGAATCAACATCACCAGTGGCTCGCTGACGAAAGAGACACGCAGTGCGTTGCGATTGACATGCTATTCTCTGGCAGAACTCTCACGCTACTGTTTAGAAGATCTTCACTTCAAGTACGTACTGCTAAGCAAATTTCACACGGACGCGCTAGAGGACCGGTTCCGCTGTTACCGCCAACTGGCAAGATCACAGTACCACATTTCCGTGCGTCAGCTCAACGAAGGCGATAACAAGCTTCGTGTTCAAACGCTTTTGACATTTCCACGCGAGGAAACAGAGTGTGAAGACGTAAGTGAGGATCTTGTGGCGTGAACTTTTCTGTGGCTGTCAGCGACGCCGATATTATACGCACCCACTCTTACGTGAATGCTGTAGTTTACATTGCAGGATAGGCTGCTAATGCTGCATTAAATATGCTTTCATGTTCTGCTGGTTTCAGCACACTGGTCATTGAAATTCGAGCGATAGAATCGAAAAACACTGCCATGATAGCTAACCGCTCAAGAGGAGGCTCAATTTTCCGCAGCCATGCACAGTTCACATGGTACTGATGACAAAGCTAGTTGCAGAGAGGTTGTCTTTTGCAGTAAACGTTGAAAATTTTCTCTCCTGTAGCAATCAACGTGGTGCCGTTATTTCACAGACGATTTGCCTCCTCGAAGAAAATGGCATTGAGACATGTGAAAATGGCCACACTGAACAAACTCCTGCGCTTGGTAGTTCGCATTGCAAGCAATGTTGTTTTGAACAACTTTTACAAACTATGAAATGATGCCATACAAGACAATGCGCAGCAGAAGGCCGCAGCGCGGAAAACAGCAATACTTAAAGCGAAGTAACTTTTATTCCCAAAGCAATAAAAATGCTTTGCAAACACTTCATTGCTCGTGTCTCGTCATTTGTTATAGTAAGGGTCAGACTAGCTGTAAAAATAGTTCACTTATGCAGGCAAATGCTCGATCCAGAAAGGAAAAACAGTAGCGCCGAAAGAATACAGACAGAGTAGAAGAACGAGGTAGGACGAGCGCTAACTTCATCTGAATTTATTCCTTGTAAAGCGAGCAAATATACAGAAAAATCTAGGCACGCGCAGACAGAAATCTCGCGTGCGATCAACAAAACTGTTCAAGGTATACAATCTCAGCTTTAACAAGGCTCACAGATGTACCGCTGATACACTCTTTTCCTCTTTTTCTGAAGTGGTACTCCTCTAAAACCTCTCGTGCCTTATTATTACCGCTCCTGCCCAGAATCAAGTCGTGGTTCACACTATTTACATTGTTTGCAATTCTCCCCCGCCGAATGTTCAGCCGCACGGTGACACACCTTGCACTCTGCGCAGTGTTTGGGTAGATGCGCTCCTCCTACTTCCTTGAGCGAGCGCGCATGCCCTGCTGCGCGTTCATTGATGCACCTGCCCGTTTGGCCCATATAGGCCATCCCGCAGGTAAGTGGTATCTCATAGACCACACCGGTGCAGCACTTCACAAAGTGCTTTCTGTTTTTTTGCTGCAACCGTTCCTCTTTCCATCGCTGGCTACGCGTGCGCAGAGCTGAGCAAGCTTCCGTGGAGCCGAAAACAGGACTGGCACGCCATGCCTATTTGCCACCTTTTTTACGTTGTGAGCGACCCTGTGCACAAACGAAACAACTACGGGTATCGCAGCTTGCTTCTTTAGCTCCTATGGCCGCTTAAACATGACGCCCTCGACTTTTTGTAGGAGGCCTTTTGCAACGCCTGTGATTACCGAGCTTGGGAACCCGGCCCGCACCAATCGAGCCACTTGCTTATCAAAGCTCCCTTGCAGATTGTGGTGACACGACTTCACGAGTGCCGATTCTAGGCAAAGGTTAGCAATCGCGCGTTTAACAGTCTGATTGAGCCGATCCATGCGGTAGCAGCTTCTTCTTAGCTCGTGGGGCATACTGCTAACACGTGTTCTTCTCCAAAAGTAAGCCTCAGGTCTAAAAACTGTATACAACCCTGCAAGGACATCTCATGCGTGAAAAGCAACACCTTTCTGTTCTCTTTAAAAATCTCTAAATCATTGCTTACAGCATCTGTGCAGGACACGTCGTTCAGTTTTTAAAAACTTTCAAAAAACCCTCAACATATCTAAACACTTTTAATATTCCCTTCCTGATAAATTTTGTTCTAGGACGCGGTCAATATAGGCTAAATATATGCTATTAAGAACCGGGGCTACGCAAGATCCGATGCAGATCTCTTTCTTTTCTCTATAAAACCTGTCGTTAAACGATAGAAACGTCACGGTAAGGTAATATTCTAGCATTCTCATAAAATTAGCTACCGACACGCCTGAGGCGTTCTGGAACCCAACTGCACCGGCGCTCTATGGAATCCCTTACAGAGGTAAACAGCTCATCGTAAGGCACGGAGTAATACAGATCCTCCGCATCTATCGGGCAAGCATATCCAATGAAAGATTCTCCCTAAAGAAACCTAACAACATCAACTGAGCTTTTTATAGCAAACGGATCATGATTATAAAGAGAATTAAGATGCTTCTGCGGGTATTTGCTCAAAACATGCTGCCACGTACCATTCTCACTCACTACTGCTCTATACGGCACAGACGGTTTCTGCGTTTTGGCAGTAAAAAATACAGTTAGAGTATTGCTCCTTGTGCTAACAATCTCATTTGGCAACCTGTTCAACTCCAAATCCCTGCACATCATGGCCGCCTTGCCTTTCACTCTCGTCTCACTGGCTTTTATAATGTTAAAGTTCTTGAAAATCGCATCACCTGCTCTTCTTCTGAACTCACCCTCCGACAGAACCACAAAGCCGCCCTCCTTGTCAGCTTGTAGAAGTCGGAGACTGTTCTGTCTGAAATACGACACGACTTTTGCCATAGGATCCTTGCCAGGCTCGGTGACGGTGTTACTGGTCGTCCTCATCAGCGGATCCACCACATCGAGTAGGCATCTTTCCTTGTTCTCTTCTGAAGCCTTCCCTGCGTTGCGCCTATTCAGAGCCAGGAACTCACGGGCTTCGACCTTTGGCTCAAGAGTAAACTTAGAGCCTTTGTTCAAGATATGACTTATCTCTTCGGGAAGCTCAGCTTCACCGACAACCGTCAGCCCCGAACCAGGTGGCTTCCTGTTCCTCTTCAACTGAGCAGACGGCAGCAAATGGTTTAGTGTGCAAGCCCACCAAAACTCGATCATCCTTCCTGTAAGACGGCGAATCGCACGGTGCTTAATCTCTGCCAGGCATCCGGGATCCATGCTGTAACAGAGAGAACGCACATGGTCATCATATCTTCTTGTTTGTCGCCCCAGCTCCGGTTTCAGCAGTTTGCAAATACGCTTCAGAAGTCCTAATGGCGCCCGCGAGTAGCCGAAGAGAGCACTCACGTCTTCCGGAACGAGACCTTTGCGAAGGTAAAAGGAAATATATCTTGCACGGCATGTTGACGCCACGATGAGGGAAACAAAGGTGTCAAGATGATGAGAAGATGACAAGTTGTCACATAAAAAAGGGCCCTGAGTTTTTTACGTATAGTTTAAAAGAATTTCCATTTGAGCTAGATGGTTCATTTCGATCCACAAAGGAAAAACAGTAGCGCCGAAAAAACACAGACACAGTAGAAGAACGACGTAGGACGAGCGCTAACTTTATCTTATTTTATTCCTTGAAAAGCGAGCAAATACACAGAAAAATCTTGACTTGCGCAGACAAAAACCTCACGTATGATTACCAAAACCGTTCAAGATATACAATCTCAGCTTTAACATGGTTCACAGATGTATCGCTGACACATTCTTTTCCTCTTCTTCTGATGCGGTACGCCTCTAAAACCTTTGGTGCCTTACTATCACCGCTCCTGCCCAGAATCTTTATCTCAACAAGGCGTGGTTCACACTTTTTTTTTTCACACGTGAAGTCGTATCAGCACAATATGCAAGACAGCTTTGATAAGCAAGTGGCTCGATTGGTGGGGGCCGGGTTCCCAAGCTCGGTAATCACAGGCGTTGCAGAAGGAATCCTAGAAAAAGTCAAGGGCGCCATGTTTAAGCGGCCATCGGAGCGAAAGAAGCAAGCTGCGAGACCTGAAGTTGTTTCGTATGTGCACAGGGTCGCACACAACGTAAAAAAGGTGGCAAATAGGCATGGCGTGCCAGTCGTCTTCTTGGCTCCACGTAAGCTTGTTCAGGTCTGCGCACGCGTAGCCAGCGATGGAAAGAGGAACGGTTGCAGCAAAAACATGGAAAACCCTTTGTGAAGTGCTGCACCGGTGTGGTCTGAGATACCACTGACCTGCGGGATGGGCTATGTGGGCCAAACGGGCAGGTGCATCAATGACCGTGCATCACGGCATGCGCGCTCGCTCAAGGAAGTAGGAGGAGTGCATCGACCAAAACACTGCGCAGAGTGCAAGGTGTGTCACCGAGCGGCTGAACATTCGGCGGGGGAAAATTGCAAACAATGTAATAAGTGTGAACCACGACTTGATGAGATAAAGATTCTGGGCAGGAGCGGTGATAGTAAGGCACGAGAGGTTTTAGGGGAGTACCACTTCAGAAAAAGAGGAAAAGAGTGTGTCAGCGGTACATCTGTGAACCTTATTAAAGCTGAGATTGTATATCTTGAACAGTTTTGTTGATAGCACGCGAGATTTCTGTCTGCGCATGCCTAGATTTTTGTGTATATTTGCTCGCTTTAGAAGGAATAAATTCAGATGAAGTATGTGCTCGTCCTATGTCGTTCTTCTACTGTGTCTGTGTGTTCTTTCGGCGCTACTGTTTTTGCTTTCAGGATAGAAATGAACCATCTAGCACAAATGGAAGTTTTTTTAAACTATAATGCAAATGCTAACGCACGTCGTAGAACTTAACAGCGCAACATTATTGTGAGTGTCATTATATCTTTCCTGGGATGGCGTTGTGCACACAAGACGTACACAGAAACAAGCAGAAGATGAGAAATAGAGCGCAGACTATCAACTGAATTTATTGCTTTCACAATGGCATATATATGCAGGATTCACACCTGCAAAAGAAGGGGAGAGGGAAGAAAAAATAGCTTGACAAGATAAGCCAGCAATGGTCAGCGAAAGCAACGGAGAAAATTTATCCTATCATATAAGGTGACCGAGGTATCGCTAACACAATTATCGCCTTTTTCTTTGATGTGGAATGCTTCTAAATGTTCGCGGGCTATTTCGTTTTTACTCTTGCCCAGAATCTTGATGTCTTTGAGCAGCGGCTCACAACCTTGGCATGAAATGCAATGACGGTGCAAGTTCGCCTCTTGTCTTTTTTTATAGAAAGAACATGCTCCCCTGCGCGTTCATTAATGCAGCGTGCAGTGTGGCTGACTTACACGCGTCCACTCTTGAGTTGGACCTGATAGCCCGCCCGTGGCACATTTCACAAAGTGAACAGCATGTTTCTTTGTGCATGCGCTTGGTGGCACTCCTTCTTCGGTGATCCTTGGGCACAACCGAAAAAAACTACCTGAACACCACGCCTGTTTTCCACTTTTTTAAATTGTGGGCGACTTTGTGCATTATACCTGTTTGTGAAAGTTTTAAGGAAAACACAATACATACTGAAACTGCCACAATGCTCAGAAGACTGTTTTTTTCACCTTTCAGAAACTCCTACTTTACAAACTAGATATACGCATGTGCGGTCTCTGCAGGTCGGTTTTTTCCGCAAGGTGGACATCACGTACGCCGTATAGCTTAATAAATAAATCATTAATTGAAATTAGCGAATAATTTTTTATTATAATGACCAATACTAAATTGCGAAATTTCGGCCACATGCTAAATTGTTTATTATAAAAAAACTGGCTTACCTGCTCGAAGCACGAACTTGCTGGACTATAAGGTGTTCTGCAATAGAAAAGATTATATATATATATATATATATATATATATATATATATATATATATATATATATATAGATTTAAGAGAAGTGGGCACTTCTACAAAGACACTTTTATTTATCAACTTTTCGACCGCGGTGCGGTCTTCTTCAGGACTGTAGTGGTCTCGCGTCAGATGGACGTCCATCTGACGCGAGACCACTACAGTCCTGAAGAATACCGCACCGCGGTCGAAAAGTTGATAAATAAAAGTGTCTTTGTAGAAGTGCCCACTTCTCTTAAATCTTTATTCTGCAGAGCCAACGCAACCTGCGTTCGTAACATATATATATATATATATATATATATATATATATATATATATATATATATATATATATATATATATATATATAACTCATGAAAGTTTGCATGCGCAAACTCTGGCGTTTCTTTTCTGCAGCAGAGACAAAAATAAAAAAGAATCACTTATAAGACAGCTAGGAGCTTCTTAGCAGCTACGTGCGGTTGTACTCGAAAAGTGCAGACAGGCGCGGCGCGTTGAAATCGCTGAGCGCAGCGCCGGCACGGTAACTTGTCGCGACGTCATCCGACTGGTGGAGGGGCCTTAAGTATTTAGACAGAAACGCCCATCGTGAAAGACAGGCGCAGCGGCTTCGTCTTATAAAAATGGAGGGGAGAAAAGCCATCTCTACCATACTGCTGAAAGGAGTAAATTTCGAATGAAACTTGCTACGAGACTACTCGTGTTGCATCATGTTCAAACAATGAAATATCACGATGACAAGTGCACTCGCTTCTACTCTGCGCCCAGTTTGCCCTTCCGACCCCTATATCACTTCTGCGGAGCAATGTAAGGGCGAGCACACTAGTGAAAGAGCTGATAAATAACAACCTGAAAATAGAGAAGTGTGACCAATAAATATTTGTGACCGGTGAGCGCCGTGCAAGACGATCACATATAAAACAACAAAGGCAAACCACAGAATTGCGTTTGTATTGTTGTGTGCCAGTTCCCTGTTTTCCATAATCGGCGCATCATTAAATTGACCGCTTACCAATTATGAACTTGTTTGTGAAAAATCGAAGCATTCAAGACAGTATACCACTCACCCATTGTAGAAGACGCATTTTCAACGGCAGAAAATAACTACTGAATACGTGTCCGCGAGTTCCGCCGGCTGCAGATCCCCACTAGCCGAGCTACAACGTCCCTAGAGGTTGGTCGCTTTCGCGGTGAATACAGGTTCGCAAGACGACATTAATATATCACCTTTCTAATAGACGCGCTAACCACGCAGCTATTGCCGTAAAAAACAAAAACACCTACAATTCTAACATTTCTGTTAAGGTGAGAAGAGTGCGCCCTAATTCAAGTTGCTGCCGTTAACCCAGTATGCCAGAACGCTACCTAATTTTTAGCTTTCAAAGGAACAAAGCAGAAACGGGCTCGCTGGAAACTAAACTGATCAAACTGGCTACAGGACAGGGAATCCTGCCTGAAATGGGAGTTCACCCGCAACGCAAAGCATTCATCGCTTCACGAGTTTGTTTTTTATTCATTCGGATATCGGGTACCACATAAAGTGTTACCTCAGATATCCTGAATGCAGCCAATACGCATGCATGCTTTGTAGACAGTCGTCACATTAACGAACGGTGTTCTAATAAGTGAGCACCAGGGTATGGGGTTTTTCCTTCAATACGTCCCTATTTCATTCTCATAAGACATGCACTGTGAGAAGGAGCATCTGCCCTAGCGTATACCAAGAGTTATCAAAAAAGTTGTCTGATTGAAAATGGGGCTGTATAGAGCTATTTTCTGCTAATTCTTCTTGTAATTGAGAGTTTTTTTTGCAGGGAATTTGCTTGAGTGCCTGCTTTAGAGTGCTCTCTGGCTCTAAGGTGAGAACGGCGTAAAGTGGTGCTACAAAAAATAAAAACTCTCAGGGTGGTTACATGATGTAACGAGACCTATTCAGCGTTTGCATAGCCTTAACTTCACGAGGTCACGACCCGGAAACTCCTACATTGCCCAGACTCCAACTTGAGCGGCATAGTGCCCCAGTAACACAGCATCATTATACACCTAGGAGCATAAAAACGGTACGCGAACCATGAACCACAAGTTCGTAGTTCTGCTGTGGTACAGTGACTGTACGCGGTCTTGGAATGGCAGCGTCAAAGTTACAACAAAGATCGGCCTGAGAAGACACAGCCCAGTGATCAAACAACGCCAATTCAGTGGCCGCAACAGAACCAGTCCAAAATGCAATCCTCATTTATCTGCTGTCGTCAATTGTTCCTTGCAGTTCTGTGGCCTCTTTTCCAGCGTATTTCCTCGCAGGGGGGCGTCTGCAGCTTGCAGGCGTTGGTGAGTGGCGACACCACAGGTTCCCGAGCATCCGCAGGGACATCCCCACAAGGGGATGATGGTGAACAGTGCATCACCACGGACCCGAGTACCCACGCCTAGCCGTACGTGGCATCGCCGTGTTCTAGGAAAAGGGGATCCTGGTGGTTGAGCCGATGCCGCGCGTTTGGACCTTAAAGGCCCCTCGGCGGAGGCAACACATCACTTTGGCCCCAGCTTCCTGTAGACGGAACCTCCGGCCTGACCCGACCGGGGGAAATCGGCAGTCGCCTTTTCCTGTCCTCCTCTCCATCTTTTACTTTCCTATCTTCTTTCTGACTACTGTCCTGTCTCCTCCTCGTTTTCCTGTTTTTTTTCCTTAATTCATGGGCGGATAAGGTTAATCTTGTATGGCGAACTACCATGGGTTTCGTCATATTTGGTTATAGTTTAGGTGTACAGCTGGCGTTTGCAGGACTTGTGTGCAAGTTGCTATCCCGTCCCCTTGTTGGGCTCCGTGTTGGGTGGCTGGCACCGTGACTGAAAAAGTAATTTTTTTTATGACTCCCCTCTATCCCAAACCTTATCGCTCTCTAAAAAGACGGCGGAACGATGAAGATTTTTTTCAATAAAGAAAAGTGTCATTCCCAAAATTTCATGGCATTCATAGCAAAGCTAAACAAAAACAAGCAAGCCTGATTTGCTCATTCCTGGTAGCAAAGTGCCTGACAGATACCTTGGGCTTTGGGTACAATGTATCAAAAATGGCTAGTGGTCATTTACTGCTCGAATTACGTGACACCGTCCATAACTCGAAACTTGCGAACATTTTATCGATAGGCGAGATTCCAGTATCCATCACATCACACCGATCCTTGAACGCATTCCGAGGCGTCATATCAGAAATTAATTTTGTTTACCTCTCTGGAAAAAAATGCTTGAAGGCCTTGCCGACCAAGATGTCATAAATTTTCAGCGGAAATAGATCCGGAAGGATAACAAGGAAATAGATACGAAACACATGATCCTCACTTTCAACACCAGCACACTACCTAAAAGCATTGAAGTAAAATACCTGAAAATAGATGCAAGGCCATACATACCCAACCCAATGAGATGTTTCAATTGCCTGAGGTTCGGCCACGGCTCACAGAGTTGTCGCGGCCGCAAACCTTGCGCGATATGCTCGTCGAAGGACCACCAGTCAGATGATGGTGTTGCTGCCCCGCGGTGCACAAATTGTGAAGGAGACCATGCTGCGTACTCTAAAGATTGTCCGTCCTGGAAGAAAGAAAAAAATATTTACTCTGAAAACCATGAAAACATTTCTTTCAAGGAAGGAACAAGGCGATACGCCGAAAGAAACAGATTCTAATTCGCTTCAAAACAAACTTCGCCGATGTGGTGCGTGGGCGCGTGCATCACACCAGGCTTCGGCACCTGTCCAGGCCGAACGCAGTGTGCCTATGGCAGGACCATCGGCGCCCCCTGGTGGAGCAGCTGATACTACTCCGCCAACCCCAAAGCAGGCTGCGCAGACCCCCGGGTCAGCGGGCCTCAAGACCTCTTCCCACAGGTCGAAGTCTAACTCAAATGTCAGCGTGCGTCCAGCACGGTCGTCCAGCGCATCTGCTAAGGCGATGGACACAACGCAGGGCCGCCCCGTGCAGTCCACATCGGGCGGACGGCGGTGTTCTGATCAATAAAAAAATTGTGAGGTGCCGAGTCATGGGACCAAATCATAGTTAATCTAATTTTATCTGCACACACGCACTCAACATCAAGATGGCTTCCATAACACACTGGAACTGCAAAGGTCCCGTAAATAACTATAACGACATAAAAGACATTTTAAACACAATTTTCCCAATTGCTTTATGTGTGCAACGAATCTAGGCTCTCAGCACACAAAGATGCCAAACAAGTATACTCTTTTCCGCCGTGACCGAGAGGGGGCGAGCAGACTCTCGGGAGGCATAGGCATCATAGTGCAACCTGGCGTAGCAGCTAGCGAGATCAAACTGAAAACTAGGTTCGAGGCCGTAGCAGCCACCGTGGTTGGTTACAAAACCATTACACTTTGTAGCGTATATCTCCAACCACATCTCGAAGTAAGACAACATGAATTAGAGAACCTTTTAGAACAGTTACCGGAGCCATACATGATAGTTGACCATTTTAATGCATACTCTTGTTTCTGGGGCAGTGAGAAAGCCGATTGCAGAGGTCAGGTTATTGAAGATTTGATACTATCCAACAATATTTGTTTATTGAACATCAGTAAACCTACTTATTGTTCCCCTATTTCAGGAAAAATGTGTGTTTTAGATTTGTCTTTTAGCTCTCCATCAGTTTTTAGCGATTTTAAATGGGATGTTTTAGACAACACATATGGAAGCGATCATCTCCCTGTTCAAATCTGACTTTCATCCCGACCATCAGTCACCCAGACAAAAGCACGGTGTTGGAAGCTCAATTTAGCAGACTGGCAGCGTTTTAGAACAGCAGCCACGTTAGAAATTATTACGTCAGAAAATAAATAATGCAAATAAAATAAATGATAATTTCACAAATTGTATTCTTGCTGCCGCACACTTCGCTACCATAAAGTGTGGTTAGCAACGAGATAGCAAAGGAGCAAAAAAAAACAAAATAAAACTTGGGGCATATTTCGCCAATACCCCACACAGGAGAACCTAATAAACTCAAACAAAGCAAGAGCAAAAGCGTGGTACATACGTCGAAATGCCGAAAAATCATCGTGACAGCGTTTCATTTCCTCGATGAAAAGCCAAGTCTCATCGAAAAAATTGTGGGAAGCAGTATACAAAATGGAAGGTCGCTACTCTCCATTCACAGTTCCTCTTCTGACAGCCCCTGGTGTACTGACAAATATAAAAGAACAAGCAGACATATTAGGTGAACATTTTTCCACTGAATTTAGTTCCTCTAACTATACAGAATAATTTTTAAAATATAAAAACTGAGCGAAAAAGAAAGTCTGCCGATAAAGGGCAGTGCACACGAAGCATATAATAGCCCTATTACACTACAAGAAATTAACAGCCTACTTTCTTCCTCTAAACAGACTGCACAAGGACCAGATGTAGTCCATTACAAATTGCTTGTCCACCTGTCCGCACACGCTGTAGACTCGCTTCTGAAAGTTTTTACAAAATATGGTTATTAAGAGAGATTGTAGAGGCTTGAAAAAAAGCCATTATTGTTCCGTTGTTGAAGCCGCGAAAAGCACCTTCCTCCCTTGGCAATTACAGGCCTATAGCCCTAACAAGCATACTTGCGAATTCCTTTGAAAGCATTCTTAACATTAGAATAATGTTTATATTACAATCCCGTGGTCATCTTGACATCCATCAGTGTGGGCTTAAAAAGGCGTGCTCTACAACAGACCATCTAGTCCGCCTAGAGAACACAGTCCGAGAAGCATTTATACACACGCAACACTACCTTGCGGTCCTTTTCGATTTACAGAAAGCCTATGATACCACATGGAGGTTTGGCTTACTGCGGGACCTTGGAGCCCTGGCATGTCGTAGTAGAATGCTGAAATCCTTGAGTGACGTTTTGGCCAGCCGTCCATTTCAAGTACGCCTAGGTGCCACTCTTAGAATTTCATTCAAGAGATCGGAGTCCCTCAGGGGTGCATTTTAAGCACCATGGTTTTTATTGTAAAAATGAATTTTCTAGTGAAAATAATTCTAAAGTCTATCATGTATTCAGTCTACATCGACGATCTCCAGATTCCTTGCACATCCTCTAGCGCTACATCGTGCGAGAGACAAATACAGCTGACAGTAAAAAAACTAACAATATGGGCAGACAAAAATGGTTTCAAGTTTTGTACGCAAAAGTCAGTAGCTGTTCTTTCTCGCTTAGAAGACCTCTGCACTCTGATCCCTCTCTGTATTTAAATGAAGTCGCACTACCAATTAAACATGAGAACGAATTTCTAGGAATAACTTATGACAAAAAGTTCACATTCCTGTCACAAATAAACATACTCCAAAATAAAGCTTATAAATCTGTTTATATACTAAATGTACTTTCACGAAAACACAGGGGTTCCGATAGGACTTGTAGTTTACAGTTTCATCGCTCTGTAGTACGTTCTACATTAGATTACGGATGCATAGTTTATGGATCAGCGAGGCAATCGTACCTTAAACGGCTAGATCCAGTACATAATATAGGCTTGCGTCTTTCTACCGGTGCATACAGGACGTCACCGATAAACAGTCTTTATGTGGAATCCAACGAACCATCACTTACAGAGAGAAGAACCATGCTCGCATGCTCGTACATTTTAAAAATCCGTTCACTACCTAAACATATCTGTCACCAAATAGTCAAAAAGTGCCCATCTAGAACACTATATAACAACAAACCATTAGCTATAAGGCCACTTCTGCGTTTTGAAGATATGTGCAAAAACCTCGGCGTAATAGACGCATTACCTGGCATTGCTCCAAGACGTGGTCCACTGCCTCCATGGTTCAATTTTCCTGAAATCTGTGACCTCACACTTGGATATTTCTGTAAAAAACTAACTCCGCAGCAACATATAAGACAATAATTCCATGCCCTTGAAGAAAAATACATTAGTATTACAGAGTTTTATACTGATAGATCAGAAACAAATAGTTGCGTAGGACGCGCAGTGGTTCGAGGGAATTCGGAGGAAATAGTAAGAATAACACAATGTTCCTCCTCTTCACCGCGGAGTGCTACGCAGTATGTGTGGCCATAGAAAAAATACTTAATGAGAACCACAAAAATCCGATTATTTACTCAGACTCCTTAAGTGTACTTTCAGCTCTCCATTCTAAAAATGCAAGCTCCCCTCGGCTTGGTTACATCATACACAACATAGTAACTGCCACAGCTCAAGGACAAATTATAAAACTGCGCTAGGTCCCGAGTCATGTGGGAATAAAAGCCAATGAGAGAGCACATGTGTGTGCTCCTAAAGCTCGTGGCAAGGAAGTAAAGAAAGTAAATATACCTTTTAATGATTGCATAAAATTAGTAGCAAGTAAACTAAGAAAAAATGGCCCTCGGCTTAAAACAATGAGTTAATGATTAAACTACACTTGGTAAAACTAGTTTTAGGTGAATGTAAGTCGTGCGTGCACCAAGAACGTTTCAAGGTAGTGATTTTATGCCGTCTCCGAATAGGCCACACATACCTTACGCACAACTTCCTGCTAACAAAACAAGACAAACCTGCTTGCCAAGAATGCGATGATGAACTCACGCTTAACCACAATTTATTCTCTTGTGTGGAACTTGAAGGAATAAGAAAAACGGATTTTACTGAATTTTATAATAAATGCATTCATTTTCATCCCGCACTGCTTTTAGGAGATAATGCAGTTGTTGATATGTCATGTGTTTTTAGATTTCTTAACGAAATGGGATTTCTCAAGATACTCTAAAATTTTTACCCATTGGTTTTGTTTGAATTTTAGTACACCTGAGCCACTTTCTCATGCCTGAGAAGAAAGCTGAGACTTTTATTTTGAATTGGTTCGGAGCCTCAATATCTTTGCACAGACAAGGAAAGCTACTGAGGTTACCCAGCCCTCTTTAATGCTTTTACTTGTAGCCATTTCTAAATTTTGTGTATGTGTTCACTTGGTAATATTAAATTTGGAGGGCCTCTAGAGCAGGGATGATTCTAACATTTCTATTATAATCAACAAGACTTTTCCTATACCTAGTGCTTGGCGCATGATGGCCTCAGTTGCCTATGTGCCATAAAACACAACACAACACACACACACAACACAACACACACGCACGCACGAACGCACGCACACACACACGCACGCACGCACACACGCACGCACACACACACACACACACACACACACACACACACACACACACACACACACACACACACACACACACACACACACACACACACACACACACACACACACACACACACACACATTTTCCACCGTATTTTTCTGGAAACCGAATTAGGCTAGCATTAGTTTCACGAGCAACTCAGGAAAGATGATTACCTCTTGAGTAGTTGGGGCCTACTCGCGCAGTTCATGCGCATGCATGTGTGGTTTCTTGTGTGCGACTGTTTCTTTGTGCTTCCCGACAATATTCTAGTGAATCTTGCACATTGCGGCATTTTCAGGGCCTTAAAAGCAAATGAAGCGATCAAAACTCTAAGTAGATACTTAAATACATTTGACGCTTCATTAACGGTGAGAATTATCCGTTTATGATAAATCGATTTCCTATGGATCATATCATTACAAATTTGTCAACTGCTAATTTCTAAACATGCTTATCTAAAAGCAAAAGCTCAGCACTGTCTACATCATCTAAAAACTACGTCTGCAGTCTCTCAATGCAGGACTTACTAACAGCTATAAAAAGTAGGAAAAACTTGAAACTTGAAAAAGAGGAAAAACTGTGAACGAGTTTTGTTGCTGTAATTCACAAAAGAAAGTGTGGACGCGTGGCGTTCACTGAGTGAACTGAGTTAAATAAAAGTTTTCACATTAATTTTCTCTTTCTTCATCACTCGACCTACGCGCAGGGCGGCTAGTTGCCGCTGCTCTCTCAAGTCGTTGATGTTGTACTGGTTTATGAATTATGTGGGTTTAACACCCCAAAGTGACACAGGCTATGAGAGACACCGTAGTAAAATGCTCCTGAAATTTCGACCACCAGGGGTTCTTTAACGTGCACCCAACTCCCACAGTCAGGGGCGTCTAGAATTTTGGCTTCATCGAAATCCTTTTCTGTAATTACCCTTAAGCGAACTTAAGAGAAGCGATGTCACACAAAGATAACACTCGAAGTTCTTACTTATCGGCTGAAGCATTTTTAGGTGCTAAGCACACGGCCTCTACCTAGACTGACCCCGTAGGGGGTGGCTGCATCTTGCAGGCGTTGGTCAATGGCGACACCATCGGTTCCCAAGCGTCCGCAGGGACATCCCCGCAGGAGGCTGATAATGAACAGTGCATCACCACGGACCCGAGCACCCGAGTTTCGCCGCGCGTGGCATCGCCGTGTCCGCGTAAAAGGGGCTGCTGGTGGTTGAGCCGATGCCGAGAGTTTGGACCTATGAGGCCCCTCGGAGGAGGCAGCACACCACTTTAGCCCCAGCTTCCTGTAGACGGCACCTCCGGCCTGACCCGTCCGGGGGAAACCGGCACTCGCCTTTTTCTATCCTCCCCTCTATCTTTCACTTTCCTACCCCTTTCTCACAACTCTGTTGTCTCCTACTCCCTTCTAGTTTCTTCCTTCTTTCCTGGCGCCGAAGGTTATGCTTCTGTGGCCAAACACCCATAGGTGCATCATATTGGATTATAGTTGGGGTGCACAGCTGTCGTGGGCAGGACTAGAGTCACTAAGAAAAACTTTGTTTAAAAATAACTTTCTAATTAATGACTCAAGGCAGGACTTGCCTGCAAGTTTCTGTCCCGTCCCCAAGTTGGGCTCCATGGTGGGTGGCTGGCACCGTAGCCGAAAAACACACTTATTCAATGGCTAACCTTCTCTCAGCAACTGATCGACCTCACAAGAGAGGGTAGACCGTGGTAACTCAGAATTTCATGCAAAAAAAGCAAAAGTTTCCCCAAGTTTCAGGTGATTCATAATAAGCAAACTGGTAAATCTGCCAGAATAATCTCCCCATTCATTGTAGAAAAATGTTTGACGGGTGGCTTGGGCTTTGGCTACAAGGTTACAAAAATGGCCAGTAGAGACCTCTTACTGGAACTCTGAGATAGCGTCCAACACTGAAAACTTTCCAACATAGTGTCCATAGGTGGCATCCCTGTATCCATATCTGCCCACCGATCCCTCAATACAGTCCGGGGTGTAATTTCAGAGGAAAATTTTCTTTACTTTACAGAACAAGAAATCAAATAAGGGCTTGCTGAATAAAACGTCTTTGATGTCCACAGGATAAAAGTAAAAAAGAGGGCAAAGAAATCCCAACAAAGCACGTTGTCTTGACCATTTGCAAATAGTACTCTCCCAGACTCAATTGAGGTTGGTTATCTAAAAATAAATTTCAGACCCTACATTCCTAACCCTCGACAATGCTTTAACTGCCAAAGGTTCGGCCCCGGCTCAGTGAGTTGCCGCGGTCGTAAAACCTGCGCAAAATGTGCTTCAAAAGATCACTCTTCAGATGACTGCGACGGTGCCCCACGCTGTGCAAACGGTGAGTAAGACCATGCTGCATACTCCAGGGTGTGTCCATCCTGGAAGAAAGAAAAAGCAATAATCACACTAAAAACTACTGAAAACATTTCGTTCAAAGAAGAAAGAAGGCGATGGAGACAAACAAGCTCATCCTCATTCAGAGAAAAAACAAACTTCCCCGATGTGGTGCGTGGGCGCGGCGCACCACAACAGGCTTCGGCACCTGCCCAGGCCACTCGCAGTGAGCCTGTGGCAGGCCCATCCGCGCCCCCAGGTGGAGTAGGTAACACTACCTTTCCAACCAAAAAGAGGCTTCGTAGACTCCCGTGTCGGTGGCCCCCAAGGTCTCCTCTCTCAGCTCGATGTCCAATTCTAACGTCCACGTTCCCTCTGCACGGTCGTCCATCACCTCTGCAGAGGCGATGGATACGACCCAGGGCAGCCGCGTGCCATCCACGTCGGGTATTCGGCGGAGCAATCTGGATCGGTCAAAAAAAGACAGATGCCGAATAAAGGGGCCATAAACAACTTGATCTACTTTTAACTACATATGAAAGCAAAATTAAGATGGCTTTCATAATGCAATGGAACTGTAGAGGGCGTAATAATAACTACATTCACATAAAAGATATCCAAGGAGCACACGCTCCTGTTGCGTTTTGTCTACAAGAGACAAATTGAGGGCCTCAAAATAATAATTTTCCCAAGAATTATACTGTTTTCCGCCGCGGCCGAGAACAGGTGAGCAGGCTGTCAGGAGGTGGGGCGATTACAGTGAAGTACGATGTCCCGCCTAGTGAGCTTAAACCAAAAACAAGACGAGGCTGTAACAGCCACTCTGCTTACACATAAAACCGTTACAGTGTGCTCGGCATATATCGAGCCACAGCTGAAAATAACACTCCTTGACTTAGAGGGTGTTTTAATTCAGCTACCAGAGCCATATTTGGCAGTTGGCGACTTCAATGCACATTTGTTTTGTTTTTTTTGGGTGGGGGGAGGGAGGGGGAGCGAGAAAACGGACGCTAGAGGGCAACTCATCGAGGATTTTATTCTATCCACTAATGTTTGTTTGCTGAACTCGGGTAAACCCACATACTTTCCCTATCCTCGGGAAGAATGAGTGTTTTAGATTTGTCTTCTAGGTCAACGTCTGTTTTTAGCGATTTTAACTGGAGTGTTTCAGACAATCCGTATGGAAGCGATCACCTCCCTGGTATAATAGGTCTGTCATCCTCGCCAAGAGTTATTCCCACAAAACCGCGCGGCATTGGAAGCTACATTTAGCTGATTGGGCATTGTTTAAAAAAAAGCCAGTTCATAGGATATTATTATAGAAAACCGCACAATAGATGAGATGAGTGAAATGTTCTAACACATGCATTCGTTCTCCTGCACAAGTATCAATTCCAAAATCCACGAAACTGGTGCGCCAGAACCACAAAATTTGGTACACTCGAAAATGTAAGGTGGCAAAAAACTGCAGAATAAAGCTTGAGGAGTTTTTCGCAGATACCCAACTCATGAAATCCTTATTTTTTTCAGAAAGGCGAGAGTACATGCAAGGTGTGTCCGGCGCAAGGCCGAAAAAACATCATGGAAAATTTCTGCCTCTTCTATAAACAACTGAACCACATCAAAAAAAAATGTGTGAGCAAGTTCGAAAATAAATGGCCGCTACTCACCTTTCAAAATTCCTCTTTTCACATCACCTGGTACACAAACGAGTTTAGGGGAAAAGGCAAACATATTGCGGGAGCACTTCGCTATACTTTCCGACTCATCACACTATACGCAGTCATTTATGAAATATAGAAATATTGCCGAAAAACAAAAGCTCCCAACAAGTGGAGGTACTAATGAAAAATATAATGGTCTTATTACACTCGAAGAAATCAACACTGTACTGTCTGCCGGTAAGAAAACTGCTCCAGGACCCGACCAAATACACTATGAAATGCTTGCCCATATTTACAAGCCTGCTGTAGAGGCAATTTTAAGATTCTTTAACAAGGTATTGGTTTCGGGGAAAATACCTGATGCCTGTGAAAATGTATTATTATACCGTTCCTTAAACATGAAAAACCACCAGCCTCTCCTTGCAGTTATCGACCCATAGCCTTGACTAGTTGTCTTGCAAAATCCTTTGAAACTTCCCTTAATATAAAATTAACGTTTGTCCTTCAATCCTGTAAACTTCTTGATGCCCATCAGTGTGGCTTTAAAAAGAGATGCTGCACAACAGATCACCTATTCCGTCTTGAAAATACTTTTCGAGAAGCTTTAATTCATAAGCAACACTGTCTCGCTGTATTTTTAGATTTAGAAAGGGCATAGGATATGACCTCGCCGTTCGCGATTCTTCAAGACCTTGCCAAGCTTGGCATCTGAGGAAGAATGTTTAACTACCTAAAAGACTTCTTATCTAACCGTTCATTTTATGTCAGCCTGGGTGCAACCCTTTAGAGAATCTTCATTCAGGAAAACGGTGTACCTCAGGTGTGTATTGTAAGTACAATATTCTTCGTTGTGAAAATGAACTCTCTTACGAAAATAATCTCAAGGTCCCATTGTACTCAGTCTATGTGGAGGACCTTCAAATAGCTTGTACATCCTCCAATGTATCAATATGTGAAAGACAAATACAAATAATAAATAAACTGGCAACATTGACGGAGAGAAATGGTTTCCGGTTTTGCCCACAGAAATCGGTGGCAATTCTGTTATCACTCAGACGAGGCATACATACAGAACCCACCCTTCACAGGAACGAAATACAGTTACCAGTGAACAATGAGCATAAATTTCTTCTGTATAACATATAATAGAAAGCCCAGTTTCGTGCCTCACATAAATGCGTTGAAAAAGAAAGCATCTCAGTTCATAAACATACTCAAAGTGCTGTCGAAAAAACACCGGGGAGCCGATAGGACATATCTCTTACAAATTTACCGCTCTGTAGTCCACTCCGCACTGGATTACGGATGTATAGTGTATAAATCACCGATGCCATCATACCTTAGACGGCTAGATCTCATACATAATCTAGGCTTGCGTCTTTCCACTGGTGCACACAGGACGTCGCCCATAGACAGTCTGTATGTAGAAACAAACGAACCATCACATACAGACAGAAGAACGATGCTGACGTATCCGTACATTCTAAAAATTCGTTCGCTACCTAAACACATCTGTCACCAAATTGTCACACAGTGCCCATCCACAAAACTGTTAAACAACAAAACGCACAGTACCAGACCACTGCTCTTGCGTTTTGAAGAGATGAAACAAAATCTCAGCGTACTCGGCGCATTGTCTGGCCACGCTGGAAGACGACACTCATTGCCACCATGGTACAAATTCCCGGAAATCTGTAATCTCACTCCTACACATTTCGGCAAAAAAACACTCCACCACAGCATAAATTACAAGAATTTTTTGCACTCCAGGAAAAATAAAGTACTTGCGCAGCTTTTTATACAGATGGCTCAAAAACAGATTTTTTCGTTGGAAGAGCAGTCGTACAAATGAATTGCAATCATATAGTGAAGCTACCACAGTGTGCATCAATCTTCACTGCCGAATGTTACGCCATGTCTGTAGCCATTGACAAACAGTAAAAGAGAACCTCGCAGAAAGTATTATTTACACAGATTCCATAAGTTTACTTACAGCTCTCCACTCTAGAAATTCAGTCATTCATATATTTGGTGATATCATAAACAACACAGCAATAGCCACAGCTAAAGGAAAAACCTAAAACTCTGCTAAGTACCGAGTCATATAAACATATAGGCTACGAGAGAGCAGACTTCTGCGCTGCTCAAGCACGTGACAAGCAAATCAAGAAAGTAATTATTTCATTAAAAGATTGCATTAACTTAATACATCGTTGCTTAAGACAGTAATGGCAGTCCACGCGGGACATCGAAGTAAAAAACAACTACACAAAGTAAAACCAGTTACAAGTGAATGGAAGTCCTGCACCTACCATGAACGTTTTCAGGAAGTGATTATATACCGTCTTCGTATAGGACAAACGCACCTCACACACAACTTCCTGCTGAAAAACAGGATCAACCTGTTTGCGAAAAATGTGGACAAGAAGTTATGATCAACCAGATTTTAATTTCTTGTGAAAAACTGGGAAAAACTAAGGAAAAATATTTTACTCAGTTTCATAATGAATACGTTCCACTTCATTACGCACTGCTTTTAGGCGATGATGCAATTGTTTATATATCATGTGTTTCTAGGTTTCTAAACGAAACGAAATTTCTCAAGAGATTCTAAATTTTTTACCAACTGGTTTGTTTGAAGTTTAGTACACCTCAGCCACTTTATCATGCCTGAGAAAAATGATGAGGCTTTTAATTTGATTGGCTGGGAGCCTCGATATCCTTGCGCAGCCAAGGAAAGCTACCGAGGTTACCCAGCCCTCTTTAAAGCTTCTACTTGTAGCCATTTCTAAAATTTTTTTATGTGTTCACTGGGTAGTATTAGCGTTTGAGGGCCTGTACACCAGGGACGATTCTTGCATTTCTATAATATTCAACAACAGATTTTTCCTATACCTTGTTCTTGGCGCATGATGGCCTCAGTTGCCTATGTTCCATAAAACCCAGCTCAACGCACTCTACCTAGACTGATGTCCAATGCTTTTGCGCCCCATTTTAAGGATTCCCCAAATAAACAATTTAGGGTGATGATGTTCCGCGGCCCGCCCTAACCTTTCCTCATCCAAAGACGTTTAATACTGAACCAAAGAAGTTTGGGCACAACAAAGAACACAGGGCTTGGGTAAAAAGATACAAACACAATAAGAAAACGTTCATGACACCGTGTCTACGCGGGAGTCCATGACCTCTTCGCGTGATGCTCGCTCTCTTCCCCCTCGTATGTTCATTCTCGCATACAACATGCCTGCGCCCAACAACCCCTCGACTTTCAAGGGCGCAGTGCCCGCTTCGTGACGTCATGGGGTGGAGGCGGGGGCGACTACTAGGTACGACAGCATAAAGTGATAACGGGGGCGTACGAATCTGCACCCATTCCTTGCACCATATTTGAGCATATTATTGGCTTTCGCGATCACCACTACGAATAGCACCACTAGGAGTAAATGACTTCAAGGCTTGTTTAGTGGACGCTCTTGACACTTTTATCTTGTTTTGCCTGATCAGAAGCGTGTCTTTTCAGGCTGGTTTCGTTGCTGCTTGACCTCTGATGTGATGGAATTAATGGCATAAAAGACACTTGTAGAGCAACCAAAAAAAAAGATATTTTATTTGGTCATGGCACCCGCCCCCTACTTGCTTCTTAGTGCTTTCAGTTAATCCCCTTTTAGTTTTGCGCTACCATTTTCGCTTTGCGAAAGTTTTCAGCTTGATGCACCTGATTGATGTAGCTGAGTGTCCCTAAATGCCATGAAGAAAACTGCTTAAGCAGTAACTGCTCTTAGCACGTGATTATGAGATGACTGCGCACTGTCGGGTCTCAGGTAGCAGCATCCCACCGCTGCAACCAGTTGTTGATATTCAGGTAGCTTGACTGGGCCGGAGAATAGACAATGACGATCGGATGAAGAAAACTTGGAAAACTTTATACAAAGGCTCTTTACATAATGTACAAGCAGGGCAATTGAGAGTGGTTCTCAGTAAAGCGAGCTTCTTAGGAGTCGGGAGTCTCTGATACCTCTCAAGAAGGGGGCTCTGTTTTGATTGCTTCTGTCGCAGAACGAGAAAATTACGGAGGGCACTTATACTGCTTATGAGTTATTAATGGGAATGCACGAAGGCGGGATTTCATCTGTGGCGATGGCGTACTACTCTAATGCTGTGGCCAAGACAGCTAGTTTCATAGCGTGCCCAGAGCGTAATTACCTACCATAACCGTGTACCAGAGGACTGGCAGGCGCCCCTGTTTGACGGCTGAGACCTACACGCCCAAAGGGTCTTTGTCTGAGAGCCAGGACGGCGGCTTCGACCAGTGGCGTCTCGGACTAGGGACAATACCTAGTATCCCCTCTAGGGGTCCACGCCTCTTTAGTGTGCAATTACAGCTTTTTGTCACCATCGTCTCAGAAGTGAGCTTGACGAAGAAGACGATACCCAAACACTAGCGCGAGAGACTGCCAATTTAAGCCTGTGGGGTGTTGTGCGGCGCTGATTGCTCACCACACTAATGAAATGGACAGCGAAGCTCATCTGCTGAGGGCTAGGGTGCCTCGATTGCAGCGCCGCCGTTCAGGGTGGATACAACCTCAACGACGCCGCCATAATGAAGCACACGGGAACGGCTGCGCTAGCGTTCGTAACGGTGCCGTTCATGCTCTCAGCGCGCTTCGATTGCTTTGACTTGAACAATCTTTTTCATCAATATTGCACTGCGCATATTTTACTCAAAATAGCTATTTTAACATCCGGGGGTCGAATACGTAATTGCACGAATTAATTTTAAAGGCCCGAGGGGTTGAAGTTGAACAATTAGTGTGCCGTCCTTTGGCTGTCATTTTAAAGATCCGCTGCCCAGAAGGTGCTGCCGCTCGGTGTGAGTGGAAGAACTGTTTTTTTTTTTCTACGTGGTTTTTGGTCTTTCAAGTCCTGCGCTTTGATAATAGCCTCTCGCGCGCGGCGGTTGGTTTCGTTTTTGTCGCGCTGGCTGTGTCCGTTTGTTGTGCTCGCAAAGACTAAACCTGTCTGCTTTCTAATCTTTCAAAGTGTAACTGCGAGTGGTTCGCCTGTTTATTGCTCACAGGGATACAATTAGATCTCGTTACAGGCCGGCGCTGGTATATACAAACGATGCCGCGCATATCAACGTTGCCACAGCGCCTGCGTTTTCTTTCTCGAGGCCCACGAAAACTGACTGCCCCTCGTTGGCGGTAGGATAAACTACTACTGCAAGTTTTCCACTCGTTTGATTTTTCTGACAGGCGCGCAACCACCGAGCGTTATTGCGAGGGCTAATATGCAGACTTCACTTGCGCTCGACCAGAAAAGGTTTAGTAAAAAAACTGCAGTTTTGAAGATGCCTATGCATGCAATTCCTATTTTGCCTGCAAAAATGGATGGTGATGGGTTAGGCTGTTGAAAATAACTGCTATCTAAAGGTTTAGCTTCATTACTGCTGCAGATAAATTATGTAACTTAGCTTGTCAACCTCACCCCTTACAGACAGAAAAGGCTACAAAACAAAACAAATTATTTATTTATTTATTGTCAAGGGCAGTCAACCATGAAAAACGCAAACTGCAATACAAGTAAACATGACAGAGGGGCAGAAAATTGGAGTACGTACTGTTTGGTTTAACCTTAAATGGAAAGCATAAAAGCAAAACATGAAAAACGTTGCAAATCAGCAAATAAGCGAGCAAGACATAGAGGCGAAAGTTGCTATGTACGCTGTGGTGTAACCTTTGTAACAAACATGAAAACACAGCATGCAGAAAGATGCAAACTACAAAATAATCCAGCAAGTCAGTGCTATGAAAGCAGCTATATACGGTGTGGTGTAACATTTAAAGCAAAGTACTCTACGGTAAGTTCACACCAGCCACCGTCTTGCTGCCATAACCGTCGTCTGAATCATCAGGCTCGTTTAGCCAGCGGAGGTAGATACGCAGTCGCATGACAACAAAACGGCACATCAGTTTTCTCATAACGCTAGGGTGGTCAGCGCACTTTGTGATTGTGCTATTTCTTGTAAAGGTACTGGGCTCTATAAAACCCCAATTTTAACCCAAAACGATCTGTCGGTAGGGTCTGCTTGCCTGAGGTCTTGTAATTTAATGGCTCTGTATTGCAAGCACCTGAGCAGTTGCATCGTTGAAAATTATCACTACCTGACTTAGTTGCGCTAACATTGAAACATAGAGCATCTCTTTCGCTTACACAACAATTAGCCAGAGTTTGCAAATCTTGCTGGCTATCTGCTAAGAGTGCAATAACCAGGGAAGCGTTGCTCAACGACCTTTCCGCGTACTGTGTGTGACAGATTATAACATTGATTACTTATTGGAGCCATTTTTGCATGGTTATCACAGAAAGCATGACCAGAAGTGATGATAGACGATTCATGTTACCCAAAAAATAATATCGGCACCGCCTCCAATTTGCTGTATATTGTAACGAAGACGGGACCGGCACAGATCACAGTCTCAGCGAAGTCCAGCGCACAGCAGGGAACTCACAAGATGGTTGTCCGAACCACACACACACTTCGTCTTTGTCCACCGGCACACGCACACTTCGTCTTCATCGTCGGCGCGCTCCCATGAGCACGCGCCATTACCCCCTCCATCAAGGCGGCGGCTCGACGCCGGAAACGAACACGGACAGCAAAGTTAATGTTCGGTATAGACGGCGGACGGCAGAGAATACAGAGAGCTGTTAAGCTGGTAAAGCGGCGGGTTGCAGCCTGTCATGGTAGGGCTTCATGCGCACCACGTGGACAATCTCGGTCGGATGGCGCCGACGTGGTGAGGAGGTCGTGTCCCGCGGAAAAACTTCGTATGTGACATCACTTATACGACGAACACCTCGTACGGACCAAAGTAGCGTCGGAGGAGCTTTTCGGAGAGTCCGCGGCTGTGCACAGGTGTCCATACCCATACAGAGTCGCCGGGCTTGTACCGAACGCATCGGTGTCGGAGGTTGTAGCGACCAGCGTCGAGTTGTTGTTGATGTCGAATCCGGCACCTTGCGAGTTGGCGGGCTTCTTCAGCCCGCTGGACGAATGTGTCAACGTCAGCGTAGGGGCCGATGTCTCCGTCGTTGTGAGCAGCGGGTAGCATAGCATCCAGCATGGTAGTGACACACCGTCCGTAGACCAGCTGGAAAGGTGTAAGACGGGTAGTCTCCTGTTCTGCCGTATTGTAGGCGAAGGATGCATAAGGAAGAACTTCGTCCCACGTACGATGCTCAACGTCGACATACATAGCAAGCATATCTGCAAGCGTCCGGTTGAGGCGTTCAGTCAAGCCGTTTGTTTGGGGATGATAGGCTGTTGTCTTCCGGTGACTGGTGTGGGTGAGTTCGAAGAGAGATTGCATTAATGCCGCTGTAAAGGCGGTTCCACGGTCCGTGATGACGACTGATGGCGCACCGTGACGCAAGACGATTGATGTCATAAAAAACTGAGCCACTTCTGCAGCACTAGCGAGGGGCAGCGCCTGTGTCTCGGCGTACCGCGTTAATTAGTCCGTCACCACAACAATCCATTTGTTCCCAGAGGAAGACAATGGGAATGGGCCCAGCAAGTCCATGCCCACTTGTTGGAAAGGTGTTGTAGGCGGTGGGATGGGCTGGAGAAGCCCTGCGGGTTTAACTGCTGGTGTCTTTCGTCGCTGGCAGTCACGGCAGGTCCTCACATATTGCTGGACTGATGAGAGCAACTTTGGCCAGTAATACTTCGCACGTATGCGGACATACGTCCGCGTAACACCCAAATGGCCAGCCGATGGCTCGTCGTGGCAGGCGTGCAAGATTTCTGGACGGAGTTCGGATGGCACAACCAGAAGAAAGGTTTCCGTGTTATGGGCGAAGTTCCTCTTGTAAAGGACGCCATCTCGGAGACTGTAGGAACCCAAACCTCGAACGAAAAGCCGCGGAACAGCGACGTTAAGGCCCTCCAGATGCTCGATGAGCGGACACAACTCTGAGTCAGCCCGTTGACGCCGGGCCATATCGGACGACGTGACGAGAGCAAAAAACGGGAAGTCGTCCTCCGTTTCGGCCGGAGCAACGTCGGCACGTGCACGTGACAAGCAATCGGCGTTATTGTGCTTACGGCCGGACTTGTATACTACCGTGATGGCGTATTCCTGGAGGCGAAGGCTCCATCTCGCAAGCCGTCCCGAAGGGTCTTTGAGATTGGCTAGCCAGCATAACGAATGATGGTCACTGACAGTTCGAAACGGGCGACCATAGAGATATGGTCGGAACTTGCTAATCGCCAACACGACCGCAAGGCATTCCTTCTCTGTGATAGAGTAGTTTGCCTCTGCTTTCGAGAGGGAGCGGCTGGCGTACGCTATGACTTTCTCGTTGCCATCCTGCCACTGAACGAGGATAGCGCCGAGACCAACATTGCTGGCGTCAGTATGAATTTCAGTGGCAGCTCGTTCATCAAAATGGGCGAGTATTGGGACAGTTTGTGGGCGGCTGCGTAGCTCGTTGAAGGCAGATTCCTGATCATCATGCCAAACAAAAGATACATTGTCTCTAGTAAGCATTGTAAGGGGCTCGGCAATTGTGGAAAAGTTTTCAACGCAACGTCTGTAATAGGCACAGAGGCCCAGAAACCTACGAACGGACTTTTTGTCGGTTGGGCGCGGGAACTGTGCCACAGCGGCAGTCTTCTCCGGGTCAGGACGGACTCCGTCAGCGCTTATCACGTGACCAAGAAAACTGAGCTCTTCGAAACCAAAGTGACACTTTTGTGGCTTTATCGTCAACTGTGCCGAATGGAGCGCCTGTAACACCATTCGCAGCCGGTGGAGGTGTTCCTCGAAGCTAGGAGAAAAAATGACATCATCAAGGTACACTAGGCATGTCTGCCATTTCAGCCCAGAAAGAACGGTGTCCATCATGCGTTCGAAGGTTGCTGGCGCAGAACAGAGTCCAAAGGGTGGCACTTTGAATTCATAAAAGCCGTCAGGTGTCACGAACGCTGTCTTCTCTATGTCCCTTTCGTCCACTTCGATCTGCCAGTAGCCATTCTTAAGGTCGAGTGAAGAAAAATATTTAGCGTCACGCAGTCGCTCCAAGGCGTCGTCGATACGTGGAAGGGGGTAAACGTCACGTTTCGTGACACGATTCAACTTCCGATAATCGACGCAGGATCGCAAGGTGTTATCTTTTTTCTTCACCAATACCACAGGCGAAGCCCAGGGGCTCGTGGACAGCTGGACTACGTCTTCTGCAAGCATTTCTTGCACTTGGGATCGTATAGCCTCCCGTTCCACCGGCGACACTCTGTACGGGTGTTGGGATATGGGGCTAGTCTCCTTGTTGACGATGATGCGGTGTTTGGCTACCGGGGTGCGCCCTACCTTTGATGTCGTGGCGAAGCACTCTGCGAAATCGTGAAGGAGCTCTAACAAGCGCTGCTTCTGACCCACCGACAAGCCGGGATTAATGTCCACGGTAGACAGAACGGTTGCTGCATCGCGTCCGTCCGGCGACGGTAGCTCCAGAGCACATATTTCTGCGGGCTCAATGAAGTCGGTAACGTATGCGACGGCCGTTCCTTTCGCAATAGGCTGGAACTCTGTTCCGAAGTTGGTGATCAAGAGTGTCGCAGAGCGATCCCGTAAGCGAACAAGCCCTCTTGCAGCGCAGATTCCTTTCCCGAGTAGAAGGCTGACGTTTCTCTCTGCCATAACGTCTCGATCACCGGGCGAGTCACTTTGCACGGGAACCATCATGCTGCACCACGGAGGCACCATCACGTCATCAGCAGCAATACGCAGGGCGGGTATCCTGGAGTCGTCTGGGCCGGCTATTTCAATTGCTTGCGTCGGCGAAAACGTCACGCGCGGCTCTTGTAAATTGATAACGGCGCCGTTAGCTTGTAAAAAGTCCAAGCCGAGAATGACATCGCGCGAACAGTGAGGTAGGACAAGAAAGTCACAAACGTAAATAAATCCGTCGATTGTAACTCTCCCCGTACACCGGCCAACAGGGGTAATTAGGTGCCCACCAGCTGTGCGAATCTGAGGCCCAGTCCACGCGGTTAAAACTTTCCTCAGTTCTTTTGCTAGCTCGTTGCTCATAACCGAATAGTCCGCTCCCGTATCAACCAATGCCGTAACCGCTAAATCGTCGATATCGACCGGAAAGTTCGAAGCTGCACATCCTTTGTGATCGTCACGTGTCCTCGTTTGATAGCCGTCGTCTGGTCGGGAACGCGATGGAGGATTTTCGGCTGTTCGCTCGTCAGCGGCAGGCCGCAGGCCGCAGGCCGCTGGGTCTAGGTTCCCCGGCGAGGACTCGGTGGGCGGCTGAAACGGCTTGTCGAAGGACGGGGACTCGGCGAACGATAGCGGGTAGAGGTTGGTGGGCGGTAGTCAGGGCGAGGGAAATCAGTGTGAGTGTGATCCCGGCGCGTTGACAGGTGCTCCTCAATTTCGCGGGACCGTTCGCCATTGAGCGGACAGGGGACTCGCGGATGAAATCCGAGAATTCCAGCTCGACGATAAGGGCACCACCGCAAGATATGGCCAGCCTCACCGCAGTGGTAGCAAAGGGGCCGCTGGTCAGGAGCCCGCCACACGTCCGTCTTCCGCAGCCTGGCTTCGGGCAACACAGTGTGACGTTCCTTGTGTGTGCTACGAGGTTCCGCGTTCGACGGCGCGGCGTAGACGGAGACCCAGATGACAGCGGCATCATCAATTACCCAGCCATGCTCTTTGAGAGTGACGACCTGAACGAAGGGGTTTAAGCCCAACCGGACCCAACCGGACCCGCCGCCGCCGCCGCGGGGAAACGGGCTTTATCCTCCCCAATTGCCGTGGCGGTTCCAGGGGAGGCCTCCCGAGCACATCCCAGGACAAGGGACCACTTTCCCGGCCGGTAACCCGCGGGAACTGTCAGCGGGCCAGAGCGCGCCTTACCTTGAGGAGCGAGTGTCAGTTGATGGATGGAGAATGGAGGCCGGTGAACCGCGGGAACTGTCAGCGGGCCAGAGCGCGCCTTACCACAGCCGACGCTATGCGCTACCTCGAAGACAACCTTCTTTCCCTCGGACTCAACACGTGAGGGGGGCGAGACCATAAGTGCGGTGGTATGTTTGTGCGCCCAAGTGAAAGCCCTAGCCCCCCTCCCTCCCCTCCGGCGTGGGCGTCCTCACCCTAGGGAGTGTGGAGAAGAGGATATAAAAATCGACAAGCAGTACGGAAGGAGGACGCTCAGGACGACATCGTTCGCCAAGAGGGCCTTCAGCGCCGAAGCCCGACGGCGTGCAGCTTCTGCCAGCAACCGCTCGAGCTCAACTCCGGAGCCCCTCCATCGTCCCCATGAAGTCGTCGGCACGTAAGCTCGGACGCCCCAGCCTCTGAATCCTAATCATGTATAATTATTGAATATATCTGTTTGTTTAAACTGAGCCATACGGTGTCTCTTTGCCTCTGCGTCCCGTGTGGACCTGCGCATTATGGGGGTCATCACACTGGTGTCAGAAGTGGGGTCTCAAAAGCAAATGTCCTCTGAATGCTTTGACATTCATGACTTCAAATTTATAATCAAAAGGGATTCACGGGACTGATTGTGGGACTTTTATCCCCATTTGAGAGGCTTGAGGCACTGGAGGGCTTGAGAAAAAAAAAATGTCTGTATCTGAGGGAGCTCCCACTCCACAGCCGTCGCTCGGAGCAAGCATGCTGGCATTAGGAAGCGTCATTTCGACGATTACGGGAGATAAGACAGGGGTTCTAATCTGCGATTATCTCCCGTAAACGTCGAAATGACGCTTCCTATTGCCAGCATGCTTGCTCCGAGCGACGGCTGTGGAGTGGGAGCTCCCTCAGATACAGACATTTTTTTTTCTCAAGCCATCCAGTGCCTCAAGCCTCTCAAATGGGGGTAAAAGTCCCACAATCAGTCCCGTGATTCCCTTTTGATTACAATTTTGAAGTCATGAATGTCACAGCATTCAGAGGACATTTGCTTTTGAGACCCCACTTCTGACACCAGTGTGATGACCCCCATAATGCGCAGGTCCACACGGGACGGAGAGGCAAAGAGACACCGTATGGCTCAGTTTAAACAAACAGATATATTCAATAATTATACATGATTAAGATTCAGAGGCTGGGGCGTCCGAGCTTACGTGCCGACGACTTCATGGGGACGATGGAGGGGCTCCGGAGTTGAGCTCGAGCGGTTGCAGAAGCTCGAGCTCAACTCCGGAGCCCCTCCATCGTCCCCATGAAGTCGTCGGCACGTAAGCTCGGACGCCCCAGCCTCTGAATCTTAATCATGTATAATTATTGAATATATCTGTTTGTTTAAACTGAGCCATACGGTGTCTCTTTGCCTCTCCGTCCCGTGTGGACCTGCGCATTATGGGGGTCATCACACTGGTGTCAGAAGTGGGGTCTCAAAAGCAAATGTCCTCTGAATGCTGTGACATTAATGACTTCAAAATTGTAATCAAAAGGGAATCACGGGACTGATTGTGGGACTTTTACCCCATTTGAGAGGCTTGAGGCACTGGAGGGCTTGAGAAAAAAAAAATGTCTGTATCTGAGGGAGCTCCCACTCCACAGCCGTCGCTCGGAGCAAGCATGCTGGCATTAGGAAGCGTCATTCCGACGTTTACGGGAGATAAGACAGGGGTTCCAATCAGCGATTTCTTTTCCATGCTAGAAGAGATTGGAAAAATGGGGGGATGGTCCGATGCTCAAATGCTGGGAATGGCGAGGTGTAAGATGGCAGGAGCTGCTCATGATTTTGCATGGCGAGACGAAAAGGTAAAATCCACAAAATCATTTGCGGAATTTAAGAAGCTCGCGTTTGAGCATTTCGACACTGAACCACGTCACGTGCGGGTACAGAGGTTCCGTGACGCCGGACAGATGGTAGGGGAGGACGTGCGAACGTTTGCGTCGCGGCTTCAGCGCTTAGCGCGCGATACGTTAAGCAGGGAGGAGGAAGGAGACCAGCTAAAGAAGAAATACGCGGAGGATATACTTAAAGAGGAAATGACAGCTTTGTTCGTGGCTGGTCTGCAAGACCCCGTGCGCCGGTTCGTGCTCTCGCGCAAGCCGAGCAATTTCGACCAAGCCGTGGAGGCCGCATTGGATGAGGAACAAAATGAGGCGTTAACGACAGCCGCAACGAGAGTACGCGTCATAGAGAGAGCGGTGCTCAACCCTGAGGTTGCTCTCTTGACAGAGCGGTTAGATCGCTTAGAACAGCTGCTATCTCAGCAGGTAGAACGCCAGGTTGAAGCGCGCGCTCAACAGCGCCCATTCGCTGGAAACCGGAGACCGCCACAAAGCTACAGGCGCGGTATGCGAGATTTTGAAGAAATCGTATGCTTCGCTTGCCAGGGTCGCGGACACATCGCCAGGTTCTGCCAAAACGTGCGCCGTGGGGAGCCACAAAGAGAAGCAGGCGAGACACGCCCTAAGCAAGCCTACAGCGGGGCTCCAGATACTGAGACAAAAAACTAGTTAGTCCTCCCCAGCCTGAGGAGCGTGGGGAGGGAGCAGTGGATGATGAGGTGGTGGTAGTTTGTGTGGCCGACGAGGCATGCCCTGTTGTGCGTTGCAAGTTAAATGGTTGTTGCATGGAATTGTTGATAGATACGGGGTCAAAGGTGACGTTGCTTAAGGAGAGCAGTTTTAACACGCTTCGAAGGAAGGGGGACCGCGAGGTGTTGGAAGCGTCTGGTGGTATGGCAACCAAATTTGTAGGCATAACGGGGGATCCTCTTGGCATAAGTGGACTCTACCGGTTACACTTCTCTCTCGGCGGAATTGCATTGGAGCACCCCTGCTACGTATGAGTGGACACGGTGTCTCTGCGAAACGGAGTGTCAGGTATATTAGGGCAGGAGTTTTTGAGAAAAGGGAAGGTAGTAGTCTCATTCTCTGAGGAAGAGGTTAATGCGGGCGGCTCAAAAGTTCCGTTTTTGAACAGGAGAGGGGCTGAGATTCGCATTACCGATATTGATACCCGTCAAACAGTGGGATCATTGGAGAAGGTATATTCGCGGGTTGCCGTCAGGCTGGTCGAGGAGGCGGTCGTCCTTCCTTGGTCGGAGCACATATTGTACGCGTTTGTGCCTTCAGATGTAGAGAGCGGTGCCGTGGGAGTGCTTGAGCCGGTCGACGCTCTCAGCAATGACCTGAAGGCAGCCGCGTGCCTCGTGACAGTTAATGACGCCCACAGAGTGCCTCTACGGGTGGTTAACTGTAGCCAGCAGCCACTGAGCCTTCCCAAGAACAAAACATTGGCTTTCTTCACCTCTGCGATAGAGAAACGTGAGCCCACCGATACGGTACTCGCAACTGTAGAGCATGCTAGTCCTTCGGCTGCTCCAAAGGTGTCGTTCGATCTTTCTCACGTAAAATCCAGGGAGAGGGAGGCTCTGGCTGGTTTGCTGAACGACTACTCGGAGGTATTCGCCGCGTCCAACCTGGATTTGGGCTGCTGTGGCGTTATAAAGCACAGGATAGAAACCGGCACTTCATCGCCCGTTTACCAGCGTGCGTACAGGATTCCTTACTCCCAACGTGAGGAGATGGAGCGGCAGGTGCAGGACCTGATTGATCGCGGCATTGTCGAACACTCAAAGTCACCCTGGGGAGCACCAGCACTATTGGTGGAAAAGCCAGATGGCTCGTATCGATTGGTAGTGGACTACCGCAAACTAAATTCCGTAACTCGCATCGATCCATACCCCATCCCCAATATACAGGAGACGCTTTCTCAGCTGGGCTCTGCCAGGTACTTCACGGTAGTGGACATGGCGGCGGGATTCTGGCAGATAGCAATGAATCCGGCAGATGCCGAGAAAACGGCATTCAACACGCCCTCAGGGCATTATGAATGGAAAAGAATGCCGATGGGTCTGGCCAACAGCCCTGCTGTCTGGCAGAGAACCGCTGATGTTATCCTGGCAGGTCTTCTGGGGAGGCTGTGCTTCGTGTATATGGATGACATAATCATATACAGTGACAGTTTTGAGAACCATTTGCGCGATATTGAGCAGGTTTTGGTGCGACTAAGAGGAACAGGTCTCAAGCTGAAGCCCTCTAAGTGCCAATTCCTCAAAAACGAGGTGAAATACCTCGGGCACGTTGTTTCAGCTGACGGCGTGCGACCGGACCCTGAGAAACTAAGGTGTGTCTCGGATTTTCCATCCCCGACTAGCGTCCGCCAGGTACGGCAGTTTCTCGGCCTGATCGGTTACTACCGAAGGCACATAGAGGAGTTCGCCAAGCTCGCTAAGCCGCTCACCGCCTTAACAGCCAAAAATGTCGCCTTTCGCTGAGACGAAAACGCGGAGGATGCTTTTGGGGCCCTGAAAAGGAAGCTAATGAGTGCACCGCTGTTTCGCCGCCCGGATTTTAATTTGCCCTTCGTTATGGCCACAGATGCGTCAAAGTTCGCAGTTGGTGCCGTGCTATCTCAGGTTATCGAGGGCAAAGAACATCCCGTTGCTTTTGCTAGCCGACAGCTGAGCCCCACAGAGTAAAAAGTACGGAGCTACGGAAAGGGAGTGCCTCGCCGTTGTCTGGGCAGTAAAGCACTTTAGATGCTACCTTTACGGCCGCAAATTAAAGCTAGTCACAGACTGCCATCCTCTGAAATGGGTGATGAGTGTCAGGGACCCTAGCTCGCGACTCGCTAGATGGAATCTACACCTGCAGGAATACTGCTTTGAAGTTGAGCACAAGTCAGGAAAGACACATCTGAATGCTGATGCACTCAGCCGCACAGCTGCCGTGGCAGCTATAGATGAGTTTGACCCCGTAGTCGACCCCGCCGAATTACGCACAGAGCAGTGCAAAGATCCTGACCTGAAACGAATAATAGAAAGCTTAGAGGGCGCACCGTCTCACCCCGAACAGCTAGGTTATTTCATTGGCAGAGACGGCACCCTGTGTCGGCGCACGAGGCCAACCAGGAAAGGGAGACCAGAGAAAACCGCTTGGGAGAGAGTCGTCATACCTCGGTCGTGGACAGAAAGGGTTCTTCGCGCGTTTCACGATGCGCCATGCGCCGGTCATTTTGGCGTAGCGAAGACACGCAGGCGTGTGGAGCGTTTGTACTTTTGGAGTGGCATGCGACAGGACGTTAGAGACTACTGTGCGAAGTGTCATTCCTGTCTCGAAAGAAAAACAACCAAGGGACGAAGACCAGCTCCAATTCAGCCGTTCTCTGAGGTTTCGGCTCCCTTCGAGCGGACAGGTATGGACATAATGGGCCCATTGCCCACGACCACTTCCGGAAACAAGTACATTTTAGTATTTGTCGATCACCTTTCAAAATACGCGGAAGCGGTAGCACTCCCAGATCAGAAGGCAGACACGGTTGCAAGAGCATTTGTCGAACAGATCGTGCTCCGACATGGACCCCCGAGGCAACTCTTGACAGATCGGGGAACGAACTTCGTGTCGCAGCTAATGAGGAGAGTTTGCGAGCTACTTAAGATCGCTAAGAAGCAGACAACACCGTACCATCCGGCTTGCAACGGCGTGGTGGAGCGACTGAACCAAACCGTGGCCGGGTTCCTGTCGCATTTTGTTTCGCGCGACCAGCGGGACTGGGACTTGTGGCTCCCGTATGCAATGTTTGCCTACAATTCCGCAGCACGCGAGAGCACGGGCGAATCGCCATTCTTTCTTCTCTACGGCCGAGACCCGGACCAGCCTAGTGAAGTGCCAGAGGGCCCCCGTCGTGTCCCATACGCTTCACTGGACGACTATAAGGTTGAGCTAGAATCGCGCTTGCAAGTGGCGAGGGACGTCGCAAAGGAGGCCTTAAAGAAAGCGGCGAAGCGCAGGAAGGAGGTGCACGATCGCAGTGCTAGAGACGCGCCGTTTGATGTGGGGGACAGCGTGTACATTGAAAACTGCCAAAGGCAGATTGGGCTAGCTCGTAAGTTCCAGACGAAGTGGAGAGGACCGTGCGAGGTTGTCGAGAAGCTTTCTCCGGTAAACTTCAGAGTCCGAGACGTGAACCGGCGCTTGATAAGGATACACGCAAATCGCCTCAAGTCGGCACCGGTTCAGTATTCACGAAAAGAGGAAAGGGAAAGCGCGGATTTTGATGGGGACAGAAGTGAAGCGGAGCGCGCAGATAGTTCGCAAGAAACGCCCTCTCCTGCATTTGTTCGGCAGGCCCCAGAGGTGACGGCCGGAATGCCACCGGATTTACTTCATGCATTGCTAGAAGAAGAAGCGCGCGAGTTTGCCGCGCAGATAACGCCAGGAGAGGCTCCTGCCACGAGCCCTCGTGAGTCCCAAAGCAGACAAAGGGTCACAGACTTATTTAGTATGACTCATGAAGGCCGATATCCGCTGCGAAATCGGAAAGCTAAATCGGACTAATGGCGTAAACAGAGCGGAGTTGTGAACTGGTTAGAATTGTGTAATGCCGCAGCTCATAACATTGCTATGTGCTTATGTGTTAAGTTATCGGAGTTGGTAGTTAAACCTTTCTGTCATTAAGTAACACATTCACAGGAGAGCATGCGGAGCGCATGCAGAACCGGCCCTACTTCCTTTCGTTATCTATATTTTTGTCTGTGCCGTGATCGTGCTAGAAGTGGGAGCTCCTTTGTAACTGTGGTAAATTTATTTCGTCCAGTTTGGACTAGAGGGGAGAGGCTTGGGTGCTGAGTTTCATGTTTATCTGTAAAAGAAGATCAGTGCTGCCCCTAGAGACGCCAGTTATGACAGCGGAGCCATATGGTGTTGTGCAGTGGTGTTGAGTGCAGCGAAAAGTGTTTTGTCGGACGCACTGTGCGAGGCGATTCAGAAAGACAAGGGGAACTGCATGGACTCAAATGTTCGGAGAACATTCTTCTGGAGGGTGAGCGAGTGTGACATTCCTTGTGTGTGCTACGAGGTTCCGCGTTCGACGGCGCGGCGTAGACGGAGACCCAGATGACAGCGGCATCATCAATTACCCAGCCATGCTCTTTGAGAGTGACGACCAGAACGAAGGGGTTTAAGCCCAACCGGACCCAACCGGACCCGCCGCCGCCGCCGCGGGGAAACGGGCTTTATCCTCCCCAATTGCCGTGGCGGTTCCAGGGGAGGCCTCCCGAGCACATCCCAGGACAAGGGACCACTTTCCCGGCCGGTGACCCGCGGGAACTGTCAGCGGGCCAGGGCGCGCCTTACCTTGAGGAGCGAGTGTCAGTTGATGGATGGAGAATGGAGGCCGGTGACCCGCGGGAACTGTCAGCGGGCTAGAGCGCGCCTTACCACAGCCGACGCTATGCGCTACCTCGAAGACAACCTTCTTTCCCTCGGACTCAACACGTGAGGGGGGGCGAGTCCATAAGTGCGGTGGTATGTTTGTGCGCCCAAGTGAAAGCCCTAGCCCCCTCCCTCCCCTCCGGCGTGGGCGTCCTCACCCTAGGGAGTGTGGAGAAGAGGATATAAAAATCGACAAGCAGTACGGAAGGAGGACGCTCAGGACGACATCGTTCGCCAAGAGGGCCTTCAGCGCCGAAGCCCGACGGCGTGCAGCTTCTGCCAGCAACCGCTCGAGCTCAACTCCGGAGCCCCTCCATCGTCCCCATGAAGTCGTCGGCAGGTAAGCTCGGACGCCCCAGCCTCTGAATCTTAATCATGTATAATTATTGAATATATCTGTTTGTTTAAACTGAGCCATACGGTGTCTCTTTGCCTCTCCGTCCCGTGTGGACCTGCGCATTAAGGGGGTCATCACAACAGGGACAGGCGGGGGCCGCGGCTGGAAAGCAGATGCAGATGGGCTGGTGCTCCAAGGGGCGAGGTCGCAGTTATGTCGGAGTACCGACGCGTACGTCTGGCGCGGGGGCGTCGGTGTAAGGGCAGCAGGGGCAACAGGTTCAGGAACCACCTGCTGCACTTCCTCTCGGATAATTTGTGCTAACGATAGACACTGCGGCTGCGACTGGGCAGAGGCGCATTTTGTGCAGCTCTTCTTTGACGATAGATCGAACCAGCTCCCGAAGGGTGTCAGCGGAGTCGCTGGAGGCTGGCGCAAAGTCGGCAGTTGATACGGTGTTCACGGCGCGATTGTAATAGCGGGCGCGTTGTTGCAGGGTCTTTTCGACGGTAGTGGCCTCCGATAGAAACTCCGAAGTGGTGTTATGTGGGTTTCGCACAAGCCCAGCAAACAGTTCTTCTTTTATCCCGCGCATCATGTGGCGCACTTTCTTGTCCTCGGCCATGTTTGGATCCGCCCTTCTGAACAGTCGTGTCATGTCCTCATAATACATTGCGACGCTCTCATTGGGTCGCTGGTTCCTTGACTGCAGCGCCGACTCAGCTCGTTCCCGACGGTCGGTGTTGACGTAGGTCGCCAACAACTGGCTACGGAACCGTTCCCAAGAAGGAAACGTTGTCTCGTGGTTCTCGTACCACGTCCGCGCCGAGTCGTCAAGAGCGAAGTAAACATTGTGCAGCTTCCGCTCCGCATCCCAGCCGTCGTACCTGGCAACGCGCTCGAACTGGTCAAGCCAGTCCTCCGCGTCCTCAAACACTTCGCCATGGAAGGTCGGCGGCGTTCGCGGCTGGAGGACCAGGAAATGAGCAGCTGAGTTCCCGTTGTCAGCCATAGCTGCCGCGTCTCCGTTGCTAGCCATAGGTGCCGCGTCAGTCCTGCGCGTCGCAGCTGGCGCCCTGGTCCTAGGGGATAACGGACCCTACTCTGGTGACTGACCTTGGATTCGGCGGCTCGTACTGCGATGAATCGGAGTCAAATCCTTGTTCATAGAGAGCCTTCGGGGCACGTAGATGTTGGAAAGTACCCAGCTCCTCCACCAAAAATGTAACGAAGACAGGACCGGCACAGATCACAGTCTCAGCGAAGTCCAGCGCACAGCAGGGAACTCACAAGATGGCTGTCCGAACCACACACACACTTCGTCTTTGTCCACCGGCACACGCACACTTCGTCTTCATCGTCTGCGCGCTCCCATGAGCACGCGCCAATATCGTCATGCAGACAACTATATCCTACTTTCTTGCCCAAATTTGTTCCCTGTCTCTAGCCATGTCCTTTCACCGCCAGTTTTTCCTGATACCCATCCATATTCCTTGCAACTTGATTTTATTCTCTACCACCTTGCTCCCTGATATATCAGCATATCTCCCCCCCCCCCGCGCATTTTCGTTGTTTTTACATTGCACCATTCCCATACGTAGAAATCGATAAACTGTAGGTCGTCTGGATCCCTCAAAATGTTTCGCACTGCGCATGCTCACGTATATCATCGTCCTTTCGCTCCTGTTCTCTTTTTATGCATTTCACTCCCTTTCTAATCCCTTGCGTAATTATGTAACCGATACTGGTGTTAAATATCTTTGGCAGTTTTCTTTCCGGTGCTCCTAGTGGTCACTTCGTTAGGCTCAGCCTCCATCATTACACCTTCTTCTCTTGCTTCCACCGGCAGCTACGTCCTGAGCCGAGGAGGAGCCCCTAGAAGAGATACTACCCGGCCTGCTAAGCCCCAGCCGATCTCTGCTCCAGAGCATCCACTAAAATATAGAAGCCATCCTTTGCAAATCCATTGCCAATACCGGCTTCAGACACTTTCCTGTTTATATGCCGCTTAAAATTCCTTCTCCTTCCTTTACTTCCTTGTCTCTCGGTTTACACCGTTCCGCCATTGCCCCACAACCTCCACTTGCTGTGCTATCGCCCTTGTATCATCCACTCCCTCAGCTAATATTTCCACCAGTGCGTGGCGTCAACATTCAGGACATCATTTCGCTCCGCTGCTACCACTACCCAACTGCGCCCTGTAACATTCTCTGAATGTTCGCTTTTCGTTTCCCTCAGGGCTGCGTTCATTGTTCTTCCTAGAAATAGCCCCAGTACACCCCCCCCCTGTCACCCATTGTGCGCTCCATTGTTGGTATTTTGCACATTCATATGTTTGAGTACAACTCACCAGCAATACGCATTAGGGCAGGTTTTCCCTCCTTGGTAACTTCTGGATAGGGCTTGGTCTTATCAGTCACTGTGACCTCATTTCTTGGGCTTACCTTGTTTCCATTCTCTCCATCGCCTTCAGACTTCCTGGCTGCCACCTGTGAACAGCTGTTCCTGTTGGAACCTACGTGACCTACTTTCTTGTGGCTGTCTATGGGAAACTTATCACTGACCATACATGATAACTACCTTTCTGCTGCCCCCTGCCAGGCTTGTCTTGTCTTGAAATCCATTCAGTTACTCTTAAGGTCCAGCGCTTATCTTGCCATCACATTACATGCCCAGCACAATCCTATTTCTTCTTGTTGATTTTTACTATAGGATGTCATTAACCAGAGTTTGCTCCCTTACCCCTCTCTGCCTGCTTCCGGTACCTTAATGAAGCGACCATCATTTTGCATTCAATAGCAAAATTCTGCATATAGCCTCTTTATCGGTTCTTTCTGCTTACTCTTCGCCTAGCCATTATCTTTTTTTTTTCTCCCTTTACATTTTTTTCCACTCTCTCGCACTGTGACTTACTTGCTTTCGGACGTTAAACCACCATAAACTCAAGCCCAGCCAGTTATAACCCGGCACCTGTCGCCGCTCCCCTTATGTCGGCACGCAGCTCTTCAATCCTCTCGTGCCTGTCTGTCGGGAACTTCGCTTACAAATGGAGCACCACATGTTTCAGCGTCTTTTTTTGGTTTCTTGGCAGTACTCTGACAGCAGGACAAAGGGGCGAGCCTCAGGCTCGACTGAGGACAGAGCTGGTCAGCGCACTAGGCAGTGTACGGGGACGCCATCCAGGCGCGCAGTATTCAACGATACCGGGAGGGGTGGTCATTACATTCGAGTTATATTAAAGCGCAATCCGTTACCGTTAACCACTTCCGCGGGGCATCACTGCGCGTGCAAAGAGCGCCATGGAGGCGCCAGATGGCGCCACATTCCCATCAGTTTCCTCCGCGCCTGCAGCGCCGGAACCAATTACTGCCTACGTGGTGGTGGCCCGTGAAGCGGATCACGGTCGCGGATCGCGCTATGAAATAACCCCATTGGTTAATAGATACTTTGAGCATACGTTGTGCCGCGCTATCGGGGCCCGGTACCAGGGCGCCATGGAGCCCGCGCCCAGCCAATGAGCACGCGCAGATCGCCTTGACGGCACCAGGTGGCGCCAGGTTTCCGCAGCTGCGCACGCGAATGCCTCATCGGGATCAACCAGCGCGTGCGGACTGGTGGTGAGCGGGGTCCCGGTACTTCGGAAAAGGCAAAACGAAGACGTTACACGGTGTCTAAAGTCCCCACGATAAGCGCTGCAGCAGGATGGAAACAACGAGTGATCGGTGCTGATAGCTTATGTCCCGACTCGATGGCCCCGCCGTCGGATGCGGATGTCATCTTTTTCCGTTGTTATTCCAAGAGCGATCATCAAGAACTCGGTTCTTACGACAGGTTCACAAGCGACAATGCGCACTCGTTAGTGCGCGGCATTTTGTGTTGAGGCTCCCAGGCGGTCGAGACACAGGAGACACGCTTTGTTGGACAGGCCGTCTTCGAGCGCAGATTGTGCATTCTAGATACCCTGAGGTTTCTGAAGACGAGTTTAATAGGCCTTGCTTCGGGGACTGTTTTCGTCCAATTTGTGTATATACTATGTTTCGCATTTATCAGCCTCCAAATACGCAACACTTGGCACAGCGGGAGTGTTTGCTAAGCTGGCGGAGTATGAATTTATAAATGTAGTATCGCGTGCCGAAGGCTTGTCTTCTTTCCCATATGTTCGATTTAATGTTTCGCCTTTTGCTCAAGCTTCAAATGAACGATTGTTTGGAAGTTACCCATTCTGTTTTGGTCTTCATTGAGGGCAGAGACAAATGAATTAAAAGAGGAAATTTTGGGGGATCAAAACCTTTTTTGCTGATGCAGTCATCTGTATATAATCTTCGCCTTGGTGTTCTTTCTTTCTTTTTATAAGTTTTTTAGGTTTAAATAAACAGTTGACTCCCGAAGTTCACTTCATGTAAAATGATGTACGAAGTCGAACGGTGGAAGATGTTCTACATCTCTTCACCTACATCATTATTTCTCCCTGTCAATGAACAACACCGAGAGAATGGCAAGAAAAGTAAGAACTAAGGCCACGTTTTCGAACCTTCACCCTCCTCAACTCGGCGGTTTCTTTCTGCTATACTGCTGTAATTATTCTCAGTTTTGCAGGTGTACCTGTTAATCCTCTTTAGGTGCTATTATTCTTGGACAACTTTCACACTCCATATGCTTACATCCTTCCCAACTCATGTCCTCCTCGACTTCACCAGGCATTCCTCTCTGGAGTGATCACCCTATTTAAAACGAGCGAATGATGAACGCTTGGCCCAGATGAAGACAAATACTCTTGTAAAAACGTTGGCGAGCAGCCTGAGGCTTTCCCTTACGTTGCTGACTGTTTGCGTCAAGAAATCATCTTCCTTTCCGCTCTCTACGAGGTAGTGAAGGAAGAATAAATACATATGTAAAAATTTCCGCTGGAGCTTAACCAAGCAGTTACACAATTCCATTTTTTTTCTTTATTATTGAGGCGTGTCTAAAACCGCAGTCGATTATAGGAGTCGGGGATGATGACAGGATTGTCCGAGCAGTATTCTTTCTTCTAGGCATTTCTAGGGCGCGAGGAACGGTATTCAAGCCATGCCATGGCCCTTGGCAGGCTAGGAAGAGGCAGTTAGTTTTACCGATGGGGTCAATTTGGGATACGAGGCAGAGTATTTTCAGTATAAATTCTTCATTACGAGCAGTTTTGGCTGTGCCTCGGTTGTGAACTGATTGCTTCACACTGCAGCAAAAATGCCTTTTGTTGAAAGTGAGCGCTGGATGGCGTCACTTCGATGCACTTCCGTCCGAAGGATTGAGAACAGCAGGGCTTCAAAACTACGCCGGCGTCCAGCTGGAAAAGACACGAACGATGACTTCAGTACTCAGAGAAATAACTAGAAATAGCAGTCGGAAAAGAAGAATGTCGTGGTCTCGGATCATGGTCCCCTAAAAATCATATTGTACAAAATGTGTGGGTTTACGTCAAAATCGCAGCCATCCGCTGAATGTATACTAGAGTATATATGAATGTATACTATGTATACTAGAGTAGCCGCCTTAACAAAGAAAACGAGGCGTTTCTGAATGTTTTACGAACTTTATTCGGCATGTCTCCAAGATATCGCCCAGCAACCACATCTTCATCGACACTGTACTCGTAACTGTTAGTGCGTTACCTAGAGTTGCTCTGTCAACATTCAACGCCGCATTTTTTCACAACTCAGGGGCAATTGAAAGTTTTAATGCTTATTCTATGCCTACAAGTAAGTAGCAAGCTAGCAGTCCAACACGAATTTCATCGCTTCTCACCCTAACGAAATCTGTCAAGTGTGCTGATATTCGCACTCTTCACATAAGAAATTGGCGGTGCATCTTGATGCAGAAATTGACGGTTCGATGGGCAAAATCATAGTAACAAGCTGGCAATGACGCGTGAATGCTGTTGAAGTTGGCGTTTTCGTTTCATAGCTGTAGTAGTACGCGGAGCCTCCTGCTTCACGTTGTCAGCGAATGAATGCTTGCTCTAAAAGGCGAGATCGCCTAATTCATCGGCTCCTACATTGTGCAGAACAATTCCGCAGCCTCTCTTTCGTCTCACTTTATTTACCTGCTTTATCACTGACTCCTCGAGAAAGCGCACACTCCGCGCAGCCTCCGTGTCCGTCCTAGTGTCAGACATGCTCAGTCACTTCTGTCGGGGGCTAACCTGTATACTTCGGTAAACTCTCTATACATCCGTGGTGCTATTGGCGCTGCGCTGCTTTAACTCTAAAAACCCTCGATATAGAGTAGCAACGAGAGCTCATATCAACTGCTGCGCCGCTTCCTCCTCTCTATCACCTCTCTGTAGGGCGCGCTGCAGTTGAGGACGAGGATTCACGACGCAGCGACTCACGCCGGCATATTTTTCGAGGGATGGTAGAACTATTCAGCAATTAAACAGTCTCCTCTTTTATTGGAAGGAGAGGAAGAAATAAGGTCAAGCTCCTATGCCAATGAGTCAAAGGGTTGTTGGAAAAACGGCCTCCGTTAATTGCGGTGCGCCTGCGCTGTGTAGAAAACACGATCGAATTAAAAGTGCCACTCAAACACGTAGGGGATCTGTCAAGGCTAAGCCACTGTTTCTGGCGCCTTATAAATGGCCAGGACTTTACAAGGAATTCCTTGGGCGTTAAACTGTCATTCTGTGCACGGTGCAATAACGTTTAAAGGCGTCCCGTACCGCTTGGCTTGTAAGAAAAAAGAATATCACACATGCATGGGTTTTGTATAAATAACAAACGATGCATACGGAAAAAAAATAAACAACAGTTCCCACCCAACGTCTTATACACGACGGCACAGCAGCCGTGTGACTTCGATGAACAAGCTTTATATTCATACACCGCAGAATGTTCCAGTGAAGTAAACGCAATATGGAACGCGCATGATTTTATTGCAGTTCGCAAAGTGAGCCGTATTTCACGATTAAATTATTTCATTTCATTGCGCTAATTATAGATCTACCATCCCAAAGAATCAAAAGCTTAAAACGCACACGACCACAAAGGTCAATATGACTACAGGCGCGTGTGCTTGGACTGCAGTGTTTCATTTGTTAGCCTTTTTGTATGCGAGCAGAGAAAAGCCACTGCATCTTCATTTTCACTGTGCTACATGTTTTCAGGAATTGTAGTTAGATTTCAATACTTAGCCATCGCGCAACTTTACCATCTTCGTAGAAATTATGGTCGCTCATGTCGCTGATTGCAAAACATGAAGTAAGCAGCCTTCAATAGAACTGCAACCTAGTCCGGCTTCAGTGTAACTACAATCACGAGTCGGAATTGAAAAAAAGATTGTCGGGTACAATTGAGCTCCGCCTTAAGGATAAGACGTGATATGTTAATGGGGCAGTGCCCCATATATACAGAACTCGTGATTATCTACTTAACATTCACTGATCCCTGATTGTGTTCTGCTCCTTGCGCCGTGGTGCAGCGGTTAAGTGATGCGCCACAGCCCTGCGATGGCAGGCGCTCCTATCGGTGGGGCTTGCTGCCAGGTTGCTCTTGTCGAGAACCATAACGCGGAAAAATTGATATAAGTGCCACCTGCAACTGTGCGCACTCTGCTGTCATTCCGATCGGCAGGCTGCGATGACATCGCGATGTTCCGTAACACAGGTTTCCCACCTGATTACTAGAATGCCACCGTAGGGTTTTTATTGTGGTTTTTGACTCACGGACAACAACGCCTAACGAGACTACGCATTTTCATCGGCATGCGATCCTTAACTCTACCGCTTTAAAAAGAGGTCCCCAAAATACGAGTGCTGTAACTGCCTTTCAGTAAACACAGCGTGTTCTAGGAAGAAAATTTTACCGCACGGAAAAACCAGAAAGCACTTACCGCTTCCTGGTCCAACGCCGTCGACGGGCAGCGGGTCCTTGTCAGAGGCCCCTTCTCGAAACACACCTCAATGCTGGCAGCCCTCGGCTTCGATGGTCGCTACAGCGCTGCAGATGTCTCTGTCCGAAAACAAATGCGCCGTCCAGGCTTTCGTGAATCCCTTCAAGGAGAGCAAACCTATCTACACCAAAGGCTGCTTTCAGAACGTCTTTAAAGCGGCTCTGAATGCTAACTCCATCCACACGGGCTGCCAGTAAAGGTAGTCCGGACCACAACGCAATAGAGACGACCTTATGCTCGATCTGCCGAGTCTCTTCATCTTGGGTGAGCAGACACGCATTGTATAGACCATTCAGGACGCTCCACGTCATCGTGACGGTATAGTCCGGAACGCGCAGGGCGGCTGCAATGCACTCGAACAGTGTCGGGCAGTCGATGGCAAGGCCTGCGTTCGCAGTCAGCAGATACACCTGCAACCACGCAATATGTTTCGCGGCATGAGCCAACAGTACGCCCGGGAAATATGGTGCAGGCGCTCTTCCATCGAAACAATATCCTGCAGGCAATTTGATATTTCATTGATATCTACATCAGGGTGCGCGCCGTGCACGCTCGAAAGCTGGGGTAGATGCTTGGAAAGGTAAGCGAGAGATTATCTTTCCTTCAGCTGGCTCAGATGGCCGCAGATTGTCATTAAATCTCTAGCAGTCATGCCGGTACACGCAGCTTAAACAACGCCGTGCAATATGGTGATCTGTGGCAGAGAGGATTCCGGCTGCTGTGCAAGGGCTGTGTCACAAAGTTCGTGCTTGCCCTCCCCGTCTTTGACTTTTGCGGCAGTGGTGGCCAAGATGCCGCTGTCTTCCAGAAACATGTCGCGGCACGACGGCGACAAGTTTGCCCCCTCCCCCTCCCCCCGGCCGGGGAACGGAAGACTTATCGCGAAGCTGGAGGGGTCAGTCAAAGCCACTCTGCCGTTCCTAGTGAAGGCTTAGAGCGCTTGCGAGTTCGGGAAACAGCAGAAGTGGGAGGAATGCCCCAAACCCCTTCGGTCCTCACAGACTCCCCTCTTTGGGATTAGGGCTTTATGGCGAATTCTTTCCACATTCCTTCGTGTGTGTTTTTTTTTTCACATTCTGCATTCCTTTGTACCCGGCGCCTGAAGAATCTTTTTTTTTGTGTTGGTTGTTTTTTTTCACAAGAAAGCGGGGGCGGGAACGCGGCATTCCTTCGGCCATTCCGGCGTCGCTGATTAGCGTAGAAAATTATTCCGGAGGCCTCCACTACAGCACCTCCTCTCTCGTCATTATTTCACACCAGCCTGCCTCCCATCACTCAGGCACAGTTGCGATCTCCACCGAGAGGTTTGACTGACTGCCCCTTCAATCTCCTCAAAGCCAATTTTTTTTTCTATTCGCTATGGACGGCGTGAGCAATGATTGAGGCTGGTCCTCTATTTTACTTAAAAAAAGAAAGCATTTTTGCAATTTATACGAAAAAATGGTCAGGAGGCATATCAATTTCAAATATAGTGTGCACAGCTGGCGGTTCGCTGGATGCGCACGCCTAGACAAAATTTCAGCCGCCCCGGATTTTTTTTTTTGGTCTCTTATCGACGTGGGGGTGTCGCGACGGATTATCTTTAGTTCACGGACGTTTCTGTATTTGCACACTAAACACTTATATACTGAAATCGCGGTTTCAAGGAAGACAGATACCGTTTTGATTTCATCGCTTTAGTCATGTACCCCGTCAAAAGAAAATAAAACCACTTAATCTACAGATTTCACACCCGTCGAAATTTGAGCAGCCACCAGCGTAATATCACTCAATTTGTTTCCAACTTGAGCCAGCAAATTTTACGTCATGATGGGAAAAGATCACTTTTGTAGTTCAGTATAAGCTACGACATCTCCGACATCCTTGGATGAAACTTTGGAATATAGAAAAATGCACAAGAACTGGTTGAAGTTCTCGCGAACCAGGTACCCGGAGATTACTGTTGCCTTTGTCCGACTCTGAACCGTTTGCGATTGGTGAAGATCTCCTTCTTGCGCAGGCCGTTTCCTGAGTGTTAACTAGGCACTCGGAAGCCCCGGTTACATGAATGCGGCAGATGTCGACAGGAGTCTGCTTTTTCAAAGAGCAGGTTCTGAGAAGGAAAGGCGTGACACCCTTTACTCTCTTCCTCGACGGCTTTGCACTTTCACTCAAACCGTGTAGCAGAGTCGGCTACGGCCGCATTCATTTAAACGCGGCTGGTGGTGTCCACGGTGCCGTGGCGGTTCGTAAATCCTGCAATATTTTAGTTCATATTTCTCAACTTACGCCTTCACTTCAATCTTGTCCCCACCTGAATTGCATCGGTAACGTTGGAGAGATTTAAACGATCTTTCTTGCATAAGATGTGCAACCTACACCCAGCTCTTCCATAATACACATGTCAAATATGCTGAGCAAGCGAATTCAAGAGAATAGCGGCCACAACTCAGTGAAGACCGCGTGCAGTACGGCGGGCGGTGCGTAGCAACAGCCCCAGAATGGCTCTTGGGTCACAGAATGACCGCTCCCTCCAGTGAGCCCAGCTGTTTGTTCGACAAATTTATACTGTGCATTTTTCTTTGGTGGAGTCAAATGCAATGTATTTAGAGTGCAGAGGAGTAGGAGGTGGAGGAAAAGGAGGAAAGGCTGGGAGATTAACCGGAAGAATAACCTGTTTGCTACGCTTATAATGAAGCCAATAATGTCGCGTACTTGAATAAAGCATAGTTATGACGCCAATTTTTTTTCGTATATAGATTTCGTTGTAACCACTTGACGCCTGTCTCTTGCGTAGCTGGCGGAATGTCGCTAAATAAAATAATTATAAAATGTATAAAGACTGTGCGTAATCTGATAGGAGCCTTGAGAAGTTCGGAAGCATGTTTGCAAGACTGTTTCCGCAAGGTAGATTGGTTCGAACCGTCCCGCGTCTAAAACCACGGAGGCTGAAAATTTTCCCCCAGGATTTGTCAACTTTTAACCGGCGGGCGGACGGTGGAATCTGCCATCTTGGCCTCGACGCCTCCATCAGTGCTTGCGCCAAGACCGCTTCGTTTCCCCATGCCCCTGAGCCGTTTTCTTATGTGCCCGTCCATGGAAATACCTTCACCGCTGCCCTGCTTGCAGCTGCTCATTTAATTACCCATTTTGCCGCCACCACGCAGCAACCGAATTCCGTGGCGACCACGACGAGGATTCGGCACTCTGCTGATTTCCTGTGCCTTTGTGTGCCCGCTGAGATGCATGCAGCCTGCATCGCTAGTCGTGCTGTGCTGGTTGCTCCTGCAAAGTGCGGTTGGCCCTGTCCGGGGTAGTGGCACCACCAACTGAGCTGTACTGGGTGGTTACATGTGGTCGGACAGAACGGAATAGATCAGCAACTCGAAGTAGGGACTGCATTCGCCCCTTGTTTAGAGAAATCTTACTACACATGCAGCTGTCCATAGAAAGACCATTGGAAAGAATAAAAAAGAGTGGACTGTCAGTTTCAAAGAGCTAGCACTGACTGGGATCTCAGTTGTTACGAAAGTTATGTCAGTCACAACTATGGAATATAGGTTACTCAGCAAGCCGGTTTCTTGAAGGACGTGAGCTTAAAAGCAATAGATTCGCTAGCAGGTTAATTAGGCGAACTCTTTGCCCTAGTACCGAAAGAATGAATGTCAGTGGCTTACCATATGATGCGAAATGGGGGTGCAAGGCGCACGAAAAAGTGGGAATTTTAAACGATGAGTGGTCAGAAATGACGGCGATTAAATAACGATGGCTTGTTCGTACCGAACGCGATCTGCGCAGAGCAATGACTCTGAATCAAGCGACGCCAGCAGCAACCTATACCCTTCATAGACTGCACGCTGCCTCTCAGAAGAGAGCATTACGCGCTCAGTGTGAACGCAATAGCGAATACATTTATTTGTATCAGCAGGGCGTCGCATGCATAGAAATGCTCACGCTTGTGTGGTTTTCGTTGGAATTTCTTGTGCTTATTGTTTCGGATTCGCGAGGTGAACATTGCATTGCTCGTGCGAAGAATGATCGCGCTCTCTTATGGTTCACTACGCTTGTCAGCCTGTCGTTCTCGTTGCATGCGTGACACTGGGCTTAGCTCCAACTACTTTTCTAAATCAGCGCTTTCCCGGTTTACCGCTTTTGGCAACAAAAGAGACCATACTTGCTGCTGATATCAGGCTTCATTTTTGGAATGCAGCATAAATAGAGAGTCCAGAGCACGCAAGCATGACCAACATGGATTAGAGGAAGAACGCTATGAGAACGCTGGCTGCTGATGGGCTGCTTCGCAGATATGGCTGCTTGGTGTTCGAGCTCCCAGCGTAATTTTTCCGCAAAAGCGCCTGTGAAACGCGCTGAATTCGCTTTTCAGTTGATAATGTGATTTCTGAAAGAGCAAGCCTATCGGCCTTCAAGTACAGATAATATACAATTCGCAAATACTTGTAAAAGAAATCAACCTTTCGTTCAAGTCTCGTGCCGGAATTAAAAATGACTATCAGGCCCACACACAGAATAAGCAAAGTCTCTCACGCCAATCCCAGAAAAAAGGGCAATCGCCAAGCTACCTTCACAAAAATGGCGCTCAAAAAAGTACCAGACATAAAAATCAACATTACAGTTAGATGATTTATGATTCCTCGATTACAGTTATCAGCGGAAAAGAAAAGTGTTGAAGATAGATGAATATATTAGGCGGTATACTGCTGAACGGATTAAAATTTAAAGCAAGGAAATGTAAGCTACCAATGCGGGCGTGAATTTTCATGTTTTCGTGTAATGCATTTTCCCAGTACTGAACAAAATCAGAAAGCACAAAATTATGTCCCTAAACAGCTCCAGAATGTAGATAATGAATGTCAGCCCTAACGCGCAAATTAAGAGACTATGAGGAGTAATGAGATAATTACCGGCGTGGCGTGGCAACAGTATAAATGGATTTATCATGACCAGTTGCCACATTTACCGCACTCATTGGCGGATCGACCACATATTATTCATTAAGTTCGTTCTGTCTTAAGCAGGGTTCCAATTGTAATGCAAAAGCATAATTATCGGTTTGTATCAATAGCTTCATTTGCCCCTGAGGATCCCTGACTGCGTTTCTTGAAGTGAAAAGGCACAACAATGAAATTATACCTGAATACATTTCTAAAACAATTATAATCAATGCAGTGCAATATTCCCGTTCAGCAATAGAAAGATTTTATTCCTGAAAGAAAGAAAAATTAATGATCACGTAACAAAACAGCATATTAGAAGGACCAGACACGGTCTTCGTACACTAGACGTGGATGGTATATTCTTGGCACTCCAGGAGTGCGAAACAAAGGGGGAAAGCCATTCCATGACATTTGGTGCATTTCGAAAAGTTTTTTTTTCTAAATAATGTTGTTTAACGTACAAGGCCCAGGAACACAATGACGGAGTTGTTGGCATAAACTTTGCCTGAGTTGTTCCAGGTGCCAACTGGCAACAGGCAACTGAAGCCAAGGTTGCTTGTCTTTGGATGATGCCGTGCAGAGATTTGAGCGGGGAGCGGTAGATGGCGCTACCTTGACACCGGTCGCTCGTGCTTCGTTCGCACTGGAGTAGTTTCAATACAGCGCTGGTTTGATGCCTAGCGAAACGGCAGAAGCATCAGAGAAAATAAAAATGAAACTTTTCGCAGATAGGGAGGAAAAGATAAAGGGGACGCTTAGAGAATGCTACACAACCAAAGTAAAAATAAAAACACACGGAAATATACTTGCTGGAAGCCAATAGTCACATTTGGCTTCCGTCATATATGCCATAGTGAGCACCTGTTTCGATTCCTTCATCTCCTAAGGGAAGATGATATGACAACTGCAGTAAACACCTGTCGTCGTTTCCAATTTGTACATCATTTTTTTTATTCAAGTTGCTCATTTATTCTAAATTTTCATATTATGGACGTTAACCCATTAACGATTTCGCGTAAACGAATGAATCTTGGGTCTCTGGCCAAGTCAACAAGGTTAGCTGACGTATAACACGGTTCAGACAGTACGGCGTTCTTTCAAATTCTGGATTTTATCGCGTATTACTCCTTATGCAGACCTCACGTTTACAATCTAGTTTTGAAAATAGTTACTTCATGGAGCCTATGGTGTGCATCCCTGAGAATAACTCCAAAAACTCTAATAAAGAATAGAAATAAAGCAAGTCACACACAATGAAGAACGCCATCTGCAGAGACAACGTGTCCATTTTACTCCTCGCCTCTGCGGCTAGCTAGGATTTGCTTACACCTGAAAGTCACAGCGGTAGTTTTGAGACGACGTACCAGATCACCGGCACTGCTTACTTCAGGGCAGCCGCAAAAAGGCACTTTTGTTCAAATATCGCACGGCGTCCGTAAGCTATAATATCACCGATTGTCATAAATAGACTGTTTTAGTTAGGTGTGATGAAGTCGCATTAAATGCTACTGATTAGTTAACGAAGGGAGGAGGGACAAATATTATAAACTGTTTTTTTTATTTACTGGGGCAACGGCACTGGTTATATCCCCGGGCTCTCTAATGTCAATAAAACGGGTATATCATTATCGTTTCCGAGGCACTTAATTCTGACGTTTCTCAATCATGCGCAGACGCGTGCAGCGTCTGTGAAGGCGAAGAGCTGGGCACAATTAAAACGGGTGCGACATATAAATTCTGATAAGTAGGTTAAATATGTATTCCCACTCTCGTTTAAACAGACGAAGAATTCATGGAATAGAGCTTTCGACCTAAAGTTATATTTACTTAGAACCCCCAATGGGCTGCGATGCGGAAGCATACACATTGTTGTACGTCAAACACGTGAGACTGAAGCCTTCGCCTAGAAATAAATACCTATAAAAAAGCAAAACTGTTCAATGGCCTGCAAAGCAACCGTGGTCATCAAGACCCTACCATCCTATCACTTTATGAGCTGGTATCCTAAACAGGTAATACCGACCGATACATAAACGGTTGCTTCTATTCTGAAAATAAACTCGAACATAATATATCATCCGCGAAAGCAGTCCATTAGCGAAGCAGAAAAAGTCAACATCGAACCGGACAGCAAGTCTGATTTTCGTACTAAGACGAAGTCTAGGTGCCTAAAATACCGTGTGACTGCATGGCGGTACAAGCCAGTTGGCAATAATGACGACTGTCGTGAGAGGCCAATCTTTCGTTTCTGTACCCAACACAAAATGTGTACTACACACCACATATAAGACGGCCTCATTGCCGGAAATGTATTTGCATTTGAATACCGTATCGAAGTACTCTAGACTCCTTTGGCTCTAACCGCCAAGTAATATATGCACCTTTCCGAGCTGGAATGAATGCTGTATGCATCTCGAAAAAGATACAGGTTTTACAGCTACCGGTATAACTATTTTCAAAGACTAGTTATTGCAAACGCGAAGCACCAGTTTGACACAAACTCTGGTGACTGGGAAAATATTAGGAGTATAAGCGGCTCTCCAGCCCGAAAGTGGACCATTGTTGGTTTGTCCTTGCGAAAACTGATAGAAAAGATCCTGTTATCATTATGATTTAATCATGGTTACTCATCACAAACTGATCAGAAGGGCACCTTTCGTTTGCTTCTTGCGTCAGACACAGGTCATAATTTCTTGATGAGTCTAAGAGCAGAAGCTCTACTCCGCCAGTGCAAAACCTCAGGGTCATGTCGCTTCAAAGCATAAGCTTAAAGCGGCGAAGCGAGTGTGTGGCTCTGACATCATACCATGTGACTCACCGCACCTCGGTTCAGCTCCGGCGCGATGAGAGCGCATTGGTGCGGAATGTATTTCCAGAGCAATGTTTAGCCCTGCTCTCTTCAGACGGGCGACGGAAGCGGTTTGCTGTACAGATTACACATGATTCTGGTCTGCTACTGGGCTGTTGCATCCTTCAGCGCAGTTTGTAAATATAACTGTAGAGTGGATGTTAACGGTACGTGCCAAAAAACGTTACCGAAGTGTCTGTAAGGGGACTTTAAAAGGGAATTTTAAGGGTACTTTAAAAATATTAAAGCACTGTTTTTTTTTCTCTCCCAAGCGCTAGTTTGACTACAAGATAAAACACTCAGTACTGCAGTGAATTCAAAAATTATTACATCCAAAACTAATTAAACTCTCAAGAAGAGTGAAAAATATCACGTCGTAATCATGAACACAATGCACAATATTGATCACAAGTTCATGATAAACTGAACGTAGAATTGGTCTTTTAAACGACGGATGTGTTATCGTACATAATTTACTTCCTCAAAAGAAGCACATCATTCATCGCTTGTAACATATGTAGTATTCCATGCTGCAAATCAAAATTAGCTTGAACTCTTAACGGGTTAGCCCCAATGAAAGGACGAATCACGGCACTTGAACTAAACCAAGACCTTTCAGTACTTGCGAATTTGTTTTCCACATCCTTCGCGTTTTAAACTTAACGCGCAGCTCCGTTACTGGTAAAGTGCAAGTCTAGAATGGATTTAGCTGTTAGCAGAATAGGGTAAAACTGGCTCACATGTTAACATATAGAAAACAACTAAGACACGATTTAAATAAAAAAAGCGCGATGTTCGTGATGTTCTTTAGTGCTCCGTTAATAAAAGCGATCTTACAGAGAGATAACACTCGCAGACTTTACCTACCGACTGAAGGGTTTCAGTTAAAGACTAGATATTCCTTAAGTACGTGCTAAGCACCCAACGTCCACCTAGACTGATGTCAAATGTTTTTGAGCCCCATTTTAAGGGTTCCATGAGCAATGGATTTTGGACGATCATAATGCGAGGTCCGTCCCATACTTCGCTAGACAAAAGAAGTTTTAATTACAGGTAACATCAGCCCCTGGAAATAGGGCACAACCACGAAACCAGGGCTTGGCTAAAAAGAAAAAAAGAAACACAATTATAAAACATTCATGACACCCTGTCCACGCGGAAGCCCTTTACCCCTTCGCGTGATGCTCTCTCGCTCTCTTTCTCCTTTGAACATGCATCCTCGCATGCGGCATGTATTCACACAACACACCCTCGACTGTCAAGGCCGTAGTGCTCTTTCTGTGACGTCGCGGGGTCGAGGCGGGCTCCGCGTCGTCCGTATGCGAGCATGACGTGAAAGCGCGTACGAATCTGAACCCATTCCTTGTGTGCTACACTAGGGATTTTTCGAGTATATTTTACTCACGGACAACAACGCCGACGGTTTCTCCAGATTTACCGCAGGAAGAAATAAGAAAGCACATACCGCTTCCTGGGCCAACGCCGTCGACTGGCAGCTGGTCCTTGTCAGAGGGCCCTTCTTGAAACACACATGAATGCTGGCAGCCCCCGGCTTCGATGGTCGCTACAGCGCTGCAGGTGTCTCCGTCCGAAAACAAACGCGCCGTCTAGGCTTTCGTGTGTTCCTTCAAGCAGAGCGAAACGATCCGCACCAACACCTGCATACAGAGCGTGATTAAACCGACCCAGAATGCAAACTCCCTCCACACGGGCTGCCAGTAACGGTAGTCTGGACCACAGCGCATTGGAGACGACCTTATGCTCGATCTGCCGCGTCTCTTCGTCTTAGGTGAGCAGACACGCATAGTAGGCACCATTCAGGGCGTTCCACGTCATTGTGACGGTATAGTCCGGAACGCGCAGGGCGGCTGCAATGGACTCGAATAGTGTCGGAGGGTCGATGAGAAGGTATGCGTCCGCAGTCAGCAGATACAGCTGCCACGAACTCACAATGTTTGGCGGCATGAGCCAACAGTACGTCCGGGCAATATGTTGCAGGTGCTCTTTTATTGAAACAACTTCCTGCAGGCAAGTTGCTGTATCATCAAGATCTCTTTTGTTCAGCCCGCTCAGATGGCCAAGGATATTCATCAAGTCTCTTGCAGTCATGGTGCTGAATGCCACTTAAACAACGCCGTGTAATATGGCGATCTGTGTTAGAGATGATACCTGCTGCTAAGCAAGGGATGCCAAATTCAAAGTTTTCGAGAACTTTCGCCGTACCTTGACTTTTGTTTAACAATAAAACGTCGGTATGTGAACGAAATCAGCGCGTGACACAAGTCGAGTTATACACAGAAACAGAGACTTCGGACAGATCTTTTCGCGCGAAAATGGACCCATTCTAACGCCCAGCAACTTTGTAAGCAAAAACCCAATAACAAAGTTAACACGCTTCGGGGCATCGATGAAGCGTCTAGGGCCCAGTTACATACTCTCTTCAAAGCAGATGAGAAAGCCTTGAGCATGAGCTTCTGAATATGTTGAACAGTACCTGTGACAATATCGCAGATATCTGAACAAATTCACACTGCTTTCCAGAAATATGATGGCCTTCGGCGATATCTCCTTCTCTCTGAACGTAAACTAAATGCATTTTTTTTGTAAGAGAGCTGGTCTATAGCACAAGCTTTCTCTGGAATCGCATTCCAGTAGGAGATAATTATCAGTACTGCTCCGCTCATATTAGTTCTCTTGGAAGAGTCATTTTCCGAAACATGCGCTCATGTGACCTGCGTACACCCACCCGCAGTATACAGGTATCTCACCGATCATTTATCAAACATGCTCAGTCAGCTTTGCCCGATGTTGCTTTGTGAATGTACTTCAGTTCTGTGTAATGTAAACAACCGAGCCAAAAGAGAAGCGATTGAAGCGCTCCATGTGTACAGATGTGGTGCAAGTGGGCGCCATCACCCGTGTTAGATTCGCCGAAAGAGCTCAAATGTTTAAGTAAAAATACTGAAATGTTTAACTTGTTTTGATGACTGCATTTACTCGCCCCATTGATCATTATTTTATGACCCGGGACAACTTTCTAATTTTATTGTGAATTTGTATTCTTGCTGTTGTTGTTGGTTCTTTTGAGTGCCACATTTTCGTGCAGTGAATTAATATGAAAGAATTCTTGTTGTGCTTTGGTCTCAACTTTTGTCTCGCTTTCTCCATGTTTACTTCAAAGAGTTAGTTTACATCACTAAACTCAACCAACAGCCTATAAAAAAGGTTTGCTTCAGAATTGAGGCTACGTTTCGAGTAAAAAATGAATTGCGGATGCAAACAACATCGTATTCGGGTATCTTAAAAAGCATAATGTCCTATGTCCTTCCAAGTGTTGAGGAATATGGATAAAAAAATCTATTACAAATAGATAATAAAAATAGAAAGCTTCAAGTAGAGAGCGCATGCTAGAGCTGTCGATTTTCTGTACTCTCTTGTTCCGTACTTTTCTCAGCTCGCATCTGGCAAACTGCTTTTGGAAAAGGGAAAACGGGACTCCAATGTAATTTCCCACTCAAGATTGTATAGCAGTGCAGCGGGATGAAAGGACACTCCATGTCTTGTTTTTCACCCCGCAGGGGGGCGTCTGCAGCTTGCAGGCGTTAAAGCCACTGAAACGGGAAAAGTACTGCATTCATTTTCTCTCGCCGCCGCGCCGGCGGGCCAGTGCGCGCGGTCCATTTATGGCGGGGAATAACCACGTCACCGCCGAGAACGAACCGGGAGTGCGCGCGCGCTCCCGATTCGTTCTCCGCGGTGACGTGTCATTCCCCGCCATAAATTGTATTAAAGGCACTCACGCGAAAACGGTGGGGGTCCGGTAGAGCATGCCTATTACAAATATACCGCTTTTTGGTGCGCTCCAAGCTGGACTACGGGTGCGTGGTATATGGTTCGGCAACAGCTTCCTACTTGAAACGACTGGACCCTGTTCATAATTTTGGTGTGCGCCTCTCAACTGGAACATATACAACATCCCCGGTAAATAGTTTTTATGTTGAAGCTATTGAGCCCACACTAACGGATAGAAGAGTCACACTTACATGCACGTACATCCTAAAAACCCGTTCTCTTCCTAAATATCTCTGCTATCCCATTGTTACCAAGTGCCCATTTAGAAGATTATTCAATAAATCACATTTTATCAGGCCACTAATAATGCGCTTTGAGGATAAATGTGAAGAGTTAGCATCGCTGGACGCCCTACCGAATATTGCACAAAGACATGAATATCTGCCACCATGGTACAGCCTCCCTACGGTGTGTGACTTCACATTGACACACGTAAACAAAGACCAATTGCCATACGAGCACATACTTGCTCTCTAAACAATTCTTAGCATGTCCGTGGAGTGTCTTGGACCTGCTCTCGGCAATTCATAATCATTGGAAAGCTCTCCACAATAACCATCGCGGCCGCATTTATAAAAAAAATGACAAATACACAGTATAATAACACGTGAAAAAACATGGTAAAATTAGTTAACTTTGCATTTGCTTTACGAGAGACGGTTCTGTAGTAATTTCGTTCGTCCAAGTTTTTTCATTCATTTAATTAAAAAAATCACCTGGGATTCTTGATGAATGTAAAGTCGAAACACACTGGTATTTCGTATTCCGAATATTCAGTATGTTCACAGAAAATGGCGACAGCGGGAAGTGCATATGTGCACTTAAATTAACAGGAAGATAAATATATAATGCGTACTGGTGTTTCAGCGTTGGCAAATGTCAGGAAAACTGAACGGAGAGTTTCTTCGCTCGGCCTCGAGACGATCAGGAATAAACATCGGCAATGCTATTGCCATGAAAACGTTGACAGCTTTCTAATGAGACCTTTTTTCCTTTTTAATGCGAAAACTTGCTTTAAAGCATAAGGACAAGCTGAGGATCAGAGAGTGTAGGTAACAGAGCCGATTCTCTTCTAGAAACCTTAGCAGGCTCCAGAACTTACCCTTGTTCCTCTACCACATCTACAGGTATTCCTGCCTTGCAGCCGTTAGGGTCGCTGTACGATCGTTTTTTCCAGCTAGCGAACGCGTGGTTGCCACCATGCGCACGGGCCGCGCAATGGGGTGCATAAGCGCCTCTGCCCGGGTGCACGAAATCGTTCAATTCTTGGACGCACTAAGGGATGCTCGCATCAAGCTATTGGCTGCTTTGAGATGTGCTAGTGGTTACAGGCCGCGTCTCCGCAGCCAGATGGCCGCCCCCGAAGCGGAGTGAAAAAACCAATCCTAGTATGTGTTATCTGTGCCGCTAAGTACATAATATTGGACGAATCTGACTAATACTTGCGTTGACAGCCACTTCGAGGTTCGCCGTGTGCCACAGCGGAGAGCGGCAGTTTCCCCCAAGTTGTCGCTGTCTACACTCAGTTTACCGAGTGGCTTTCAAACCAACACTGTCTACGCAAGACGTAACAGTGCCGGTGTCGCGAAATTTTAATTTTGCAGCCGTATGGGATAGTTAAAAGTTTTCTTTATTCGCAAAGGATCTTCACAAACAGCCGCGAGAATCAGATCCCCATGCTGAATTTCCTGTTTATACAGCAAGCTTCACTGCGTAATGACAAATGTCAGTTGATTGTAAGTGACTGCAGTCGGAACGAGTGGTTCTGTGTCAGTCAGTGATATCGCCAGCAAAGGTAATTACGGTTCAAAAACTCACTACGCACGCTTTGTTTTCCAAATGCTGAAATGAACTTAGGGCTGTACAGCAGATACTTGTTCGGGTGCGGGCGTGTGAATTGAGTTTGAGAGCTGCCTTGACTGCGACGGGACGACATGAAGTTCGAGCTCTGCAGCGAGTTGCATTCGTTGCAGCGGTTGCTGTGATCGCGTGCACAAGTCGTTGTTCTGCGGCGTGGCCATCACCGATATAGATCGTTGTAGATGGGTTCTGTGTTGGACAACCGTCGTGAGTGCGACGAGACCATTCTGAAATTTTTGTTCTGCGTATGCGAAACGACCTCGGCTGCACGGCCGTTGAGCTCTTTCCAGCCGGGGCTAGAGAAGCGTCGCCAGCATTCTGCTGCATTGTGCTCAATAAAGTGCAGTTTGCGAATATGTGTGGTCGGATTACGATGTTATGCCGGCGGCACTCTGAAATGTGTGTGAAAACATTGGTGTGCTCTCACATCTGGAGCGTCTCTTTTTTTTGCTGGCTGCGTGGGTCCATATCTGCAGTATATTGAATGAATCCAACTTCTGCTGCATGTGATCATGTTCTGAGCCAAAGCAGTAGTGCTAAGTTCGGCTTGTAACTTATCACCAGATCGGAACAAATATGTATGAACTAAAACCATTGTCGCAACCCATTCACCGGTGTTTCACAATGCGAAATTCCCTAACATTTGCCGACTAGTGCAGCTCGTTTTCACGAGCATTACATTTTATCTCATGCAAAAAAAGACCGCATCAGATGCTTACGGTTCTCAAAGTTAGCAAGACATATACCTTGTACGTTATTTATATGAATACTTAGGTTCTCGAACAGAACTGTACAGAAAGAGTTTTCCTTAATAGCGAATCGTGATTAAGATTGAAAAGCATTTTAAGTAAACTGCTGTTATTAATATTTATTTTTTGCTAGCAGCGTGAAGTGAAGTTGGATTTTAGACAAATGCTTCCAATATTAAGTGCATTATCATGGTGGCCATGACCATTGCTGAATTGGTCATGACCATTGGTAAAATTGGTAAACTCTATCGCCTTTTGGGTCCTTGACAGGACTGAACTGCAGAATGTTGTCTGTCTTTGCACAGCTTCAGTATGTAGCGAACGGAGCGGAGCCGTAAAGCGTTAGAGTAGCATGAGTGAGCAGCTAGCAAGGTAGCGTTGCGCTAGGAAAGATTAAATGCAATAAGTTGCGAAGACCACGGGTCACATTCCCGCCGACTGAAACGCAAAGCAGATTAGCTCTACCTTCAATAAGCGCTTTCACAATTGGGGTTCTTGATCAAGCATTAAGTCATAGTTTCATTTCTTCATTATTTATGGAACACAAACATTGCCCACAAGGTGAGACAACAGGAAACTCTTGGCGTCCAGACTAGGTCCTGACCTCGACAGGCGCCACAGACGCAGTTGCATGTTACAGCAGTACGTCACGCTACATACACGTCTTAATTACTAAAACCAGATGGTCTATGCAACCCTAGCTTCCTAAAGGTCAGTGCAAAGTCACCGTTTCTTTCTAACAAGATTAAAATGTCCCTGATGCTTGCTGACTGAGCTCATCTAACCGTAAACATAAAGTATTGAAAAACACAAACAAGGTGAACAAGAGAGAGAAAAAGCGCCAGAGTACTTGTCAAAATTTCGACAAGGCTTGCCTACAGTATAAAAAGAGTTTAAAAGGGGCCTTGGCTCCGAGGAGCAATGCACGGTGAGGGAGAGGAGGGCGCAAAATTGCAGGGAGACCTGCAAAGAAGTGAGAAAAATATACCAGCCCAGTAAACAGGATTCATTGTGGGGGGGGGGGGGGGGTAGTAAGGTTGGAGAGATACTGAACATGGGCCTTTGTGTGCACACATGGAGAGCAGGGACAAGTTGCATGTACGATTGGTTCAGGCGACTTGCATAGAGTAGAACACAGTTGAGCAGTATAATAGCACGAAATACCCGAAAGGGGAAAAAAAAGTGATGGCTACCAAGAAAGAGAGAAAGAAGAGAGAGAGAGAGGGTTTATTAACTTGAAAGGCAGAGAGGTTGGCCTGAAAGAAATATGGCATGCTACTTTGCACTGTGGTACGGGAAGAGGAGAAAAAATAGGGTCACGATGGAGGTTGATGATGATTGGAGGAGGTACAAGAAAACATACATAAAAAATGCAAACTTTCTAACTTCACAAACGCGGGGGAAGGTCCGTGTCGCTTAAAACGCGTGAGAGTGCTCGCGTTGGCTGTACAGTTTTCAAACTATCTGGCAAAGCGCCGAGGGTCAAGCCCTCCGAGAGGAACCTTGTGTCCATAGACCTCAAAACAGATGCAAGCATAATTCTTTCACGAGTATATGCTGGACACACCACTAAAACATGTTCTAAAGTCTCTTGCACGCCACATGTGCAACAGTCTGGGGAGTCCGCTTGTCCTATTAGGTGCAAGTATTTGCGCGTGAAGGCGACGTTTAAACTTAATCTATGGATTGCGCATGCAATAGGGCGTGGTATTCCGCGAGGGACAAAAATGTCATTGCCGGATATAGCCTTTTAAGGCACATGTTACCACTGTCTGGTAGGGCCCAGTACCTGGCCGTCGCACTCCTCATTGATTCCGAAAGGAGACAAGTGGTGTCCGGTCTACAGAACGGCACAGCTGTACGCAGGCCCTGCTGAAGGCGCTCCTTGCTTCAGGGTCGGCGGTCTCATTTCCATCGAGTCCGCAGTGTCCAGGGATCCACTGGAACACTATACGGTGGCCTTTTTCCTGAGCAAATGACAGGATACTAATGATATCAAGAGCCAGAGCTTGGTACGCGGTATAGCGAAGGAAGCATCTCAAAATTTGTAGCGCAGGTTTACAGTCAGTGAATATGCACCACTCCTGAGGCGGTTCTCCTCAGATGTGGCGGATCGCTTCCCGAAGGCCCGCAAGCTCTGCAGCGGTTGAAATAGACTTGTGTCCTAAAATGAACCTGTGGGTCGTCTGCTGAGCGGGGATCGCGAAAGCTGCGGTCGATGTCTTTGGTGACGCAGATCCATCTGTATATACGTGCACACAGTTTTGGTATTCTGACCAGATGTAGGAAAGAGCAAGTTGCCTCTGTCCGCGAACCGGCATCACATATTTATGGATTAGGCCAGGGACATGCAGGCATACTTAAGGCTGAGCCATCACCCATGGTGGCTGCAAGGGATGATGCGGCAGGGAAAAGTCTGATGGCAATTCGGATCGATAGAAGCGCAGTGCACGTGCAAAAGTGCTGTCTGGTCGCTCATCAAAAATCTCCGATGAAGCGAATACAAAGCATTAGGAACGGGTTCCATGAGACTGACAGCAGGTGGTGCAGAGCATGAAGTAAGAGTTTATAAGAATGAATGACAATAAAAGAAAGAGAGGAAAGGTGACTGGTTAGGCTGGATAATCTGCTGAAACGATCAAGATGCGACATGCAGCGCTAGAAAAACCTGATTATTTTTCTTTTTTTCTCCTCTAATAATGTGCAAGACATAAAAAACAGCCTATTAGGAATCACTGTCTGTATTCATGACGTTCCTAATTCACGAAATGAAAAACTTACAGCCAGCATAGATAAATATCTCCAAATAAAGATATGAATGTCTCCTGAACATTCTGGAAGTGATATAATATTTTAAAAGGTCATGTCATTTTTCATACGAAAAAATATAAAAACAAACTGCATTTTACTGTGCTTAATCATTGTCATCAGCCCAACTATGCTCACTGCAGGGCAAAGGCTTCTATTTTTCTCCCTGCAAACTTGTCATTCTCCACCGCATATGGATTGAGTGTAAACAGGTGCGTCCATTTTGAAACGGGGACGTGGTAGTTTCCATCATGCTAGGCTTTTCTTTCATTATTTTTAACGGTGTTATATACTGGCCTTGCAGTTCGCCATTTTCTTTAAATAATTTTTCAATGCAACACTTGTAACCTTGTGTCACCTCTCCGCTTTTGAGACAGCAAACTTCCTATGGCTTATTGCTAACTTCTAAAACGCAGATTTATTTACTTGATCATTCCTATCTCCAATCCTATGGGTGAGTGAGAGTTGCTGTGCCTGCATCGACATATGGATGGATACCATTAAATTGAAGTATGAGGTGTTCAATAGCTTCTACAGACTTACCACACACAGCACACGTGTCATCTTCATTGAACTTATTTTCTAAGCATCGCCTTCTAAGACACCCTTATCCAGCTTAAAAGATTGGTTTATGTGGCTTTAACGTCCCAAAGCGACTCAGGCTATGAGAGACACCGTAGCGAAGGGCTCCGGAAATTTCGACCACCTGGGGTTCTTTAACGTGCACTGACATCGCACAGCACAGGGGCCTCTAGAATTTCGCCTCCATCGAAATTCGACCGCCGCGGCCGAGATCGAACCCGCGTTTTTCGGGCCAGCAGCCGAGCGCCATAACCACTGGGCCACCGCGGCGGCTCCAGCTTAAAAGAGTATAGCACTGCCTCTTGACTTATCATAGAATGATTTATTCCTTTTCTACATTTTCCACTATGGATACAGTTATGTACTATGCTTTCTTCTATATATTTAGTCCAGTTTATAATAATATTATTATTAATTGGTTTTTGGGGAAAGGAAATGGCGCAGTATCTGTTCCATATATCGTTGGACACCTGAACCGCGTCGTAAGGGAAGGGATTAAGGAGGGAGTGAAAGAAGAAAGGATAATAGGTTTCGTAGTGGAGGGCTCCGGAATAATTTCGACCACCTGGGGATCTTTAACGTGCACTGACATCGCACAGCACACGGGCGCCTTAGCATTTTTCCTCCATAAAAACACAGCCGCCGCGGTCGGGTTCGTTTTTGCCGTGGATGTTTTTTACGTGTCACTTGATGTCCTTGCATCCTGCATACTTACTGTTTAGTTTCTGAGTTCTTTTCCACCGTTAATAGTCAACGTTCTTTCTGTGCAGGTATTTAAATACGTTATCTGCAGAATGTTATCGTCCAATTTTCACACACGTTCTTCCCATAATATTTTACTACGAGCTTCCCGAGTTTCGACCACTGTCCAGCCAATATCCCCCTTCGCTACCTTTTTTGTGGTTTTGCCGTGGAAGTATATTCCTTATCATCCAATAGTTCTTTGATTTACTTCTAATCCGGACTGAACTTCTGTCGTTTAGCACAGTACGGCATTCCTAAAATGAAGCACCGACATCACTTTTCCTTTCCAAATGCTTCTCAGTTCATCATACTGGTTGTACCCCCATACTATCGTATATTTTATTAAATCGGAATCTGTTCGCTATTTTGCCCTAACAAAATGTTCGTTCTCTTACTTTTACTTATGTCCTTAGTTTGCCCATACTCCGAGTTACTGATGTTCAGAACTCTTGGTAGTTTATGGCCTTGTATTTTAAGCACCTCATCAGTTGCATCGATAAAAATTAGCACACCGGACTTAGTTGCGCTAATATATTAACCTTGAGCATCTCCTTCTTCTCCACAGCAACTAACCAGACTGTACAATTGCTCTTGGCTATCTGCTGAGTGTGCACTGAACACTGAGCCGTTGCTCAACGACCTTTCCGCCTACCGTGAGTGACAGATGATAACCTCGATTACTTTCTTGTAGCCTTCTCTGCATATTTATCACAGAAAGCATGAACAGAAGCGGTAACTGAAGGCGACTTTGCCTTAATCTTTTCTGTACCTCGACAGGTGTCGTACGTTTTATCCATTTACATGTAATTTAAACTTTAATACATTGGTTCGCTCACAGAAGTGTAGCATTAACATCCCGTTACAATCTATGTATTCATCGAGAAACTCACTTTGGTCATATATGTCACGTAGACGAATAATATCGCCACCGTCTACAAACTGTTTTATTCCCTCATTCAGACAACTGCACCTTTCTTTTCTTTCCCGCCTCTGTTCCCTGTCCCTAGCCATGTCCTTTGATTTGCTATTGTTCCTGATATCCAGGTACGTTTCTTGCAAGTAGATTTTATTCTCTGCCAGTTTGTTCCCTAATATATCAGCGCATTCCCCCGCAGGTATTTCCTACTTATTAACTTTTGGATTGAGCTTCCTCTTATCAGTGATAGTGGTCTCAGTTCTTAGGTTTACCGTGTTTCAGTTCTCTCCATCGCCTCCAGACTTCCTAGCTGCCATCTGTGAACAGTTGTTCCTGTTGGAACCTGCCTGACCTACTTTCTTGTGGCCGAAAATTCCGGAGCCCTTCATTACGGTGTCTCTCACATTCCGCGTTGCTTTCGAACGTTAAACCACCATAAACTCAAACACAGCCAGTTATAACCCGACACCTGTCGCAGCTCCCCTTATGTGGGCACGCAGCTCTTCAATCCTGTCGTGCGTGTCTGTCGGGGCACTCCGCTTACAACTCGAGCTCCGCAGGTTTGAACGCCTGTCTATTTTTTTTCCTTGGTGAACTCAGACACCAGAACAAAGGGGCGAGCCTCAGCCGCTACTGTGGACAGGGCCGGTCAACGCAGTAGGCAGAGTACGGGGACGCCTTCCAGGCGCGAAGTATTCAATTATACCGGGAGGGGCAGTCATTAAAAAGACTTTGCCTAGCGCAATCTGCTACCGTGAAACGCTTCTGTGGGTGGGCCCCTGGGCGTGCACAGAGGGCCAAGAAGGCGCCAGATGGCGCCACATTCCCATCACCCATCAGTTGCGTCCGCGCCTGCAGCGTCGAGACCAATCAGGGCGTACATGGTGGTGCCCCGCGAAGGGGGTCACGTACGCGGATCGCGCTGTGCTTTAACTCCTTTTGTTAATAGACACATTTAGCATACATTGTACCGTGCTACCGGTGCCAGTACTGGAGCACCAGGGAGCCCGCGCGCCGCCAACGCGCATCCGCAGATGCGTAGAGTGCCGCGTACTCGGCAGCTGCGCCCGAGAATTCCGAATCGGAAGCATTGAGCGTGTGCGGACTGGCGGTGGGCGGGGTGTCGGTACTTCGGTAAAGGTAAAGCTAAGACGTTGCACGGTATACTAAAGGTGTCTAATGCCGCCACGGTAAGCGCTGCCGCAGGATGGAATCAAAGATAGATCCGTGCTCCTAGCTTATGTCCCGACTCGACGACCGCGCCGCAGGATGCGGATGTCGTCTTTTTTCGGTATTACTGCAAGACCTATCGTGAAGAAGTCATTTCTTACGACAGCTTCACACGTGACAATCCGCACTCGTTGGCGCGCGTCATTTTGAAGTGAGGCTCACAGGCAGTCCAGACATAGGAGACACGCTTTGTCGGACAGGCTGTGTTCGCCCGCAGATTGTGCATACGATACCCTGATGTTTGTGAAGACGAGTTTAATAGGTCTGCCTCGGGGAGAGGCTTTCGTCAATTTTGTGTACATACTGCGTTTCGCATTTATGAGTCTGAAAATACACAAAGCTTGGCAGAGCTGGAGTGTTTTCTAAGATGGAGGAGAGTGAATTTACTAATGTAGTATTGCATGTGGAAGACCTGTCTTTTTTCCGATTGGTTCGATTTAATGTTTCGTCTTTTGCCGAAGCTTCAAAGGAACGGATGTTTGGAAGTTACTCAATAGGTTTTTCTCTTCACAGAAGGCGGAGACAAATGGATTAAAAGAGGCTATTTTGAGGCAAGCGATGCCTGGTTTCCAGACGTGTATCGACGATGTAGTCATCTGTATATAACCTTCTCCTTGTCGTTCTTCCGTTCTTTTTTATAAGTTTTTTTATGTGTAAATAAACAGATGACTCCCAAAGTTGACTTCGAGTGAAGTGATGGAGGAAGTCGAACGTGTAGATGTTCAGCATCCCTTAACCAACATCATTATTTCTCCCTGCCAACAAACAACACCAAGAGAGTGGCAAGAAAAGTCAGATATAAGCCGATGTTTTCTGTATTTCCACCCTCCTCACCTCGACGATTTCTTTCTGTTCTGCTGCTGTAGTTATTCTCAGTTTTGCAGGCGTAGCAGGTCATCCTCTTTAGCTGCTAGCATGACTGGACAACACTCACTCTATCCATTCCAACGTCTTCCCAAGTCGCGGCCTCCTCAACTTCATCGGGCGTTTCTCCTCGGAGCGAAGGCCCTTATTGAAACCCGGGAGTGATGAACTGTTGGCCCAAATGAAGACGAATACTCTTATCGAAACGTTGGCGAGCACACTGCGGCTTTCCCCTACGTTGTTGGCAGTTTGCATCAAGAAATCATCCGCCTTCCCACTCTCTATCAGGTAGTGAGGCAAGAATAAATACACCTGTGAAAAAACATTTCCGCTCGAACGTAACCAGGCAGTTACACAATTCGACGCTTTCTTTTAATTATTATTGATGCCTGGGCTAAGACACTAATCGATTACAGAGTCGGAGATCGTGACAGGATAGTCCCAGAGATATTATTTCTTCAAGGCATTTCTGGGACACGAGGAAGAGTTGTCTGGCCCTGCCATGGCTCTGGGCAGCCTATGGAGCTGCAGTTAGTTTTACCGATGGCGCCGATTTGGGATACCAGGCACAGAAATTTAATCATATATTCTTCTCCATGAGCCGTATTAGTCGTGTCCTGGGTGTGAATTTAGTCCTTCATTCTGCAGCAAAGGTGTCTTTTCTAGGAAGAGAGCGCTGGGTGGCGTCACCTGGATGCTCTCCCGTCCGCAGGATTGAAAATGGTAGGACTTCCACACAGCGCTGGCGTGCAGCTGGAAGAGACGAATGAGGTCTGCAGTACACCTAGAAAGAACTGTAATTACAGAATGGTTGCTTGGCGGGCTAGTTGGTTCATATCTAACATGTGTTGCAGCGCGAACCACAAGAAGGGACGACGACAGACAGAGTGAAAAGAGCGCTCTTTTCACTCTGTCTGTCGTCGTCCCTTCTTGTGGTTCGCGCTGCAACACATGTTGAACTCTAATTAGCTTTCGGAAAAGGACAATATCGATGTCTCATATCCTGGTTTCGTAAAGTAGTGAGGTCCAAAATTTGTTTGTATGCATCAAAATTGCAGTCATGCTCAAAAAATAACCACAATAATGAGTGTATACTGGAGTAATTCCCTTGCCAATAAAAAATCAGGCGTGTCTCTATATTTTACGAACTTTATTAGGCATGTCTCTAAGCTAGCGCCCAGAAAACACATTTTTGATGAAGACTACTCACGTAGTTGTTAGTGCGTTACCTCAAGTTGCTCTTTCAACATCTATGTTCGCATATTTTCACACCTCAAGTGAAATTGAAAGTTTGAGTGCTTATTCTCTGGGTGCAACTAACTAGCAAGCTAGCAGTCCAAGACGACGCAATATGGCGATCTGTGGCAGATTGGATGCCGGCTTCTGTGCAAGGGCTGCCAATTTAAAAGTGTCGAGGACGTCGGCTGGAAGTTAATTTTGCGGACAAATACCACCTTGCTATGTGAACGAAGTCAGCGTGTGACAAAACTCGAGTCGTACTCAAAAGCAGACCGTTCCGACAGATCTTTTGAGGTGAAAATGGGGGTTTTATAGCGCCCAGCAAATTTTCAAAGAATAGCACAATCACAACGTCAAAACACCCCAAGGCATCGATTAAATATCGAGGGCCCGTTCACCTACTCCCTTCAAAGCGGAATAAAGTCCTTGTGCGTGAGCTTCTGAAAATGTCGAGCGCTATCTGTGAAATTATCGCGAATATTTGAACCAATTCGCACCACTTTCCGTAAATATCATAGCCTTCAGTCAAACCTCCTTCCGCCCAGATCTTCAACTAAGTTGATTTTTTTAGAAAAGATGGCCAACAACATGAGCTTTCTCTCCTATCGCATTGCAGGAGTAGATCATTATCAGTACGACTCCGCTGACATCAGTTCTCTTCAAGGATCTGTCGGCTGAAATATGGCCTCAAGTGGCATGCGTACACCCGCCCGCAAGGCGGAGGTACCTTGCAGGTTATTCCTCAAACATGCTAAGTCAGCTTTGCCTGAGGATTCTTCGTGAACGAACTTGAGTTATATCTAAGGTCAACAAATGAGCCGAAAGACAATTGATTGAAGGGCTCCAAGTGCCCACAAGTGGTGCATGTTGCCGCGATCTACGTTGGTATTAGTTTTGCCGGAAGAGCTGAAATGTTTGCGTATTGATACTGAAATTTTTAACTAGCTCTGATGACGGCATTTACACAACCCATTGTCCTTTATTAGATGACCCGAGATTGTTATTAATTTTATTTTGATTTTGTTTCTTGCTGTTGTACGTGGTACTATGATTTTACTTTGTTCATTGCCGATTCGACATCTTCATTGAAGCTCTCAACGGTCTTGTCATCATGGCTGGATGTAGGCGCGTAAGACTGCACCACCTTCAGCTTGTACCTCATTTTCAGCCTAATTGCGCTAGCTGACATCTTCTCGTTAATACTATCGAACTCCTCTGCGCTTATGAAAGTTAACTTAAGTAATGAGTAATCCCACACTTAATTCTAGTCGATCCGCTAATCCGCAATTGCACTGTATGTGCCCGACCATTAGTACTGTATACGCCTTTCCAGTCCTCCTAACTTCACTAAGCGCTATGACATCCCATTTAATGCCCGCTAGTTCCTAGAACAGCACTGCTAGGCTAGCCTCACTGGATAAGGTTCTAGCGTTAAAGAGTGCCAGGTTCAGATTCCAATGACGTCCTGTCCGGAGAAGAAGTAGGCGGCACGACGGTTCGACAGCATATTGCCAGGCTATACCGGGATACGAAATATCAGATAAAGAAACGCCAAAGCACGAGGACGTCAAATTCTGGTGACAGAATGTGATTAGCAGAGATATCGAAGTTAATAAATAAGCACAAGGGGGTAGCCGACATATGGAATTTAATATGAAAAGTATGCGAGACCATGACAGTGTTCTTTTGCGACTGCTATTTGCACTTCTTTGCCGGTTTACTGAAGTGTTCGTTCGTTCATTTCTTTTCCAGCTGCACGCCGGCGCAGATTTCAAGTCCTGCTATTTTCAAGCCTGCGGACGGGAGTGTATCGAGGAGACGTTATCCAGCGCTCGCTTCCAAGAAAAGATACCTTTGCTGTAGAGTAAAGGACTCAGTTCTCACCAGATACCTTTGCTGTAGAGTGAAGGACTCAGTTCTCACCCCAGACACGGCCAAAACTGCTCGTAGAGAAGAGTTTATAATGAAATTCATGTACCTGGTATCCCAAATGGGCGCCATCGGTAAAGCTAACTGCTACTCCGTAGCCCTCTTAGGGCCATGGCACAGCTTGACTACTTTTCCTAGCGTCCCAGAAATGCCTAGAAGAAACAGGACCTCTCAGACTTCCCTGCCAAGATATCTGACTCTTATAATAGACTAATGTTTTAGCACAATCCTCAATAATAAAGAAAATAAAGCGCGGAGTTTTTAAATGCATGGTGATGCCTCCGAGGAGATCTTTTTTTTTTTACAGATGTACTTACCCTTCCTTGACTACCTGACTGAGAGTGGGAAGGGGGATGTTTTCTTGACGCACAAAGTCTACAGCGTAGGGGATAGCCTCAGGGTGCTTGTCAACGTTTCGAGTACTCGTCTTAATCTGGGCCAAGCGTTCATCATACGCAGGTTTTAAATAAGGCCTTCACTCCGAGGAGGAATGCCGGTGAAGATGAAGAAGCCATGACTTGGGAAGATGATAGGGTGATTAGTGTGAATATTGTCCAGTCATGATAGCAGCTAAAGAGGAGTAACTAGTATATCTGAAAATCTGAGAATAAATACAGAAGCAGAGCAGAAAGAAACCACCGAGGTGAGGAGGGTGGAAATACAGAAAACACGTCTGGAATTGTTACTTTTCTCGCCACTCTCTCGGTGCGGATTGTTGACATGAAAAAATAATGATGTTTGTAAAGGTATGCAGAACGTATTTCTGTTCGACTTCTTGGATCACTTTACTAGATGTCAACGTCGGGAGTGAACTTTAAGCTAAACTGAAAAAAAAAATAATGGAAGCACACAAAGGAGAAAACCATAAACAGATGACTGCATCATAGATACACCTCCCGAGACCAGGCATTGGTTCCCCCAAAATTGCTTCATTAATCCATTTGTCTCCGCTTTCAGTGAGGACAAGAGCCGATTGGGTAACTCCCAACGTTCGTTATATTAAAGCTCGTTAAAGAGAGGAAATACTATATCGAACGTATGAGAAAGAATACAAGTCTTCCGCATGCAATACTGCACAAGTAAATTCACTCTCCGCCAGCTTAGAAAACACACCCGCTCTGCCAAGCTTTGCTTATTTGGAGACTGAAAACGGAGAAACAGTGTGTACACAAATTTGTCGAAAACCATTCCCCACGGCAGACCTATTAAATTGTCAAATTGAGAAACCTCGGGGTCCCTATTATGCAATATTAGGGGGCGAACACGGCCTGTCTGACAAAGCGTGTCTCCTGAATCGACTCCCTGTGAGCCTTACTTCAAAAGTACACAGGCCAACGAGCGCTCATTGTCACCTGCAAAGCTGTCTTAAGAACCGACTTCGTAACAGTCACTCATGCAGGAACACCGCAGAAAACCACATCCGCGTCTGGCAGCAGGGTCTTCGAGTTGTTACACAGGGCAGAAACAGGGACCCAGCTGGGTCTAAAACTCACTTGTTCAATAAAGTTTTTCTGTCTGTCTGTCTGAGCAGGGGGGGGAATCCGACTGTGCGGCCTGCCCGTGCCCCCCCCCCCCCCCTGCCGCCGGATACGGGCCGGTGTAGTTTCGGCTACTAGGCTTTGTTCCGGTGCAACGCCAGCGGTGGGGATGGGTTGTCCGGGGCCCATCCTCTTGGGAGCTGCAGCGACTCCCACGGCTGTGAGGGCCAGCCGAATCGTGAGGTCCGTTGTCTGTGCGGAGGCAGGCCTGGAGGCAGACCAGGTTGGACCCACGAAATCCGGTAGGAAGGAATGCCAAAGTCAAAAACCTCCGCTCACGGGAACGTGCACGGCTACTAATGCTCGGTTTCTGGCTACGAAGAGGTCAGGTCCGCGCGGTAGCGTGCCGACGCACGGTTTCTGGCTACATAGAGGCCAGGTCCGCGCGGGGGTTCCGACAGCCCGAGCTCCTCGGAATCGATGTCCTCGGGGAAGCAGCCTCATTGCGGATCGCTTATGATGGGTGGCATATTGCGGACGCCGAGGCTGACCCGGTCTTGGGGACCACTGAGGACGCCGATGTAGAGGGTGTGCAGTAGGACCAGTGCGAAAACCGTCGATGTGTGGAGTACCGGTGGAATAGGCCCGGCTTATCTCACCCTTTGCCCGATTCTTGGTTCGTGGCCCGGGCGCCCGGCCTTGAATACTCCCTCCTCAGTAGGCGTGGAGCAAGCAAGGGGAGGAAATAAGTGCATGGTGGTTGGAAGGTAGCACAGGTGGGTCCCCAGGGTTACCGGGTTATGGTGCCGAGGGCCAAGCGCCGATAGGCTGACGACCTGGGCCTCTGTTGGCCGGACCACACCACACACACTTCCGGAGTCTGAAAAACCGCGAAACACAGTCGACGGCTAGTAACCGGCCGGTCCGATCCAACCCTTAAAATCGTGGAGGAGTAGGTGGCTGCGGACCCCAAGTTAGGAATTTTTTTTTTCCTTTCCTGTCTCCGACGGTCGGAGCCAGTGGGTGGTCGTGCATCCCGTGGGGGAGCCGCACCATTGGAAAAGCTCGATGCCCTACCTGTCCTGGCCAGGCGGGCCAGAAATGGAGTCGATGTCAAACGAAGGATCAGAGCAAAATCTCGCTGTCCCCATTCCCACCCCATTCCCATAACCCTTTCCCAACTCCAATTTCCCATACCCTATTACCCCCCCCCTCCGCTACGTCCTAGGGGAGATCAGGGGAGTCTCCCCGGGACCGCTCCCCCGGCGATGGGTCGCTTGTAGCATTTCCCCCCTTTTCTGTTATTTTTCCACCTACGGGTGGCAAAACAATGGATTGCCTTCGGGCCTTTTCATTTATTTTACGATTGGGTCAAGCCTGTTATACGTCAGTGGTGCAGGCAGGAGCTTATTGGTTTACATTCTTTTTATGGCAGCTCCACCATATTATATGTCTGTCTGAGCAGTTCTGTCCTCAGTAGCGGCTGACGCTCGCCTTTGTTCTGCTGTAAGAGTTCAGCCAATAAACCCAAAAAAACACAGACGTACAAAAATGTGGTGCTCGATTTGTAAGTGGTGTGCCCCGACAGGCAAGCACGACATGATTTAAAAGCTGTGTGGCCACATTAGAGGAGCGGCGACAGGGGGGAGTGTACGACTTGTTGTCCTGATCTGGATAGGCAATTCTGTATGATACAATTGAGGAGTAAGTTCGAACAAAATAACGGGAAGTTAAGTAAAAAAAGAAGACCGCAGAGAAACATCCAAAGAAGATGGGGAGGGAGTGTAAAAGGGGAGAGTTTCTCAGAAATAATAGCATACGGGGCAGAACTTAAGGCGAAAGTTGATATGGTTAAACGATAGTAAAATAAACCGAACGGTTTGAGAAGATAATGGATAGGCAGAGAGCAGGCTGCAAGAACCGATAAAGAGGCGATACGCAGTATTTCGCTATAGTAAAAACAGTAATAGATGTAACCTGAAGAGACCGAAAGCAGGCAGATTGGGTAAGAGAAAAAAACTCGGCTTCATTACATCCTAAGGTCCAAATCAAGAGGAAAAAATGGGATTGGGCTCCGCAGGTGAGGGCAAGGCAAGATAACCGCTTGTCCTTAAGGGATGATCAAATGGATTCCAATAAAAGATAAGCATACAACGGGGCAGGATAAAGTTAGGTGAAGCATGGCCAGTGATAACCGGTGGCCTAGGCAACAACAAGAAAGTAGGACAAGCAGGTTTCTATGGGAACAGCTATTCACAGATGAAGGGAAGGAATTCTGGAGGTGATGGAGAGAAGGGAAACAATTGATTCTCAAGGAATGAGGTCAGAGTCACAGATAAGAGGGCGCAGAATACCGAAGTTAGTAAGGAGGGGAACCTACCCTAATGCTTATCGCTGTTCATTCCTGACTCACACTTATGGTGGTACAGAATAGCAACAATGGAGCGCACAAACGGTGATAGGGGGTTTTTGTCAGCATGTTTCCTGGGAGGATTATGGACGCAGCGCTGAGAGAAACGAAAAGCGAATTTTCAGGTAATCTTTCAAGGCGCAATTGGGTAGTGGTAACAGCGGGGCTAAATGATTTCCTGAATGGTGATTCGGCACAGTGTTGGAAATATTAGCTGAGAGAGCAGACGACAGCACAGCAAGTGAAGATCGTGGAGCAAAGACAGCACCAGAGGACAGTAGCGGAGGAGCAATGACGGAACGGTGTAAATCGAGCGATAAGGAAGTTAAGGAAGGAAGGAAGTTAGGCGATAAGGAAGAGGGAGAGACAAATAGAGAACTGCGTGAAGGAGGCATTGGCAGAGTGTTGACACAAGATGGCATCTACATGTTAGTGGAAGAGCAGGACCAGGGCGCCTCGCAGGCCTGGTAGCGTCTCTTTTAATGGTTGCAATGCGGCTCAGGGCGAAAGGGCAAGTGAAAGCGGAGAAGAAATTGTAATGATAGCGGCTGACGACAACGATATAACTACTAAGAGGCCGTAATAGGAAACTGCTGGAAAAGAAATTTAGCACGTGTATTAGTTGCATAGACGTGCAAGGAGTGAAGAGCCATTTGGTTACAAATAGAACCGCAGTTAAAGGATAATGAAATACGGAAGTACGAGCGGTGGGAAACACAACTTAGGTATCTAAAGAATCCACAGTTTATTGATAGCTACGTTTGGGAAGGGTGCAACAAAACAACAACGAAGAAACGAGCGGGGGGGGGGGGGATGATATGCTGATATATACGGTGTAGTGAACAATGTTGACAGGCCTGTTTTCTCCTCCATGGCAGACGAAGAAATTAAAGACGACGTGCGGGCGCGCGGCTCGAGCTCTCTGGCTGTCGAGACTAAATGCGCTTCTGTTGCCGGGCGCTCAGCTATTCGTGAACTGTATCTCAGAGTTCATGGTGCACGAACCCCATTCACCGGGAACGGATACGCAAAGAGTATAATCAAATATCAATGAACAACTATGGGTATCAGGAACAATTGCCAGTAAAAGGACATGGCTAGGAGTACCAGTTTTAAGGACAGGAAACAAATAAAGGCAAGAAAAGAAGGATGTCTGAATGACGATATAAAGCAGTTTGTAGACGGTGGCGATATTATTCTCCTAGGTGACATAAACGACCAGAGCAAGTATATGCGCCGATACATAGATTGTAACGGGATGTTAATGCTACACTTCTGTGAGCGTACCAATCTAATAAAGTTGAAATTACATGGGAAGGTATAAAAAGTATGACTGCACCTGTTCACGCTTTCTATGATAAATGTGTAAAGGAAGTAATGTATGTTATAATCTGTCATACACAGCAGGCGCGAACATCGTTGAGCAACGGCTCCCAAGGTATTGCACTTTTAGTAGATAGCGAGGAAGATTTGCAAGCTTCGGTTAATTGTTGTGGAGATGAAGACGACGCTGTAGGCTTAAGTTTTAGCGCAAATAAGTCGGGTGTGATGATTTTCAACGATACCACTGATCGGTGCTTACAATACAAGGCCGTAAAATATCCAGAGTTCCGAACACCAATATGTCGGGGTATGGGTAAATGAACATATGGGCTAGGAATTGTTCGAAGCATAAGAAGCTCTGAGTAAATTATGTGTAAAACGCTTTTAGACATTTGGCGATAACAGTTGGCAGCTGACTGTATTTAAAAACTTATACAGAAACAACGTTGACAACTAATCACGAAAAAAAACTAGGGAACTGAGCAGTAAGTATGCAGGACAAGTGGACAAATAATTAATTAGAAAAGAACCGTCTTGATAACTGTACCGATACCATAAAAGGCAGGCAAGAAAGGAATAGTTATACGATAACTCAAAAGGCAGTGCCATGCTATTTGAAGCTTGATAAGTACGTCTTAGAAAGCGCAGTTACAAAATGAAATTTAACAATGATGACACGTATGCTGTGTGTGGTAAGCCTCTATAAGCAATTGAACAGCTCACAGCCCAGTGTAATGGTATCCCTCCGTATGTCGATGCAGGCACAGTCACTCACCTTGAGACCTTAGGGTTTAGAGATAACAGTGATCTAAACAGATGTGCGGTGGAAGTCAGCAAAAAGCGATTGGAAGTTTGGTGGCTCGCAATCATTGAGGTGACAAACATTATAAGTGTAGCATTGAGAACGTTTTTAAAGAAAATGATGAATTTTAAGACCAGTTTATAAAAAAAAGTTAAGAACAATTAAAAAAAATGCCGAGCATGGTGGCAACTGGAATTACCCCGTTTCAAAGAGGACGCTCCGGTCTTCCTTCCATCCCTCGCCGACGAGATTAAGAAGTTTGCCGGGAGAGAAATGGGAGAGGCCATCGCCCTGCAGTGGGCATAGTCGGACTGATGACGATGATGATTCAGCACTGTAAAATGCATTTTTCCTGTCAATTTTTTTCGGCTGCCAAGACGCACGCCATTTTGAAAGAATTGCATGAGTCCCAGAAATACAAGTAAGATACCTTTATATATTTGGAGATGCTAATTCGTGATGCTTGTAACGTTTTCATTTCCTGGATTAGGAATGCCATGAATATAGACAGGCATTCCTAATTCACTATCTTTTAGGTCTTGAACATTATCGGAGGAAAAAAAGAGAAAAAATATGCAGACCTTTCTAGTGCTACATATCGCCTCTTGAATATTTCATTCACCAGACTCCCCTGCCTAGCCACTCACCTTTCATCCGTTTCTTTTATTATCATTCGTTGTTACCTACTCTTACTTTAAGCTCTCTAACGCCGGCTATCATTTTCAAGGAACCGTTTCCAACCGCACCCCGTTCACCTCTTCTTTCCCTCTCACTTGGTAGCGCTCACTTTTTTACTTCGCTTGCCGGTATTTCGTTATGCTGTACTGCTTAATTGTGTTCCAGTGCATGCAGGTCAGCTCAGCCAGACATACCGTGCAACTAGGCGCAGCTCCCTATGTGTGCACACACAGCTTTCGGGACGAGGACAAGAGAGCAATAATTGCAACCCTGTGCAGTGGGGTTCTTTCCCGTCAAAGAACTGAAATAAGCTTTGTTATTGTGCTTTGAATGCATGCAAGAATTGTACTGTCGTAACCACAGAAATGTGAATAGATAATTATGCCTATAAACCTAGCCGATCATGCAGGAAGGAGCAAATAAGCATCTGTCTGTGTTACATGTATCTATTGTGAGACTGTGGACCAAGCGAGCTCTTTATTCCCGCTGGCAAATATGGCGGCCACTCCTCAAAAGACGAAGATGCGAGATGATGAATATTCACAGCTGAAGACGAGGGTAACGCACTGTGCTCACACTTTCTCCCCCTATGGGCGAAAGCGACCGTCCCGGGCGCACGTTAGAGGGAAGTAGGGCGACGGGTGAAAGGATTTAAGCGCGACACATGAACAATATCTCCACCGCGACAACGCCGGTCATGGGCAGGATGGACAGGAGCAACGCGATAGTTCACGGGGGACGTTTGTTCGAGTACAGTGTACGGACCAATAAAGCGGCTGAGAAATTTTTCCCACAATCCGGGGGTACGCACAGGAGTCCACAGCAACACTTCATCACCAGGGAAGAAACGCACTCCACGGTGTTTGAAGTCATAGGCTTTTTCCGGGAGGCTTGGCAGGCGTCAGTGTTCAGGCGGGCAATGATGCGACAGTAGGCAAGACGGGAAGTAAATTAGTCATAGGAAAGGCCGGAAGAGGTTGTGGGGGCAGAGAAGAAAGAAGCTTCGAGAGTGAAGGTAGGGGGGCGACCGAACACAAGGAAAAAAGTGGAGAAACTGGGGCTGCGTTCCAATACTCTAGACGTCTAACAAGACGTCTAGGAAGCAGTCTACATGTCCATGTATTGGAACTTGCCTACTGCTCACGCCGCCTCGCGGCATAATAATATAACTAAAGCTTATGAACAGTTGTACTACTATTTTTCACAAACTGAGCAATAACGATAATTAAAAACGTGTTTTCAACAAGTTTACACATTTCTTCTGCAATGACTTCGCGCGTAAACCGGACTGGTGGATGTGCCTATCGGTCAGTCTACTTGTAGCAGAGGGGGCCGCTCTCCGAAGACGACGCTAAAGAGATATGCGATTATTCTTTTATTATTGATGCTCAACTGTACATGCTCCTCGAACGTGCTCGTCCAGACGGTCCTGTAAACATAAGAAAGAATACGAAAGACTGTAATCAATATGCGCGAAATGCGATACGGCTAATATGCACTGCAACACGAAAACACATACGTGACATTAAACCTGCTGTCTGCCGTACGTGGCACTCGGAGACAGCGAGAGACCTAAATACAGCAGCGATCTTTAATCCTGCAAAGACTAAAATCAATTCGCAACATGCCGGTGTATTTGTTCTGAGAGTGTAAAGATAAAAAAGAATGCACGCGAAAGAGCTGATGCAACTAATACAGCAACAGGAGAACACATTTGTTAACCGTCACGCCAGCCGTCTTAACGCCCGTCGAGGAAACCAACGACAGCGACGAGTATTCTCTAAAATCAAGGTGCTAATTAAGATCCGGCATCGTCAGATGCGTCAGATGCCGGATCACGTAAACAGGCCTACAGCGTCCGCTGCTGTAGCAAAACTCTCAACTGCATGATTTTCTTCTGCGTGATTCACTGCTAGGAATCGCACGTCTACGAAGATTAATTAGCCACTAGTTTGCGTACCAAATAACATAATATAATGACTCACGTTTTTCCCTTCCTATACTCCGTGTACAGTCCGACGCCCGCAAGAGCCCTACTCGCTCATCCGCGTACATCAGCTCCGCCATCTTTAGACAGCAAGTTAGCCTGCATCGATGCGGACTTCGGCGAAGCAGTCTTATAAGACTGCTTCGCCGAGAAATGGAACGCGTCCCAAGATGGCGGCTGTCCGGCTAGACGTCTAAGTAGCCGTCTACTTGGGAGTATTGAAACGCAGCCTGGGTGTTCGTTGCATGGCAGTATTGTAGGCAAAGGTTACAAAGGGGAGCATGGCGTCCCAGTTGGTGTGGGCGGGGTGAATGTACATAAACAGCATATCTGACAGGGTGCGGTGAAACCGTTCGGTGAACCCATTGGTCTGGGGGTGATAGGCTGAAGTTGTTTTATGGGCGGTCCGGGAAGCATGAAGAACTTCGGCAAGGATGCTGGAGAGGAATGACTTGCCGCGGTCACTGATAAGGACACGTGGGGCTCCATGGCGCAGAAGAATGGCGTTGAGGAAGAAATGGGCGATTTCAGAGGCAGAGCCAGACGGAACGGGGGCTGTTTCAGCGTACCGTGTTAAGTGGTCGACGGCTGTGACGATCCAGCGGTTGCCCGATGAGGTTAGTGGCAAGGGACCGTACAGGTCGATACCAACGACTTTAAAGGGTGAGAGAGGACAGGGAAAGGGGTGTAGAAGGCCAGCAAGAGGAGACGTGGAGCGTTTGCGGCGTTAGCAAGGGATACAAGATGCGATATATTTGGCGACAGAGGTGGAGAGACCAGGCCAAAAGAAACGGCGCTTTATACGGTCATATGTTTTCTGGAATCCTAAGTGGCCGGCCACGGGGTCGTCATGAAGCGCCTGCAAAACCTCACGGCGAAGAGAATGGGGAATGACAGGCACCCAGGCGTGACAAAGGGGGCTATGATTGTGCCAAAGAAGGGTGCCGTCAACCAGCTTGAAACAGTTGAGTTGGCGTCGGAGGCGGGCATTTGGAGGCCGCATAGCACCGCTCAGGCGTTCAATGAGAGTCCGGCAGTAAGGGTCGGCCCGCTGTGCTGAAGCGAGATCGCCGAGAGCGGGAGCGGGCACCAGATCAATGGCTGCGGCCGTCGAGGCGTGGGTAGCGATGGAATTAGTAGTTGGGAGTGATGAAGCAACAGGAGGAGAGCACAGAGGTTCTGCGGAGGTGAGGCGGCAACGAGAGAGCGCATCGGCGTCTTTGTGTTTTTTTCCCGATTTGTAGGTGACTGTGAAATCATACTCCTGGAGGCGGAGAATCCAGCGGCCGAGCCGCCCAGACAAGTTCATCTGTGACGACAACTAGCACAGCGCATGATGGTCAGTTACAATGGTGAACTGGCGACCGTACAATTAGGGGCGAAATTTCTAAATGGCCCAGACAACTGCAAGACACTCTAGTTCACTGATCGTGTAGGTCTGCTCCGCTGCAGTCAGGGTACGGCTTGCATAAGCAATCACGCGCTCAGTCGAAGATTGCTGGCGCTGCAGAAGAACGGCACCAATGCCGTGTCCACTGGCGTCAGTGTGCGAAATCGTTGAAGCGCTGTCATCAAAATGAGCCAGTATCGGATCAGATGTGAGAGCCTGCTTTAGAGAAGTAAAGGCGGCCTCGCAGGCCTCAGACCAAACGAAGGGCGTGCTGACTCCAAGAAGCTGATGCAAAGGTTCGGCGATGGATGCGAAACCTCGGATGAAACGACGAAAGTATGAGGTGAGTCCTAGAAAACTGGGCAGGTCTTTAATCCGTGTGGGGCGGGGAAAATGCAGTACTGCAGCAAATTTATCAGGATCTGGTTTTATGCCTCTGCGACTAACGACGTGTCCGAGAACTTTAATAGAAGTGGAAGCAAAGCAATACTTCTTTGTGTTTAACTGAAGTCCGGCCGCGGAAAGAGCACTTCGAACTTCATCGAGGCGAGTGAGGTGCTCAGAAAAAGTCGAGGAGAAAATTACGATGTCGTCCAGGTAGCAGAGGCAAGTTTTCCATTTCAAACCGCGGAGTACGGTGTCAATCATACGTTCGAACGTGGCCGGAGCATTGCACAAGCCGAAAGGCATAACGTTAAATTCATATAAGCCATCTGGCGTGGCGAAAGCTGCCTTCTCTTTGTCCTCTGCATGCATGGGGATTTGCCAGTAGCCGGATCGGAGGTCAAGACTAGAGAAAAGTTGAGCACCTTGGAGACAGTCGAGGGCGTCGTCAATCCGAGGAAGTGGTAAACATCCTTTCGAGAGATCTTATTGAGGGCGCGATAGTCGACACAAAAGCGTACGGAATTATCCTTCTTTTGTACCAGCACGACTGGTGAGGACCAAGAACTTGAAGAAGGTCGTATGATGCGGCGCTTGAGCATGTCGGTGACGTTATCTTGAATAATTTTTCGTTCACTAGAAGACACACGATACTGGCGGCGGCGAATGATGCGCGAACCGTGAGTGTGGTTGCGATGCGTAGCCGCCGATGTTTGGCCCAAAATTTTCGATTGGGTATCGAAAGAAGGGCATGTTTGTTCAAAAGGGCAAGCAGTTCTGCTTTTTGAGCAGGCGTGAGATCGTCGCTGATAGTAGCGGAAATTGCTGCCGGAGAAGAAGGATGGGACGAAATGGCGAAGCTGGATGGTGGCGAGGAAAGAACGGTGACAGGTTGAATGGTAGACACAGAAGCCACTTTAGTACCAGCGCGCAGAAGAATGGGCTCCGACGTAGTATTGAGCGCAGTCAGAAGGGCAGTCCCATTGACGAAGCGAAGAAGGGATGCGACGAGGAGAATGCCCCTGGAGAGAAGACGGGGCACGGCTGTGGCGAGAACGTCCCCAACATGTACGTAAGCAGAAGCAACTGAGATGACATCTTCGGAGCCGGGATAAAGCACATGGTCCGCGGTGTTGATCAAGTGATGAGATTGAATTGCAGGAGCGTCAGAAGGGTCGGAGTCAGCAACTTCAAGAGTAGGAGGGCAACATGTAATGACAGCTTGCGCGGAGTGGAGGAAATCCCAGCCGAGGATGAGAGGGTGAGCACAGGATGGAAGTACAGCGAACTCGATGTGGTGTCAGGATGCCGTTGATAAGGAAGTGTGCTGTACACAGACCGGAAGGATGCATGGATTCTTCATTAGCAGCACGGAGAGAAGGAGCGCAGTAAGGAGTGCGCACTTTACGAAGATGGGAACACAAAGCAGAACTGATGACGGAAACAGCGGCGCCGGTGTCAATCAATGCGTCTACAATGCTGCCTTCAACATTAACAGCTAACAAGTTCGACGGCAGCGTAGGAGGAATTGAAGGGTGGGAGAGTGGTGCAGCTTTACCTCCGGAAACTGCACAATTTAGTTTTCCGTATTGCGACCAGGTGCCTGAGAGGCTGGACGTAGAGGCGATGAAGAGCGCCGGAACGGTGACGGGGAGGGGCGGCGCGACGAGCGGACAATCGGCGAGCGGTCGGGAGAGATCGATGAAGTGAAGAAGCGGGGAGGATCGTTGGGGTGAAACGTTGGCCGGTAAGGAAACGATGAGTATGTGTCGTCGTGATGAGGAGTATTGGAGGCAAAAGTAGGGCGGTAACCACACGATGAGTAGGTTTCGTCGTTGCGAACGGTACCAAACTGGTTACGCTCGTCGCGCTGACGCCAACGACAAACGCAGGCAACATGTCCACGAATTCCGCAGTAGTAGCAGATAGTGCGAGGCGAAGGCGGCCGCCAAACCGCTGGGATAAGGAGGCGACAGTCGGCTGTACGGGCGGCGAATGTGAGGCATAGACGGGAGGAGCAGGAGACGTAGCGACCTGGGCATACGTGGGCGCACAAAGAGGAACAGATGGTTCGGACGCCGCGGGAAGAGTGACGGAAGCGAGCTCGTTCTTGATTAGATCGCGCAATGGCGAGGTCGGAGGCCGGTGCTGATGGGAATCCAGCGGCGGTAAGGTGGAGCCGTGCAGCTCCTCGCGGATGATGGAGCGGATGCGAGAGCGCAAGTCCACATCAGTTGAAAGGCGGGGGTCCCAGGCGTCTTGCAAGCGGAGGGATTGGAGGTCGTCAAGACGGTGACATGTGGTGCGGATATCGTTGACCGAGGTAGGGTTTTGGCCAGCGAGCGTGGTAAAAGCAAAGGAGCCGATGCCTTTAGGAATGTGACGGACCCGATCGTACTCGGACATGGCACTGTTGATACGTCGACACAGGCTCAAGACATCTTGAATGTAAGACGTGTAATATTCGCCGGGCAGCTGGGCACGCGCATCTAATTTTTGTTTGTATATGGCCGGGCTGGCACGAACAGTGCCAAAAATTTGCCGAAGCTGCGATGTAAAGTGGGTCCAGTCCGGGATGGTATGTTTATGGTTGACAAACCAAGTCTTAGCCACGGCGGTTAAATAGAATGGCACGTAGAGAAGCTTTATGGCAGACTCCCAGCGATTGTAGGCACTGACCTGATTGTGCTGATCGAGCCAGTCCTCGACGTCATCACCACAGAGACCCGCAAATGTCGGAGGCTCGCGCTGAAGGGTCGTGACGGTCCATGTCGGGTGTCCAGGTGACATAGGAGCAGCGGGGGCGTTGGAGTCAGGGTGGCGGGCGGAGGGATCAGCAGGTAGAGGTAGCACACCTGCTGAGGCACCGGCAAGGCCTGTGGAAGCGTCACGGCGTTGTTGGTCGACGGTTTCCATCTTCGGAGATGGTCCGACCAGGTGACGTCCGGAACGGAGCTGCAGTGTGACGACGGAGAGGACGCGGGATCTAGAGCAGCCTCCACCACTTGTGAGACTGTGGACCAAGCGAGCTCTTTATTCCCGCTGGCAAATATGGCGGCCACTCCTCAAAAGACGAAGATTCGAGATGATGATGAATATTCACAGATGAAGACGAGGGTCACGCACTGTGCTCACTCTGTGTTGGCCAGTGTAAAATGATAGCAGGATTGAGGAAATCTGGGAAACGTTGTACACTACCGACACACAGCTGATCGTGCTCACCATCGCCGTCACTCAGCAGACAAATAATCATGTCCGTATCAAGCAGTCCGAGGCAACTGACGGTAGCAGATAGACGTTCGCATGTGCATCGATGACATCTTTCAAAGGCTTCGAAAATGTGTTGTGAAATAAACTGGTGTGGCTGACCCAGGGAGTGCTGCTGAACAACAACTTAACACGAGTAAATCTGAGTTCGCGAGCAGCTCTGAAGCAATAGCATTGTGCTCACATCAACCACTTTCGTACCGCTTATCACCCGATCGAAAGGGACCTTGAGCAACATCAATAACAAACAGTGTCACGGCCCATGACGCGCTTCAAGATAACAGCACTTTTCTGAATGCAATGGAAACCAAGATCCCACTTCAAGCTTTAATGCCAAGCGTTTTTCAAGGCAAAGGAGAATGAAAAAAGCAATGGCAAAGTTTTCCTAATATATTTTTTGTTTTTCATCAAGACACGTTATGCCCAGCTGTCTCTGTGGACCGTTTTGATCGGATAAGCTGCTGCCGCTGTATTCTTTGAAGAGGGATGGGGGAATCCAGTGAAATGTTTATTGAAAAACAGCTTCATGAGTCGCCACATATTAGAGATTCTACACTTGAACCAGTCGTGATTTAAAAGCGGCAGTGATTCTTGTTTGTAATCGCGTAATACCATGTTTTAACAACTTAAACCGAAATGGCTAGAGGAAGTTTTCAGTCACCTATTCATCATTCAAATATTTATTGCAGAGACCTGTCCGCACAGCTGGCACGGAATGAAAAGACATGACACTTCCGAAGATAAATCTGCACTGTACACCGGTGTTTTCACACGGATTACACAGTGCCGTCGCTCAGCCGTAACCCGAGCACCCATCATGACAAAACGTACTGAATGGAGCACCAGGGAACAAAAGGATGGCGGCGTTGCTTTGCCGCCGCAGAAGCCAGTCCGACGGTCGCGCAGCCAAGATCGTATCACGTAGCACACACGGCAGTTCTCCAGCGCAGTGCCCGCACGAATTGTGATCAAAATCGTAATGGATACGTAGCAGAATTAACGTCGTGTGATCGCTTCGATCGCAATCGCTGGAAGCGTCGCATCGAATACCACTAGCTGCACAACGCCACGATCATTCAAACATTTCGAAAGTGCGGCTTTCTTGGTGAGCTTTCGCAGGTGCACTTTTCGCTGCCTTGACCTAAAACCAGTCGCTCTGATCGCATTCACGTTCATTAAGAGGACACTTGTCACTGCGCTACGCAGCTCATGGAAGCGCAACAAATTCACCGTGAGCAGCTGTTACTCCCCGCTGTCTGTGATGATCCTCGCAGGAATTTTGAACGCTTCGCAAACAGCTCCATACAAATACTTCGTGACACTGCGAACGCGTAGGTGTTGCCTCGGTTCGAAGAGGCCCTCGGTCAACTCCATCAGCGTAGATGTTTACAGAATTAATTCAACTGTGGGAACTGTCGCTCGCCACTGCTACACCCGGCGAAGTTCGCAGTCGCTCTGGACACTCGTAATATCAACATGTGGCCTATATAATATGCTTCGTGACATAGCGGTCCCCGCTTAGGCCTCGCTCCTCAGTTCAATCGACAGACGGCCATCTTGCCCCGGCTGAGGCGAGGTGGAGGGGCTCGAGATGTCATTGAACTCACATAAAAAGAAGCCAATAGCTGCAATCCTGTAGCCGGCCAGACCTGATCAACCGCATAAAAGTTGAATTTGAGCAACTTTCTATACGGTGAAAGGACTTGGCCGACGCCTGTCGTCTGGACTGAGCAGTCCGACATCCGCTCGCCGTATGGAAGAAGCAAAAGAGCGGTCGTACAACGGTCCTTAAGTATTCATTTAGAAAATAACGTTTCTTAATTGCCAGGATAGAGTGAGACGGCATTATGCTTGGTGAATAAAAAATCGCAGTTACAAATAAATCTTTAGGTGTAAAAGCTCTGCTTTCTCCGTACAAAGCTGAGAGTCATGTCGCTATGAAATTTCACTTTCAAACCAGGAGTAGGCGTAGCTCTGTCGTCACGCCACTGGACTCGCTACGTCTCTCCACAGCTGCCCACGTTTAGCCGACGGCACTCGCTCACCTCGCAACTATCGAATCACGTGACTCGTTCAGCCTCTCCACAGCTGCGTATGTGGAGCCGACCGCACTCTCGCAACTGCCAGAAATTATGTGACCCGCCGTTTGCTAAATAAAAGCTTGTGGCGAGTGCTTACAGTTAAATGTTTTCTTTAAGAGAGCTTTCGCTCGTCTTACTAAGTTCAGCCCGGTTGAACGGGATAAATATTTGTTTCCACGCGTTCTGGTCACTACATTGTACACGAATGAGAACGGTGTGCGGCTGTCTCCGCCAAAATTTATTTGTTGCTAATTCGGTCTCCCTTGTCGTAGCCGCGCGTAGGCCTACCAACTACTGTAGTGGTTCACCCGTTTCTATATGCTATATGGCGTGCGCCTACTTCGACTTACGACGGGGCCTTACAACGGATCCCGGCAGCAATGGAGTTGTCGTGACTACTCTATGCCTAATATGTGTTGTGTTACCCGCTTTGGTACAAGTTGGAAGGAGTGTATTTCGATATGATGCAATGAACAAGACTTGTTTATTAAGATATTCTTACATTTTAAATCTACATGTTTGTATTTGACCCTATGCCAACAAACCATTTTTATTACAAAAAGAAACAGTTAAGGAAAGTGCTGTTATGAGAAAAATTCCACTTGGGAAATTTGGATTTATGGTGCATTGGAAATGGCAATTTTTCATGAGGGGTGATATTTTTCTTTGGGTATGCGAGGCACACTTCTCCGCAGAGGATACCCTGAAGGAAATTTCCTACCTCTATGATGCCTCAGGGGGAACAGACACGGCTCCTCTGCCATATCCACGCCTTCGTCGAGGCGCAGTGCCATCGAAATTCTCCGACTGTCCGAAGTATTTGTAGACTGGAAAAGGGAAGTCAGCGTGGAGAAACCTTATGAACTCATTAGAAAGACTGATCGAAGAGGTGTGGTGCATCCAGTGATGTTTTTGGTTAATGATGTCGCCTACCACTGCGCAGTATTTGAGCGCCTGTCAAAGAGCAGCGACTTCTTTAGGAAGCCATGTTTCCGCATAATAGTGACGGACCTGACAACGGAGCTTTTCACGGCCGAAGATGGCCAATAATACTACAACTGTGACCGCGGACACTCGAGTGATCTAGTGCTGAAGTACGTCCTGAGGTGAAACATAATTATCCTACTTTTAAAAATGCCATATGTTGAACGATAATACTGCTGATGGTAGCGCAAAAAGAAAAGGGGAAACTGAAATCTCTAAGCAACAATTCGGATGGTGGGCGCAATAATCGAATAAAATTTCAATTTTCGAATCCTCCACATGTGTATTTTGTGACATAAATTCTAGGATGTCGACGCTTAAACAGCAACGAAAGACAGCCTGAAAAAGACACGCTTCTCATCACGCACATCAAGCTAAAAAGCGTCGAGAGAGTCCAGAAACCAGCCTTTGAAGTCATTTGGTCCTGTTGGTGTTATTCGTAGTAGAGATCGTGAAGGCCAATAATCTGCCCAAATATAGTGCAAGGAATGGGTGCAGATTAGTACGCGTTTTCACGACATGCTCGCATGCCGACGACGCGCACCCGCCTCCACCCCGTGACGTCTCGGAGCGAGCACTGCGGCCCTGACTGTCGAGGGTGTGTTGGGTGAACACATGCCGCATGCGAGGATGCATGCTAAATTAGAAAGAGAGAGCATCAAGTGAAGGGGTGAAGGACTCCCGTGTGCAGAAGGTGTCATGAACGTTTTCTTATTGTGTTTCTTTATTTCTTTTTAGCCAAGCCTTGGGTTCGTGGTTGTGCCCAATCTCCAGGGGCTTGTGTCACCTGTAATTAAAACTTCTTTTGTCAAGCGAAGTCTAGGACGGACCTCGGAACATAAGCGCCCTAAATCCATTGTTCATGGAACCCTTAAAATGGGGCTCAAAAACATTTGACATAAGCCTAGGTGGACGTTGGGTGCTTAGTACGTACTTAAAGAATATCTAGGCTTTAACCGAAACCCTTCGGCCGGTAGGTAAAGTCTGCGAGTGTTACCTCTGTGTCAGATCACTTTTATTAACGAAGCACTAAAAAAACATCACAAACATCACGCACTTTTTTTTTACCTCGTGTCTTAGTTGTTTTCTATATATTAACATGTGAGCCGGTTGTACCCTATTCTGCTAACTGCTAAATCAGTTCTAGACTTGCTCTTTACTAGTAACGTATTTGCGCGTTAAGTGTAAAACGCGAAGCATGTGGAAAACAAACTAGCAAGTCCTCAAAAGTCTTGGGTAGTAGTTAGGTTGACGTACCTCAGTTCAAGTGCCGTGATTCGTCCTTTCATTTGGGTTAACCCGTTAAGATTTCCAACTAATTTTGATTTGCAGCATGAAATACTGCATATGTTACAAGCGATGAATGATGTGTTTGTTTTGAAGAAGTCAATTTTTTAGGCCATCACATCCGTCGATATAGAAGATTAATTGTGCGTTTAGTTTAACATGAACTGCTGATCAGTATTGTGCATTGTGTTTATGATTATGACGTGATATTTTTCACTCTTCTTGATAGTTTCATTAGTTTTGGATGTATTAATTCTTGAATTCACTTCAGTACTATATGTATTATCGTGTAGTCAAACTAGCGCTTGGGAGAAAAAAAAGCAGTGCTTTATTATTTTTTAAAGTACCCTTACATGTCCCTTTTAAAGTCCCCTTACAGACACTTCGGTACCTTTTTTTGCACGTACTGTTAACATCAACTCTTCTGTTATATTTACACACTGCGCTGAAGCATGCAACAACCTAGGAGATGTCCAGAATTATATGTAATCAGTACAGCAAACCGCTACCATCGCCCGTCTGACGAGAGAAGGGCATAACATTGATCTGGAAATACATTCCCCACCGATGCGGTCACATGATCCGAACTTAATCATACTCCGAACTGTAGCGGTACGCTTCTAATACGACTCCCCCAGCAGATGTTATTTTAGAGCAGTAGTAAGCAAAGTTTTCGGAAAGAATTTTGGCGTCATGCTTGCAATTTCTGGTAGATGCAAATCAAAGGATTTAACTGCCAAGTTCTCTTAGTTTAAGCGCATTGTTACTGCAGAAGAAATTAAAAAACGATCTATGTGCCGTGCATAAAAAATGTACACGCTCTGAGGTCTTCATGCATGATGATCTCGTGCATCACAAAATTTGATGCAAAAAGTTGGCTGGCGTTTAACCGAGCTGAACCTAGTTTACAGAGCGCTATATCGATTAAGCATGTTGAGAGTGGATTTGCAACAGTTTAACCTTTCTTCGCTCTATCCTTCTCCTACGCGCGCAGTGGACATTCTTGATAATTAGAATATTCAGATTCAATTAGCCGTCTACGATGCACACAAGAAACACTGGTTATAGAGCGCGACTCCTCCATGATTATACGTAAACGTAGAGCAACCCTTCACAATTTTTGTTATGTTAGCAGATGAACGGCGAGTGAAGTGGATGAGCGTAACTGGGAGGTGAGCGTTGAATCACGTTTTTCAACGCACTTGCGAAGGCGAGAGAATGGCAGCTCATCGCGCCGGAGCTGCGCCAAGGCGCGGTGAGTCACATGGTATGATGTCACAGCCACGCACTCGCTTTGCCGCTTTAAGGTCATTCTTGGGCGGCATGACCCTGAGGTTTTGCATTGGCGGAGTAGAGCTTCCGTTCTTAAACTCACCAAGAAATTATGACCTGCGTCTGGCGCAAGATGCAAACAGAAGGTGCCCATCTGACCAGTTTGTGATGACTCCCCATGATTAAATCATAATGATAACAGAATGTTCCCTATCAATTTTTCTAAGGACAAATCAACAATGGTCTGCTTTCGGGCTGGAGAGCCGCTTATACGCATATCATTTTCCCAGTCACCAGAATTTGCGTCAAACTGGCTCTTCGCGTTTGCAATAACTAGTCTTTGAAAATAGTTATACCGGTAGCTATAAAACCTGTATCTTTCTCGAGAAGCATACATCATTCATTCCTGCTCAGAAAGCTACATATATTACTTGGCGGTTAGCGGCACAGGCATCTAGAGTGCTTCGATACGGTATTCAAATGTAAATACATTTGCGACAATGAGGCCGTGTCATACGTGGTGTGTAGTACACATTTTGTGTTTGGTACAAGAAGTAAAGATTGGTCTTTACCAACAACAGTCGTCAATATTGCCGACTGGCTTGTACCGCCATGCAATCACACAGTAGTTTATGCACGCAGTTTGCGTCTTAGTACGAAAATCAAATTTGCTGTCCGGTTCGATGATGACTTTTTCTGCGTTGCTATAGGACTGCTTTCGAGGATAATATTTATGTTCGAGTTTGTTTTCAGAATAGAAGCAACCTTTAATGTATCGGTTTGTATAACCCGTTTAGGATAGGAAGTCAGGAAGTCCTAGCTCGATTGATTCTTGATGACCACGGTAACTTTGCACGTCATTGAACAGTTACCTTTTTTATAGGTGTTTATTTCTAGGCCCATGCTTCAGTCCCACATGTTTGACGTACAACAATGTGTATGCTTCCGCATCGCAGCCCATTGGGGGTTCTAAGTAAATATAACTTTAGGTCGAAAGCTCTATTGGATGAATTCTTTCGTTTAAATGAAACTGAGAAGAGATATTAAAGCTACTTATCAAAATTTATATATCGCGCCCCTTTTTAATTGTGCCCAGGTCTTCGCCTTCACAGACGCTGCACGCGTCTGCGCATGATTGAGAAACGTCAGAATCAAGTGCCTCGGAGACGATAATGATATATTCGTTTTATTCAACCCGGGGATATAACCAGTGTCTTTGCCGAAGTGAATAAAGAATAGTTCATATTGTTTGTTGCTCCTCCCTTCGTTAGCAAATTAGTAGCACTCAATGCGACTTCACCAAAGCTAACTAAAACAGTCAATTTATGACAATTGCTGGCATTATAGCTTAGGGACGCCGTGCGATATTTTAACAAAAGTGCCTTTTTGCGGCTGGCCCGAAGTAAGCGGTGCCGGTGATGTGGTACGTCGTCTCAAAACTACCGCTGTGACTTTCATGTTTAGGCAAATGCTAGCTAGCCGCAGAGGCCAGCAAGAAAATGGACATGTCTCTGCAGATGGCGTTCTCCACTATGTGTGCCTTGCTTTATTTCTCTTCTTTATTTGATTTTGTTTAGTTATTCTGAGGGAAGCACACCATGGGTTCTATGAAACAACTTTATCAAAAACCCGATTCCAATCGTGAGCTCCGCCTTAAGAGTAATACGCGATAAAATCCAGAATTTGAAAGAACGCCTTACTCTCTGAACTATGCTATACGTTAACTAACGTTGTTGACTTGGCCAGAGACCCAAGATTCATTCGTTTACGTGAGAGCGTTAATGGGTTAACGTCCATAAATAGGTAATTTTGAATAAATGAGCAGCTTGAATAAAAAATGATGTACCACGCACACCCTATGCATACGCTATTAAAGCGTATGCAAACGAAAACATGTGTTTACTGCAGTTGTCATATTATCTTCCCTTGAGAGACGAAGGAGTCGAAAGAGGTGCTCACTATGGCATACATGACGGAAGCCAAAAGTGACGATTGGCTTCCGTCAAGTATATTTCCGCGTGTTTTTATTTTTACTTTGGTTGTGTGGCGCTCTCTCTAAGCGTCCTCGTTATCTCTTCCTTCCTGTATTCCAAGAGTCTTATTTTTATTTTCTCTGTTGCTTCTGCACTTTCCCAAGGCGTCAAACCAGCGCTGTATTGAAACTGCTCCATTGCCAAGGAAGCACGAGTGATCCAGTTCAAGGTAGCGCCATCTACCCCTCCGCGCTCAAATCTCTGCACGGCACCATCGTAAGACAAAGCCTGTAAGGCTGCAGTTTCGTTCTGTCAGTTGGCACCCCGGTCCCGGATAATTTATGGAACTGTTTATACCAACTCCGTCATGAAGTTCCTGGGCCTTGCACTTTAAAAAGCACTATTTAAAAAAAAAACTGCAGTTTCGAAACCCACCAAATTACATAGAATGCCTTTCCACCTCTGTTCCGCTTTTTTGGAGTGCCAAGAATGCACCATCCACGTCTATTGTGCTCAGACAGTGTCTGCTCCTTCTAATATGCTGTTTTGTAACGTGGGCATAAATTTTTCTTTCTTTCAGGAATAAACTCTTTCTATTGCTGAACGGGAATATTGCACTTAACCAAGTACAATTTTATTACAAATGTGTCCAGGTACAATGAAATTGTACCGGGACACATTTGTAAAAAAATTGTACTTGGTTAAGTGCAATATTCATTGTACCTGGACAGCGCAGTCACCGAGCCTCAGGGGCCAATGAAGCTATATATAAAAGTGATAATTGTAATTTTATATTACAATTTTAACCGTGCTTAAAACAGAACGAGCTTAATGAATAATGTGTGGTCGTTCTGCGAATGAGTGCGGTGAAAGTGACATGTGTCATGATTACTCCATTTATGCTGTTGCAACGGCACGCCTTTAATTGTTATCTCATTGCTCATCGTTGTTTCTTAATTTGCGGTTTAGGGCTGACATTCATTATATACATTCTAGAGCTGTTTAGGGACATAATATAGTGCTTTCTGATTTTGCTCAGTACCGGGAAAATGCATTACAGGAAAACATGAAAATTCACGCCGGCAATGGTGGCTTACATTCACTTGCTTTAAATGTTAATTCATTCAGCAGTCTACCGCCTAATATATTCATCTCTCTTCCACACTTCTCTTTCCCGCTGATAACTGTAATTGAATATTCATAAATCATCTGTAATGTCGCTTCTTTATGCCTGGTACTTTTCTGAGCGCCATGTTTGTGAAGGTAGCTTGGCGATTGCCCTTTTTTCTGGCATTGGCGTGAGAGACTTTGCTTATTCAGTGCGCGGACCTGATCTTCATTTTTAATTCTGGCACATGACTTGAACGAAAGGTTGACTTCTTTTACAAATATTTGACAATTGTATAATAGGTGTACAATAAGGCCGATCGGCTTGCTCTTTCAGAAATCACAGTATCAACTGAAAAGCTAATTCAGGGCATTTCACAGGCGCTTTTGCGGAAAAATACGCTGGGAGCTCTAACACGTAGCAACCATATCTGCCAAGCAGCCCGTCTGCAGCCAGCGTTCCCAGAGCGTGTTTCCTCAAATCCACGTTGGTCATGCTTGCGTCCTCTGGATTCTCTCTTTATGCTGCATTCCGAGAATGAAACCTGCTATCAGCAGCAAGTATGTTCCCCTTTGTTGCCAAAAGCTGTAAACCGGCAAAGCGCTGATTTAGAATATTAGTTCCAGCTAAGCCCATTGTCACGCATGCAACGAGCACGACAGGCTGAAAAGCGCAGTGAACGATAAGAGAGCGCGATCATTTTTCTCACTAGCAACTCATGTTCACCTCGCGAATCCGAAACAATAAGCACAAAAAGATCCAACGAAAACCACACAAGCGAGAGCATTCATATGCATGCGCCGGCCTGCTGATACAAATAAATCTATTCGCTATTGCGCTCACACTGCGAGCGTAATCCTCTCTTCTGAGAGGCAGCGTGGAGTCTACGAAGGGTAAGTTGCTGCTGACGTGCCTTGATTCAGAGGCATTGCTCTGCGAGCAAGCCATCGTTATTTAATCACCGTCAATTCTGACCATTCATCGTTTATAATTCCCACTTTTTCGCGTGCCTTGCACCCACCTTTCGCATCATGTGGTTAGCCACACACATTCACTATTTCCGTACTAGGGCAAAGAGTGCGGCTAATTAACCTGCTAGCGAATCTATTGCTTTTAAGCTCACGTCCTTCAAGAAACCGGCTTGCTGAGTAACCTATATTTCATTGTTGTGACTGACATAACTTTCGTAACAACTGAGATCCCAGTCAGTGCTAGCTCTTTGAAACTGACAGTCCACTCTTTTTTTATTTTTTCGAATGGTCCGTCTATGGACAGCTGTATGTGTAGTAAGATTTCTCTAAACATGGGGCGAATGCAGTCCCTACTTCGAGTTGCTGATCTATTCCGTTCTGTCCGACCATGTGCTACCCACCCAGTAAAGCTCAGTTGGTGGTGCCACTACCCCGGACAGGGCCAACCGCACTTCGAAGGAGCAACCAGCCCAGCAAGGCTAGCGATGCAGGCTGCATGTATCTCAGCGGGCACACAAAGGCACAGGAAATCAGCAGAGTGCCGAATCCTCGTCGTGGTCGCCACGGAATTCGGTTGCTGAGCGGTGGCGGCAAAATGGGTCATTAAATGAGCTGCAAGCAGGGCAGCGGTGAAGGTATTTCCATGGACGGGCACATAAGAAAACGGCTCAGGGGCATGGGAAACGAAGCGGTCCTGGCGCAAGCACTGATGGAGGCGTAGAGGCCAAGATGGCAGATTCCACAGTCCGCCCGCCGGTTGAAAGTCGACAAACCCTTGGGGAAAATTTTCAGCTTCCGTGGTTTGAGGCGCGGGACTGTTCGAACGACTCTACCTTGAGGAAACAGTCTTGCAAACATGCTTCCGAACTTCTCAAGGCTCCTATCGGATGACGCACAGTCTTTATACATTTTATAATTATTTTATTTAGCGACATTCCGCCAGCTACGCAAGAGACAGGCGTGAAGTGGTTACTACGAAATCTATATACGTAAACAAATGCCTTGGCGTCATAACTATGCTTTATTTAAGTACGCGACATTATTGGCTTCATTATAAGCGTAGAAAACAGGCTATTCTTCCGGTTAATCTCCCAGCCTTTCCTCCTTTTCCTCCACCTCCCACTCCTCTGCACACTAAATACATTGCATTTGACTCCACCAAAGAAAAATGCACAGTATAAATTTTTCGAACAAACGGCTGGGCTCACTGGAGGGAGCAGTCATTCTGTGACCCAAGAGCCATTCTGGGGCTGTTGCTACGCACCCCCCGCCGTACTGTACGCGGTCTTCACTAAGTTGTGGCCGCTATTCCTAGAATTCGCTTGCTCAGCATATTTGACATGTGTCTAGTGGAAGAGCTGGGCGTATGTTGCACATCTTATCCAAGAAAGATCGTTTAATTCTCTCAAACGTTACCGGTGCAATTCAGGTGGGGACAAAATTGAAGTGAAGCCGTAAGCTGATAAATATGAACTAACAATATTGCATGCTTTACGAACCGCGACGGCACCGTGGACACCACAAGCTGCGTAAATGAATGCGACAGAAGTCAACTCCAGTCCACGGTTTGAGAGAAAGTGCAAAAACTTCGAGGAAGACAGTAAAGGCTTAGTCACGTCTTTAATTCTCGAAACCTGCTCTTTGTCTGAAAAAGCAGACTGCTATCGACTTCAGCCGCATTCATGTAACCGGGGCTTCCGAGTGCCTAGTTAACACTCAGGAAACGGCCTGCGCAAAAAGCAAATCTTCAGAAATCGCAAACGGTTCAGAGTCGGACGAGGGAAACAGTAATCTCTGAGTAGCTCGTTTGCGAGTACTTCAAGCGGTTCTTGTGTATTTTTCTATATTCAAAAGTTTCATCCAAGGATGTCGGACATTCGTAGCTTATCGAAAACTACAAAAGTGAATTTTTTCCCATCATGAGTTATAAATTGCTGGCTCAAGTTGGAAAAAAAATTGAGTGATATTACGCTGGTGGCTGCTCAAATGGCGACGAGTGTGAAATCTGTATATTAAGTGGTCTAATTTCTCTCTGACGGAGTACATGTCTAAGGGGAGGAAATCAATACGGTATCTCTCTTCCTTGAAACAGCGACTTAAGCATATAAGTGTTTAGTGTGCAAATACCGAAACGTCCGTGAACTAAAGATAATCCGTCGCGACACCGCCACGTCGATAAGCGACCAAAAGAAAAATAAGCCGGGGCGCCGGAAATTTTGTCCAGGCGTGCGCATCCAGTGAACAGCTAGCTGTGCACACTATATTTCAAACTGCTATGCTCTATTTTAAAGGAAAAAATACAGCGCGAACATAGACGACGGACGAAGAAGAGGTGCACAACACAAGCGCTTGTGTTGTGCACCTCTTCTTCGTCCGTCGTCTATGTTCGCGCTGTATTTTTTTACTTTAAAATGTACGTAACCCAACTAGCCCAACATTCCATCCTATTACAGCAAATTGCTATGCTCCTGACCATTTTCCGTAAAAGTCGCAAAAAGGCTTTCTTTGCTTAAGTAAAATGGAGGACCTGCCTCATTCATTGCTCACACCGTCCATAGCGAATAGAAATAAAACTTGGCTTTGAGGAGATTGAAGGGGCAGTCAGTCAGACCTGTCGGTGGAGATCGCAACTGTGCCCGAGTGATGGGAGGCAGGTTGGTGTGAAATAATGACGAGAGAAAGAGGTGCTGCAGTGGAGGCCTCCGGAATAATTCCCTACACTATCAGCATCTGTGGCACCGGAATGTGCGAAGGAATGCAGCGTTCCCGCCGCCGCGTTCTTGTGAAAAAAAAAAAAAGATTCTTCTGGCGCCCCGTACAAAGGAATTTATTAACAAGCCCCGGGTCATAGAATAAAGACCAATGGGGCATGTCAATACCTTCTTCAAATCTAGTTAAAAATTTGAGTATCGTTACTTAGACGTTTCAGCTCTTTCGGCGAGTCTAATAACAAGGGTGATCGCGTGCACTTGCAACATTCGTTTACACAAAGCGCTCTTTAATCACTGCCCTTTTGCCTCAGTTGTTGACGTTACAAAGAACTGAAGTACATTCAATAAGAAACATCGGGCAAAGCTGACTGGGCATGTTTGATAAACGATCGGTGAGATACCTCTCTCCTGCGGGCGGGTGTACGCCGGTCATGAGCGCGTTTCAGAAAATGGGTCCTTGAAGAGAACTGGTATCAGTGGAGCAGCACTGATAGCGATCTCCTCCTGGAATGCGATAGCAGAGGAAGCTTGTGCTATAGACCAGTTTTTTTAATGAAGTTAGTTTATGCTCAGGGACAAGGAGATATGACCGAAGGCGATCATATTTCCGGAGTGCAGTGTGAGTTGGTTCAGATATCCGCGACATTTTCACAGATAGCGCTCGACATTGTCTGAAGCTCACGCTCAAGGCTTTTTAATCTGCTTTGAAGGGAGTAAGTAAAAGGTCCCTTGACGCTTCATCGATGCACCGGGGCGTGTTAACTTTCTGATTTTGTTTTTGCTTATAAAGTTTAAGGGCGTTGCAATCCCCCCATTTTCGCGGGAAACGATCTGTCGGAAGTCTGTTTTTCTGTATAACTGGACTTGCGACACGCGCTGACTTCGTTCTCCTACCGAGGTGTTAATGTTCAACAAAAATCAACGTACGACCAACGTCCTCGAAAACTTTGTGTTTGGCATCCCTTGCCCAGCAGCAGGCAACCTTTCTACAACAGATCGCAATATTACACGGCATTGTTTAAGTTGCGTTCAACGCCATGACTGCCAGAGACTTGATGAAAATCCTTGCCCATCTGAGCCGGCTGAACGAAAGAGATCTTTTTGATAAAGCACCATCCCAGCAGGAAGTTGTTTCGATAGAGGAGCGCCTGCTACACATTGCTCGGACGTACTGTTGGCTCATGCCGCGAAACATTTTGAGTTTCTGGCAGTTGTACCTGCTGGCTGCGGACGCATACCTTGTCATCGACTGCCCGACACTCTTCGGATCCATTGCAGCCGCCCTGCGCGTTCCGGAATATGCCGTCACAATGACTACTATTGTCTACTATTGTAGTCTTCTCACCCAAGACGAAGAGACTCGGCATATCGAGCATAAGGTCGTCTCCATTGCGCTGTGGTCCGGACTACCGTTACTGGCAGCCCGTGTGGAGGGAGTTTGCATTCTGGGTCGCTTTAATCACGCTCTGGATGCAGGTGTTGGTGCGGATCGTTTCGCTCTCCTTGAAGGAATACACGAAAGCCTAGACGGCGCGTTTGTTTTCGGACGGAGACATCTACAGCGCTGTAGCGACCATCGAGGGCTTCCAGAATTCAGGTGTTTTTCGAGAAGAGCCCTCTAAACAAGGACAAGCTGCCCGTCGAAGGCGTTGGCCCAGAAAGCGGTAAGTGCTTTCTTATGTCTCCCTGTGGTAAATCTGGAGGCTCCTTCGGCGTTGTTGTCCGTGATTGAAAAATATGCGAAAAATCCCTAATGTGGCACCCAAGGAATCAGGTGTTAAACCTATGTTACGGAACATTGTGCTGTCATCGCAGCCATCCCATCGGAATGTGAGCAAGAGCAAACTGCGCACAATGGCAGGTGGCAGTTTAATCGATGTTTCCGCGCTATGCATTCTCAACAAGAGCAACCTGGCATCGAGCCTCACCTATGGGAGCGCCTGCCATCGCAAGGCACGGGCGCAGCGCTTAAGCGCGCTCCATTCCTCAAGGGTCGGAGCACAGCCCGGGATCAGTGAGTGTTGAGTAGAGACTGACCAGTTCTTTATATATGGGGCATTTTCCCACTAAACTATCGCGTCTTAATCTTAAGGCGGAGCTCAATTGTCCCCAACAATTTTTATTTCAACGCCGACTCATGATTGTAGTTGCGCTGAAGCCGGCCTCCATGGGTTGCAGCTGCATTGAAGGCTGCTTACATCTTGTGTTGTGTTCTGCGATATGAACAACAATAATTTCCCTGAAGACGGTAAAGTTGCGCTGTGGCTAAGTATTGAAATCTAACTCAATTCTAGAAAACACGAAGCAGAGTTAAAATGAAGATGCAGTGCCATTTATCTGTTCGCATAGAAAAAAACTAACAAATGAAACGCTGCAATCGAAGCACACGCACATGTAGTTATATTGACCTTTGTGTGCAGATGGGTTTTAAGATTTTGATGCTATGAAACGATACTAACATACTTTGCGCAATAAAAGGCAATAGTTGAAACGTGAATTACGGTGCACTTTGCCAACAGCAATAAAATCACGTGCATTTCATATCACGTTTATTTCGTTGGGACTTTTTTGGAGTGTATCAGTATAAATGTTGTTCAGCGTTGTCACACCCGTGCTGCACCGTGGTGTGTAAAACGCTGGGGACTTTTGCTTGAGTATTTTTCTTTGTTATGCTTTTTTTGATACCTTATAAAGCACCAAGCTTGTAATATATTCTTTCTTATAAGATGAGGTGTGTGGGACGTCTTTAAAGATTATTGCCCCGCACGCAGAACAACAGTTCAACACCAGTGGAAGTCCTCGTCAAGCTGTGTGAATTCATAAGCCGCCAGAAAGAGTAGCTTAGCCTTGCCAGGTTCCCTACTCGTTTGCAGTGACACTTATCACATTATCGTCTTCGCTAAGAAATACAGGAGCACTGCAATTAACGCAGGCCGTCTTTCCAACAACCATTTGACTCATTGGCATAGAAGATTGACCTTAGTTTTCGTCTCGTTACATTACGAGAGGATTCTGTTTTAGTGCTGAATAGTTCTACCGTCACTCGGGCGTAAAGCCGGCGTGAGTCCTTGCTCGTGCACCCTCCTACGCAGCTGCAGCGCCCGTAAAAACAGTAACTGACAGAGCAGGCTGGGAAACCATCCTGCGCAAAGCAGCAGCCGCTGAATTTAGGCGAGTTCGCCTTTTTAGGGCAAGCATTCCTTCGCTCTTAGGGACAACGTTAAGTAAAAGAACCCGCGTACTAACGCAACCATGGAGCAAAAGCAACAACCACGAATGCTCTAAGCCGTTGTTTCCAGCTCGTTACTGTGATTTCACGCATGAGGCTTTACGACCGAACTTCAATATTTTATTTGAAAAGTGCAAATATTGGCACACTTGACGGATTTCGTTAGGTGAAAAAGTGATAAATTTCGTCTTCGATTGCTAGCTTCCTAGTTAGTCGCACCCGGGGAATGACCATTCAGCCTTTCAATTGCACCTGAGCTGTAAAAAAATTCGGCTTAAATGTTGGAAGAGGAACCTTAGGTAATGGAATTAAAAAATATGAGAACAGTATTGATCAAAAATGAGGTTGCAGGGTGCTAGGTTGGAGCCATGCTGAATAAATTTCTTAAAATATCCAGAAAGGGCTAATTTTCATGCTTAAGGTGATTACTAGAGTATACAGTAGTTATTGTCGTTATGTGTGAGCGGATGGCGGTGATTTTTACGCATACACAAGTTTTTTTTTTTGTTTTTGACCACACGATTATTTCGGGACCACCATGCGAGACCACGACAGTGTTCTTTTGCGACTGCTATTTCGACTTTTTTTTCGGTGTTTTGAAGTCCTGATTCGTTCGTTTCTTTTCCAGTTGCACGCTAGCGCAGATTTTAAGTAGTGCTATTTTCAAACCTGCGGACGGGAGTGCATCGAGGTGATGCCATCCAGTGCTGACTTTCAAGAAAAGATGCCTTAGCTGTGGAGTGAAGGATTAAGTTCACACCCCAGACACGGCCAAAACTACTCGTAGAGAAGAATTTATAATGAAATTACTGTGCCTGGCATCCCAAATAGGCGCAATCGGTAAAACTGACTGACGCTCTGTAGCCCACTAAGAGCCATGGCACACCTTGACTACCCTTTCTCACGTCCTAGAAGTGCCTAGAAGAAACAGGACCTCTCAGACTTCCGTGCCATAATATCCGACTCTTATAATCGGCTAAAGTTTTAGCACAAACATCAATAATAAAGAAAAGAAAGCGCATAATATTTAACTGCATATTGATACCGCAGAGATCTTTTTTTACAGATGTATTTATTCTTTCTTCACTAACTCATAGAGAGTGGAAAGGATGATGATTTCTTCACGCTAACGGTCAAAAACGTTGGGCAAAACATCAGGGTGCTCGTCAACGTTTCGACAAGGGTACTCGTCTTAATCTGCGCCACGCGTTCATCATTCGCGGGTTTTAAATAGGGCCTTCACTCCGAGGAGGAATACCCGGTGAAGTTGAGGAGGCCATGACTTTGAAGATGTTATGATGGTTAGTGTGAATGTTGTCCAGTCAAGATAGCAGCTAAAGACGATTAACTGTCACACCTGAAAATCTGACAATATATACAGCACCAGAGCAGAAAGAAACCGCCGAGGTGAGGGGGGTGGAAATACAGAAAACATGGGCTTAGTTGTGACTTTTCTCGCCACTTACTCTGTGCTGTTTGTTGACAGGAAGGAATAATGATGTTGGTAAAGGGATGCAGATCGTCTTGCCTTTCGACTTCCTCGATCACTTTACTAGAATTCAACTTCAGGAGTCAACTGTTAAGTGACACCTCAAAGAAAAAAATGACTGAAGCACACCAAGGAGAAAACCATAAACAGATGACTGCATCATCAATACACCTCACGAAGCCAGGCATCGTTTCCCCAAAAATTGCTTCATTAATCCATTTGTCTCCGCCCTCAGTGAGGACAAGAACCGATTGGGTAACTCCAGATGTTCGTTCAATTAAAGCTTGTTAAAGGGAGGAAACACTAAATCGGACGTATGAGAAAAAAAGACAAATCTTCCCCATGTACTCTCCGCTAGCTTAGCAAACACTCCCACTCTGCCAAGCATTGTGTATTTGGAGACGATAAAGCACAAATATAGCGTGTACACAAATTTGTCTAAAACCCGTCGCCAAGGCAGGCCTATTCAACTGTCAACTCGAGAAACCTCAGGGTTTCTATTATGCACAGTTAGGGGGCAAACACGGCCTGTCCGACAAAGCGTGTCTCCTCTCTCGACTACCTGTCAGCCATGCTACATAATTACGTGTGCCAGCGAGCGCTCATTGTCACCTGCAGAGTGACGCATGAACCGACTTCTTAACAATGAGCCATTAAAGAACACCGCAAAAATCAACATCTGCATCCGGCGGCAGCGCATTCGAGTTGTTACATATGAGAGAAACAGGGATCACTTCTTGCTTCATTCCTGCTGCAGGGATACGGTTGGGTCGACAAGGGTCGCTACATTTGGGACGACGTTTCGAATGCTCTTATCAGAGACCCGAAGTTTTCGATTATTCGCACTTCCCGATCACCATCTCGCGATTCTTTCCCTCAAGATAAATTTTCTGAGTCACCACGTTCCGCTTCCCCCTGTTGACTGCCGAATAATTCTGACTGTAACCTTTCCATTTTGAACCTATATGCCAGAAGCATAACTAACGAATTCGCAGACTTTGTATCTTTAATCACTCAGCACTCACTTCATGTAGTTGGCATCACAGAAACTTGGCTGCATGACGACATATTAGACTCAAAATTCACACCTCCTGGCTCGTTGCGGTTCGCACAGACAGACGCCCCACGAAAGGTGGCGGCGTTGCGTTGCTTTTTCGTTCCGACCTCAAGTTTTCAGTAATATCACCGCCAGATGACTTGAATCAGTTTGGTGAAAACTTTATATGAACAAAAGTCATTTCGTAATCGGGGTCTTCTACCATCCTCCAAGTTCCTTAGTAAATGAAGTTCAATCTATTAGTATATTAACGACCAGCAACTCAATGCGGGCAAACTTAATTGCAAGGGTGACTTCAATGCCCCATCATCCACTGGCCTACTTTAACACTTGTGAAAGAAACCCTCATAAAGAAAGAACTACTTTCCGTTTCGCTTTCATTTGACCTTATGCAGGTTACCAACAACCCTACAAGATGTGATGCTCTGCTCGGTTTGGTTTTCGTTAGCTCTAACATTGTTGGAAAGGGCTACAAATGTGTCGTTATTGAAGGAATCTCCGACCATAGGGCCGTTCTTGTCTACATAAACTTTTCGATTACTAAAGAGAATTTAGTTTTTTCCACATTCCCTGATTTCAATCAAGCTGACGACACTTCAATAACTGACACCCTAGCTGATGGATATGATGGATTTGTTGCAGTGAGCTCTACATGTGATATTAACATATTAGTGAGCTATTTCGAATCCTTAGTTAAAAAATGCATTCACTGTTTTATTAATCTCAAAATCAAGAAGAAAAATATGAAAATTCTCTTGATGACACGAGATATATTTCCTCTCACACGGCGTGTACATAGACTTAGGCGTAGGAAGCGTTCAGGTAATCAGGCAGTCATTGCACGTTTCATAAAAGCGAAAGAAGAGCTTCGATTGAAACTTAACTCCACTAAGGATTTTTTCTTTCGTGTGCAGCTGCAGGATCTACTAAAGACTAACCCGCGTAAATTTTGGTCATCTACTTTTTCACGTGGTACGACAGCTACTGCAATGAGGATTAACAATGAATCTACAAACGATCCTTTCCATATATCCAATGCATTTAATGAGTACTGTCACTCCGTATTTTCTTGTGACAATAACGTCTTCCAGCCAGTCATAACTGCTCGTAGTGCTGTGCCTATCGACGATATTAATATTAGTGAAGAAGGTGTTTTGAACCTAATATTGAAACTTGACACGAAGAAGTCTGCTGGACCTGATTTCATCCCGAACTTGTTTTTGGCACGCTACTCATTATGGACCTGTCGATACCTTGCTGTCATATTTCGCGTGTCTCTAGCTTCCTGTACTGTTCCTTCATCCTGAAAAATGGCTCAAGTTGTCCTTCTATGCAAGAGCGGTGACAAGCAAACAATATCCAATTATAGACCAATTTCTCTAACCTCTCATGCATGTAAAACTTTAGAGCACATCATCTACAAACACATTATGGAATACTTGGAATCACATCATTTACTAACGAATGCTCAGCATGGCTTCAGACGCGGTTTCAGCACTTTGACCCAAATTAGTGAATTCACTCACAATATTTGCAATAACCTGGATGCGGGCAAACAAATAGACGCAATATTCATTGATTTTTCGAAGGTGTTCGATACAGTAATCCACTCGAAACGAATGTATAAACTTAACGCCATCGTGAACAACCCCGCCTTCTCAACTAGATTTTAAATTTTCTTTCTAATCGTTCAGAATTTGTGTCTTTCAACGGATGTAACTCTAGAATAGCAGACGTGCCCTCAGGAGTTCCACAGGGATCTGTATTGGTTCGCTTGCTTTTCTTGATTTTTATTAAAGACTTTCCTTGTGACATCATCTCTAACCTATGTCTATATGCTGATGACTGCGTGTTATATAACAAAATTACATGCCTCAATGACCACTTACACCTTCAGAAATCATTCTCAGAATTTAGCTCTTGGTGCGACACATGGAAAATGACGATTAACGTCGGCAAACCCGTTGTTATGACTTTCACTAAGAGAACAGCACCTTCCGTATTTACTTACAAAACAAACAATACCACTTTTCAGAGCGTGAAACAATACAAATACATTGGTCTTCTTTTTACACCGAACATGTCATGGTCCAAACATGCAGATTTAATAACCTCAAAGACATTTAAAAAGTTATGATACCTGCGTCGCCCAATAAAAGTTGCTCCTAGAGATACTAAACTACTAATGTACAAGTCGCTAATCCGTCCGCTACTCGAATGCGCCTCTCCTGTCTGGAACCCGCATAAACAACGCGAAATTAACCAAATCGAGGCAGTCCAGAAAAAAGCCATTCGCTTTATATACCACAGGTTTGATAGGGATTTCTCACCTTCCACAGCACTTTCATCAGTGGGCCTGCAACTGCTCTCAGGTCGACGAAGGGCTGAGTCTTTAAAATTTCTGCATTGTATTGTTAACTCTTCTTGCCGGACCTCTTCAAATGATTATCTAATCTCAGCTATACTGTCTAAGACTAGATGTCACCACAGCCTAAATATCACTCCTTATTTTGCCCGTGCGAACACTTTTAAGAACAGTTTCTTTCCGCGTGCAATCGAGTGCTGGAATTCTTTACCTGGTTGTACGCGCTCTCTTCCCTTAAAACCATTTTAAGAGGCTATCGAACAGAATTGCCTTTTCTTGCATATGTTTTTTTCTCTACTCACATTGTCTCTGCTGTTCGCCATTGTTGTGCTCCTTGTTTCTCTACGTTGTTTCGTTTACACCCACCCCTGCAATAGCCCAATAGGGATGCAGTATGTACAGATAAATAAATAAATTAATCAATTAATTAACGAAGACCACCCCTCTCGGTACGGTTGAATACTCCGCGACTTCATGGCGTCTCATTACACCGCAAAGCGCGCTCACCGGCTCTGTCCTCAGTAGCGGCTGACGCTCGCTTCTTTAATCTGCTGTCAGAGTTCAGCCAAGGAACCAACAAAAACAGACGTAGAAAAATGCGGTGCTCGATTTGTAAGCTGGACGCCCGGACAGACACGCAGAACACAATTGAAAAGCTGCGTGCACGTCCACATAAGGAGAGCTGCGACAGGGGCAGGGTACGACTTGTTGTCCTAATCAGGATAGGCAATTCTGAATGATACAATTGAGGAGTAAGTCTGAACAAAATATGGAGACTCGAAGTAAAAAACAAATAAGAGAGCAGCGAAACATCAAGAGGAGAGGAGGAGGGAGTGCAAAAGGAAGAGTTCCTCAGAAATAATAGTATATGGGAAAGATCAGAATGTATAAGATATAAAAGTGTTATTATAAGAGACTTAAACAAAGCGAGGAGAAGATAATGAATAGGCAGACAGTAAGTTGAAAGAACCAATAAAGAGGCGATGCACAGTATTTTACTACAGAAAGAAAAGTAATTGATGTAACCTGAAGAGACCGGAAGCAAGCAGATGGGGTGAGAGAACAAACTGGGTTTAATTATTTCCTAAGGTCAAAATAAAGAGAAAAAAATGGCATTGAGCTCAACAGGTAAAGGCAACGTAAGATAACCGCTTGTCCGTAAGGTATATTGGAAGAAAAGACAAGCATAGAATGGGGCAGGTGAAAGTTAGGTGAAGCTTGGTCAATGATAAGCGGTGGCATAGAGAACCACAAGAAAGTAGGTCAAGCAGGTTCCTACAGAAGCAGCTATTCACAGGTACAGGGAACGAATTTTGGAGGTGATGGAGAGAAGGTAAACATTGTAAACCTAAGGAATGAGGTCACAGTCGCTGATAAGAGGGAGCAGAATCCAGAAATTTTGAAGGAGGGAAAGCCTACCCTAGTGCACATTGCTTGTCAGTCCTGAGTGAAACACATGGAGGTACAAAATAGCAATAAAAGCGTCTATAAAAGCTGATAGGGGGTTGCTTTTGGGATATTCCTTGAGAGGACAATGAAAGCAGGGCTCAGGAAAAAGAAAACCGAACTTCTAGGTAATGTTGCAGGGCACAATTGGGTAGTGGTAACAGGGGGGCAAAATGACGTCCTGAATGATGATTCGGCACTGTGGTGGAGATATTAACAGAGGGAGCGGACGATAGCGCTAGAAGGGAAGATCGTGGAGCAAGGACAGTATCAGAAAACAGAACCGGAGGAGCAAGGACGGAATTGTACAAATTGAGCGATAAGGAAGCTAAGTCTGGAGAAAGGCTGTAAAGCGGCAGACACAAACCGGGAAGTGCATGAAGCAGGTACTGGCAGACGGTTGACACAAGACGACATCCAAATATCAATGGAAGAGCAGGAGCAGAGATTGGCTGACGCCTGGCAGGCCTGAAATCATCACTTTCCAGGGTTCTTCTGCGGATCAGGTTGTAGGGGCAGTTGGAAGCGGAAAAGAAGGTGTAATGACGGAGGCTGAGCCCAACGAAATCGCCACTAGAAGGTCCTGAAAAGAAACTGCTCGAAAAGAAAGTTAGCACCAGTATTGGTTACACAAACGTGCAAGGAGTGAAGAGCGATTTGGTTACAAATAGATCCGCAGTTAAAAGACAATGAAATACGGAAGCACTACGCGCGGTGCGAAACACATCTTAGGGATCTAAAAGACCAATAGTTTATCGATAGCTGCGTCTGGGAATGGTGCAACAAAACCACAACGAAGAAGGGAGCGGGGGGGGGGGGGATATGCTGATATCAGTGTAGTGAACTGTGATGAACTCGTCTCAACTGTGATGTACGCGTCTGTTTTTTCCTCCATGGCAGAAGAATTTAAAGACGAAGTCCGGGCGCGCGGCTCCAGCTCCCTGGCTGTCTAGACTAATTGCGCTTCTATTGCCGGGCGCTAAGCTATTTGTGAACTGTTTCTCCGAGTTCACTGGTACACGAACCCCATTCAATGGGAACAAAACGGCAAAGATTAAAATCAAAGTGCAAAGAAGAATAATGGATATCAGGAAAAATTGCCAGTGAAAGGACATGGCTAGGGATACTTGTTTTAAGAACAGCAAACAAATAAAAGCAAGAAAAGAAGGATGTAGTTGTCGTAATGTCGATATAAAACAGTTTGTAGACGCTGGCGAAATTATTCTCCTAAATGACATAAACGACCAGCGAAAGTTTCTGCGCGGATACATAGATTGTAACGGGATGTTAATGCTACACTTCTGTGAGCGTACCAATCTAATAAAGTAAAAATTACATGGGAAGGTATAAAAAGTACGACAGCAGCTGTTCACGCTTTCTGTGATAATTGTGTGAAGAAAGTAATGTATGTTATAATCGGTCGTACACAGTAGGCGGTAACATCGTTGAGCAGCGGCTCCCAGGGTATTGCGCTGTTAGTAGATAGCAAGGAAGATTTGAAAATGTGGTTAATTGTTGTGGAGATGAAGGAGATGCTGTAGACTTCAGTTTTAGCGCAAGTAAGTCGAGTGTGATGATTTTCAACGATACAACTGATCGGCTGCTTACAATACAAAACCGGAAAATATCCAGAGTTCCGAACACAATTATGTCGGGGTATGTGTAAACAAAGATATAGGCTGGGAATTGTTCGAAGTATGGTAAGGTCGGAGTAAAATATTATGTGAAGAACGTCTGTGGACATTTGGCTATAACAGTCGCCAGATGACGTATTTAAAAAACTTATACGGTAAGACCGTTGACAACTAATGACGAAAAAAAACTAAGGAACTGACCAGTAAGTATGCAAGACACAAGGACAAATAAGTAATTAATTAGAAAAGAAGCGTCTTGCATAACCGTTTCGAAACCGGAAAAGGCAGGCAAAGAAGGATTAGGTCCATGATAACTCAAAAGGCTATGCCATACTATTTGAAGCTTGATAAGTATATCTTAGAAAGCGCAGCTACAAAATGAAATTTAACACTGATGACACGTGTGCTGTGTGTGATAAGCCTGTAGCAGCAATTGAACATCTCCTATCCCAGTGTAATGGTATAACTCCATATGTCGATGCAGGCACAGTAATTCGCCTTGAGGCCTTAGGGTTTAGAGAACAGTGACCTAAAGAGATGTGCGGTGGAAATTAGCAAAAAACGATTGGAAGTTTGGTGGCTCAAAATCAAAGAGGTGACACAAGGTTATAAGCGTAGCGTTGAGAACGTCTTTGAAGAAAATGATTAATTTTAAGGCCAGTTATAATGAAGTTAAAAATAATGTAAAAAAGAACCGAGCAAGGTGGCAGCTGGAGTTACCCCGTGTCAAAGAGGACGCTCCGGTCTTCCATCCAGCCCCCTGCTGATGAGATTAAGAAGTTTGCTGGAAGAGAAATGGGAGAAGCCATTGCCCTACAGTGGGCATAGTCGGGCTGACGATGATGATTCAGGACTGTTAAATGCAATTTATTTTTATCAATTTTTTTCGGCTGCCAAGACGCATCAGCTTTTAAAGAATTACATCACTTCCAGAAAGTACCAGAAAGATTCTTATGTTTATTTGGAGGTTTTAATTGTTGCTGGTTGTAATGTTTTCGTTTCGTGGATTAGGAATGCCATGTATATAGACAGGCATTCCAAATTCACTATCTTTTGTGTGTTGCACATTATCAGAGGAAAAAAAGAAAAAAATTCTCAGACATTTATAGCGGTGCATATCGCCTCTTGATTGTTACTTTCACCACACTCCCCTGCCTAGCCACTCACCTTTCCTCCCTTTCTTTTATTATATTTCGTTCTTATCAACTCTTACCTCAAGCCTTGCGCCACCTGTTATCATTTCCAAGGAACGGTTTCCAACAGCACCCCATCCACCCCTTGTTTCCCCCTCTCTTGGTAGCCCTCAATATTTGCTGCGCTTGCCGGTATTTCTTTATGCTGTACTGCTCAATTGTGTTCCAGTGCATGCAGGTCCGCTCAGCCAGACATACCGTGCAACATCACGCAGCTCCCCGTGTGTGCCCACACAGCTTTCGGGACGAGGACAAAAGAGCAAGAATTGCAACCCAGTGCATTGGGGTTGTTTCCCGTCAAAGAACTGAAATAAGCCTTGTTATTGTGCTTTGAAAGTATGCAGGAATTATACTGTCATGACCACACAAATGTGAATGCACACGTGTGCCAGGAAACCTAGCCGATCACGCGCGAAGGTGCAAATATGCATATAAATGTGAGAAAATAAATTTTTGCCTCTGTAAAATGCAAGGTGGATTAAGAAAATCTGGTGAGTGTTCTACACTGCCGACACACAGCTGATCGTGCTCACCATCTTTGTCATTAAGCCGAAAGTTAATCATGTCCGTAGCAAGCAGTCAGATGCAAACGAAGGTAGCAGATAGTCGTTCGCATGTGCATCAAAGACATCTCCATCTCAAGGCTTCGAAAATATCTTGTTACACAAACTGGTGCGCCTGATCCAAGGAGTGCTGCTGAACAGCAGCTTAACACCAGTAAGGCCGAGTACACGAGCAGCTCTGCAGCAATGGCATTGTGCGCACATCATTGTTTCTCATCTCCCGATCGAAAGGGATTGTGAGCAGAATCAGCAACAAACACTGTCTTGACCCATGAGGCGCTTCAAGATCACCGCATTTTTAGGATTCCAATGAAAACCGAAATCGCACTTCAACTTCATATTTCCGAGCATTTGATAAAGCAAAAAAAAAGAAATGGTAAAAGTTTTCCCAATATATATTTTGTTTTTCATCAAGACTCGTTATGTCCAAATGGCTCTGCGGACAGTTGTGATCGCATAAACTGCTGCAACAGATCCTTTTCGGGGGGGAGTAACATTGGTTGAAATGCTCATTGAAAAACAGACTCGTGAGTTGGCACGTATTGGAGATTCTACACTGTGAAACAACCGTGATTTAAAATTGGCAAAGATTCTTGTTGCTAATCGCGTAATACCATGCTGTCACAACCTAACCCGAAAGGGCTAGCGGACGTTTTCAGTCACCCTTGCGTCACGCAAATATTTGTTGCAGACAAAAGTCCGCGCAGCTGAAGAAAAATAAAAAAAAATGCCGCTTCCGGCGATACACCTTCACTGCACACAGATGTTTTCGCTCGGGTTACACAGTGCCGCCGGCCAGTCGTAACACGGGCACCCATCATCACAAAATGTACTGAATGGAGCACCAAGATCTGAAGGATGGCGGCGTAGCTTTAGTCTTCGCAGAAAATAGTGCGACGGTCGTGCAGCCAAGATTGTGTCACGGAGCACACACGGCAGTTCTCGAGCAGAGCGCCCGCACGAATCGCGATCGAAATGGTAAAGGATACGTAGCAGAAACAACATCGTGTGATTGCTTCGGTCGTGATCACTGCACCTGTCGCAACGAATGCGACTAGGTGCACGAGGCCACGATCATTCAAGCATTCGGTAAGCACGGGAACTATCGCAGGTGCACATTTCCGACCCTTGACGTAAAACCTGACGCTCCGATCTCAATAACGTTCACTAGGCGAACAATTGTCACTGTGCTACGCAGCTCATGCAAGCGAAACAAATTCGCCGTGAGCAGCTGTTACTCCCCGCTGTCCGTGATGATCCTCGGAGGAATTAGGAACGCTTCCAAAACAGCTCCATATAAACACTTCGTGGCACCGCCAACGCCTAGGTGTTGCGTTGGTTCGAAGAGGCGCTCTGTAAGCACCATCGGCGTAGATTACTAGAGAATTCAACTAGTGGAACTGTCGCTCGCCACTGCTGCACGGGGCGAAATTTGCAGTCGCTCTGAGCAATCGTAATATCAACATGTGGCCTATATAATATGCTTCGCGACATAGCTGCTACCGCCTAGGCCCCAGCAGAGGGGCGTATGCAGCTTGCAGGCGTTGGTGAGTGGCGACACCACGGGTTCCCGAGCATCTGCAGGGACATCCCCGCTAGGAGAAGATGGTGAACAGTGCATCACCACGGACCCGAGCACCCGCGCTTCGCCGTGCGTGGCATCGCCGTGTCCGGGAAAAAGGGGATCCTGGTGGTTGAGCCGATGCTGAGCGTTTGGACCTTTAAGACCCCTCGGCGGAAGCAACACACTACTTTGGCCCCATCTTCTTGTAGACGGCACCCCCGGCCTGACCCGACCGGGGAAATCGGCAGTCGCCTCTTCGTGTCCTCCCCTCCGTCTTTCACTTTCCTGTCATCTTTCTTAGAACTTTGCTGTCTCCTCCTCCCTTCTCGGTTTTTTCACTTTTCATGGGCGGCGAGGGTTAACCTTGTGTGGACAACCACCCTGAGTTGCGTCATATTTGGTTATAGCAGTGGTGCACAGCTGGCGTGGGCAGGGCTTGTTTTAAAGTTCCTGTCCCGTCCCCTTGTTGGGCTCCATGGTGGGTGGCTGGCACCATGGCCGAAGAACAAAATTTTTTATAGCTTCGTCGCTGCTTACTAATGATCGCCCTCTGAAAACGGGGCGGACCGATGTCACATCCCAGTTTTTCAACGAAAAGAAGACAACTTGCCCTAATTACCACTTCGTCCACAGTAAAGAAACAGAAAAGCGAGCGAGACAATATCCCCGTTCCTTGTTTTTGAAAAGTTCTTACAGATTCCTTGGGCCCTCAGTACAAAGTCACAATGTTGGCTAATGGTGACCTCCTGCTCGAACTGCTCGACATTACTCAAATATCAAAACTTGCAAACATTGAAACTTTTGGCGATATTCCTGTCTCTGTCACACCACACAGATCATTGACCACAGTACGCGGTGTCATCTCAGACAATGACTTTCTGCACCTAACAGAGGAACAGATGCTTGAAGGACTTCCCTGCAAAATGTAGCCAACGTCCATAGAGTTACAATTCGCAAAGACAACAAAGAAATTCCAACAAAGCACCTGGTCCTGACGTTTGCCTCTTGCACCCTGCCCGAGTCAATCGAGGTAGGCTATGCAAAAATCTCCGTTCGCCCATATATACCCAACCCTAGACGCTGTTTCAAATGCCAGAAGTTCGGTCACGGCTCACAAAGCTGCCGCGGCCGCAACACCTGTTCTGAATGTGCCTGAAATGACCACCAGTCAGACGTCTGCGATGCCGCGCCACGCTGTGCAAACTGCGAAGGCGACCACGCTGCTTATTCAAGGTCTTGTCATGCCTGAAAGAAAGAAAAGGAAATAATTACAATAAACACGAAAGATAATATCACATTTAAAGAAGGAAGAAGGCGTTATGCGATGTCGCATGGCACTTTCTCCATCACTCCTCACACAAACATCGCCGATGTGGTGCGCGGGCGCGGCGCATCACAGCGGCCTTCGGCACCTGCCCAGCTCACACTAAGTGAGGTTGAGGCAGGGCCATCCGCGCCCCTGGCAGATGCAGTGAAAGCTGCTATGCCACCCCCGCAACCGGGCCCGCCGGCCACCAAGTCGGCAGCCCGCAAGGCTTCCCCCGTTCGGGAGAAGTCCACCACTCCCCTGCCCGTGGGTTCCCCGCGGAACTCCAGCGCCTCCATTGAGGCGATGGATACAACTCGGGGCTCGCCTCGGCCGCAACGACGGCGGGGCTCCCTTGACCGAAAAAAAGAAAAAATCATGATAACAGGCCCTCAAAAAGGAGGGACCTGATGGTAAGAATACCTCCCCTTAAAAATTTATAATGGCATTTCTTATCCACTGGAACCGCCGTGGAATTTAAAAAAAAACTATGGTGATGCAACAGATCTCTTACATTCTCTGTCTCATGTGGCACTGTGCCTCCAGGAGACCAATTTACGACATTTACACAAAAATATTTTAAAAAGTATAAAGTCTTTCGCCATGACCGTGATCAGGCGAATAGGCTCTCTGGAGGCATTGCTGTCGTAGTTCAGAGCGGTGTTGCAACGCATGAAATCAAGCTCCAGACGAATTATGAAGCCCTTGCAGTCACTCTCATTAGCTTTAAAACAATTACCATATGCACAGTGTATTTTCAACCACACCTCAGAGTAACACTCCATGACCTAGAAGCACTTTTTAATCAGTTACCGGAGCCATATCTGGTAGTCGAAGATTTTAATGCGCACTCCTCATTTTGGGCAAGTGAACAGACAGACACTAGAGGTCGGGTTTTAGAAGATTTTATTCTGTGCAACAACGTCAGCTTGCTCAATACAGGCAAACCCACATATTATTCTTCATTCTCAGGTAAAATGAGTTGCATAGACTTGTCTTTTAGCTCTCCGTCAATTTTTACCAATTTTAAGTGTGATATTTTTGATAACCCGTATGGAAGTGATCACTTCCCAGTGATAATTAACTTTTCATCACCACCACCAATAATTCCAACTAAACCACGCCGTTGGAAACTGCACTTAGCAGACTGGCCACTATTTCAATAAAAGGCCAGTCTGGAGAAAATATTTTCAGATGATCTTAGCATTGACGAAATATATCAAATTTTTACAACATGTATAATTTCGGCTGCACGTCTAGATATTCCGCAGTCATCAGTAGTGAGCCGAAACCACAAGGTTTGTTATAACCAAGATTGCAGAGAAGCAAAAAAGAATCAAAACAAAGCCTGGGGAACTTTCCGAAGATGCCCACACACGACAACCTCAAATTTTAAAAAGGCGAGAGCAAAAGCACAACATATCCGTCGCAATGCTGAAAAAACTTCGTGGCAAAACTACGTACTGTCAATAAATAGTTCAGTTAAATCAAAACAAATGTAGGAACAAGTCCGCAAACTTAATGGCAGCTTTTCTCCCTTCACAATTCCATTACTAACATCTCCGGATAGACAAACAAGCATTAGCGAACACGCGACAAACTAGGGGAACACTTCGCCACAGTTGCGAGCTCCTCACATTACACACAATCATTTTTAAAATACAGGAACACAACTGAAAAACGACTGCCGACTAGTGGCAGTGCAAATGAACATTACAATAAATTAATTACACTAGATGAAATCCGTACAGTACTTTCGGTCGGCAAACAGACAGCACCAGTCCCAGATGAAATCCATGAAGAAATGCTTGCACACCTATCTGAAGATGCTGTAGAAGCTCTTCTGAAATTTTCAATAAAATATGGCAGTCTGAAAAAATGCCAGAAGCGTGGAAAAACGCCGTGGATATGCCATTCCTGAAATCAGAAAAACCGCCAACCTCGGCTGGAAGTTGCAGGCCAATAGCACTTACGATTCGTCTTGCTAAATGGTTTGAAAGTGTATTAAATATTAGGTTAATGTTCACCCTAGAATCGCGAAAACTTCTTGATATTCACCAATGTGGATTTAGAAAAGCATGCTGTACAATCGACTATCTCGTCCGCCTTGAAAACACAGTCCGTGAAGCATTCATACACAAACAGCATTGTCTGGCAATATTTTTTGACTTTTAAAAAGCTTATGATACCACCTGGAGGTTTGGGATCCTTCGTGACCTCGCGGATCTAGGTATCCGTGGCAGGATGCTAAACTTTTTAAAAGACTTCCTCTCTGACCGTTCCTTTCGTGTACGTCTAGGCTGCACGCTTTCGAAAAAATTCATCCAAGTAAACGGCGTACCGCAGGGGTGTATTCTAAGTACCACACTCTTTATTGTAAAAATTAAATCAATATCGCGAATAATTCCAAAGACCACTATGTATTCCGTATATGTTGACGACCTTCAAATTTCATGCACATCTTCCAGTTTATCAACGTGCGAAAGACAGATACAGCTTTCACTGAACAAACTAGCGACTTGGGCAGACCAAAGTGGATTTAAAGGGGCGTGCAGATTGATCCCACCTTGTACATGAATGAAACTGTTCTACAAGTAAAACAAGACCATAAATTCCTAGGCATAACTTTTGATAGAAAGCTCACACTCCTACCTCACATAAACACCCTCAAAAAGAAAGCTTCCCGATCGCTAAATATACTGAAGATACTCTCACGGAAATATTCGGGGTCAGATAGGTTGCGCCTTTTACAGATCTACCGCTCCGTAGTACGGTCCACTTTGGACTATGGATGCATTGTGTATGGGTCTGCAAGACCATCATACCTCAAAAGACTGGATCCTATACAAAACCTGGGTCTCCGTTTATCAACTGGTGCATACAGAACATCCCCAATAAACAGTCTATATGTAGAAACAAATGAACAATCTTTTGCAAACAGAAGAGCAATGCTTACCTGTGCGTATGTACTAAAAATAAGATCCGTACCAAAACACCTTTGTTACCCCATTGTTACCAAGTGCACATCTAGAAGACTGTTCCATAATAAACCACAATCAATCAGGCCTTTGCTATTACGCTTTGAAGACGCATGTCATGAAATGGGAATACTAGATGCTCTACCTAAAATGGCCCCGAGACACGATCCATTGCCGCCATGGCACTGCCCTAAGGCTGCATGTGACTTCACGCTTACACAGTTTTGTAAAAAGCAAACACCACATAAACCCCTACTACAAGAATACTTGGCTTTGAAAGAGAAATATTCAAGCTACATGGAGTTTTACACAGATGGCTCCAAAACAGCGATGCATGTTGGAAATGCCTTAGTACAGGGGAAATGGGAAAACATAGTAAGATTACCAAATTATGTATCAATTTTTACTGCGGAATGCTATGCACTCTGTATGGCTGTGGACAAAATAATACACGAGAAGATCAAAAACAGTATAAAATACACCGATTCTCTGAGCCTACTCACAGCGCTGCACTCAAGAAATGCAATTGAACCCTTAGTGGTTCAGCAGCATACACAAAATAGAACATTTCACAACACAAGGACATACGATAAGATTCTGCTGGGTCCCGAGCGTTGTCGGCATAGAGGGTAACGAGAGAGCAGACGCAGCAGCCGTACGAGCTCAAAATGGTGAAATAAAAAATGTGGACATGCCTTTTAAAGACTGCATGAAGTTGATACATAACACATTAAAGAACAAAAGGCAGAAAGAGTGGGATAATGAACTCAACAACAAACTACACTTCATAAAGCCACTCTTGGGGGAATGGAAGTCATGCAAACATCAGGAACGTTTCACTGAAGTAATCTTATGTCCTCTTCGTATGCATAGCACACACACACCTGACACACAACTCCTTACTTACAAAAGAAGACAAACCCGTTTATGAAAGATGCGGAGAGGAGCTCAAACTAAACCATATTTTATTCGTGTGTTCGAACCTAGAAAAAGTAAGGAAAAAGTATTTTAGTCAATTTTATAATCAATGCATTCCATTTCACCCAGCACTACTCTTGAGCGATAATGCAGTCGTTGACATTTCATATGTTTTTAACTTTTTACGAGCGCTTGGTTGTCTTAAGGAACTTTAAATGCCTCACCTTTTTGTGATACACTTCTGCCACTTTCTCATATCTGAGAAAATGCCGAGGTGTGCATTTCATTGGTTGGGGGCCTCGACATCCTTCCTCTGCAAAGGATGGCCGCTGAGGTTACCTGACCTTTTTGAAGCTTTTACAATTGGCCATTTCGAAAAATTCTGTTTTTTACCTTCACTAGATGGTGAGAAATAACATTTTAGGCCCTTTACACCGCTGCTTCATGTCTGCCATATAAAATCAGGCACAAGGCAATTTTCTATATCTTGCGTTTGGCGCATGATGGCCATAGCCGCCTATGTGCCATAAAACCCAACACAACACAACACAACGCTACCGCCTAGGCCTCGCTCCCCACTTCAATCGACGGATGGCCATCTTGCCCCGGCACAAGCGAGGTGGAGGGAGGGGCTCGGTACATCACTGACGTCACATAAAAAGCGGCCAATAGCTGCAATCTGGTCGCCGGCCGGACCCGCACTTCCGCATAAAAGTTAGCCAACTTTCCATTCGGTCGCCGGAAGGGGGCGGACGCCTTTTGACTTGCCAGAGTAGTCCATTGTCCGCTAGACGTGCGGGGTTTTCTCCTTTCTTCCTCTTATATGGCCGGGAGCCTACATCCACCATGGACACCATCCTTCCTTATCACCCTGACCCTTCCGAGACCACCTTACTCTCCGAAGCTCACCTGTATGCCGAAGAATGCCGGCAACTTGCCCGCTCTTTCACCACACAGCAACAATGGGATCAGAAGCACCGTCGGGATTCCCCGGACCCTCCAGCGTCATACCCATCTGGCGCCCTCGTTTGGCTCTGGGTGCCTTCCTCCCCTCCCGGCCTCGCCACGAAACTACTGTCTCGCTTTCACGGACCTTACCGGGTTGTCCACCAAACTTCTCCGGTGACTTATATCGTTGAGCCGCTCGTTCCCTCTTCGGACCACCGTCGCCGGGGGCGCGAAACTGTGCACGTTGAGCGCCTCAAGCCTTACTATGACCCCCCCCCCCCATCCTCTCCTCTCCGTAAGTCGCCAGGATGGCTCCTTTTTCGGAGGGAGAGTAATTGTAATGGGACCGACAGGCGCAGCGCAGCGAAGAAGCGGACGAGTTCAAGCGGGACAACGAAGAAGCAGACGAAGTGCAGCTGGGTTTTTCGAACGACGCCTGTGAGTGTGCCCGTCGTGTCGCCGGACAACCAAGACCAACCGACCTGTGCTTCAAATAAACGCCTTGACAGATGATTAAAAAAATCGCAGTTATAAATAATGCTTTCAGAGTGAAAGCTCTGCTCTAGCTCTCATAGAAAGCTGAAGGTCCTGTGGCTATGAAATTTCACTTTCCAACAAGGAGAAGTGGAGGCTTGGCTGTGACGTCACGCCACGTGACTCGCTACGCCTCCCATGTTTCATGCTCTGTGGCTTATCCACAGCTGCCCGCGTTGAGCAGAAGGCGCTTGCTCATCTCGCAACTATCGAATCACGTGACTCGATGCGCCTCTTCACAGCTGCGTATGTGGAGCAGACGGCACTCTCGACACTACCAGTAACCATGTGACGCGCAGTTTGCTAAGTACAAACGTGGGGCGTGTGCTTACATTTTACTGTTTACCTTAATAAAACTTTCGCTCGTCTTACTAAGTTCAGCCGGTTTGAACGAGATAAATGTTTGTTTCCACGCGTTATTGTCAACACTTAGAACGCGGATGAGAACTTTGTGGGGCGTTCTTCACTGAAATTATTTTTATCGGTAATTCGGTCTTCCTTGTCGTAGCCGCGCGTAGGCCTACGAGCTGCTGTCGTGCTTCACCTGTTGCTGGATCTCGTACACATGATTTGACTTACGACGTGTCTTTGCGACGGCCCGCTGCAGCAGTTACGCTGTTCTGACTTCACTATGCCAAATATGTGTTGTGCATCCCGCTTTTGTACAAGTATTAAGGTGTGTATTTCGATAATCTGCAACGAACAAGACTTGTTTACTAGGTTATCTTTACTTTTTAAATCTATATGTTTATATTTGGCCCTATGCCAACAAACAATTTTTTCTATTTGATAAAGAAACAGTTATCTTAAGTGCAGTTAAGAGAAAACTTCGACTTGATAAATTTTTATATGTGGTGCATTAGAAACGAAAATTACTCATGATGGGTGATGTTTCTCTTTAGGTATGCGAGGCACATTAGTGCTCAGAGCATACCGTGATGGAAACTTCCTACCGCTGTGAAGCCTCAAGGGGAACAGACACGGCTCCTCTGCCATCTCCGCGCCTTCACCAAGGCCCAGTGCCATTGAAATTCCCCGACTGTCCGGCGTACTTGTCCATTGAGAAATAAAAGTCAGTGTGGAGAAACACTATAAACTCATTAGAAAGTTGGACCAAAAAGGTCTGGTGCAGCCAGTGATGTTTTTGATGATGTTGCCCAAAACTGAGCAGTAGATGAGCAGGTATATATCAAAGCTCAGTTACTGCCTCATCATGCCATTCCAGCTCAAAATTGTGGCAGACCTGACAAAAGAGCTTCTGACGAAAGAAAATGGCCAATATTTTAATAGCTGTGACTGCGTGCAGAATAATTAACTGGTGCAGAAGCACGTCCAGCGGTGTAACGCAAATATTCAACTTAAAAAAAATGCCAAGTGTTGAACGATAATATTGCTGACGGTAGCACAAAAAGAACAGAAAACTGTAAACTCTGAGCAACAAGTAAGAAGGTGGGCTCCATAATGAAATAAACTCAATTTTGGATTGCTGTACACCTGTCATTTGTGCCATAATTTCCAGGAAATCAAGATTGGCGCTTAAACAGCAACGAAAGACACCCTGAAAAATACAGGCTTGTCATCAGGCACATCAAGCTAAAAAGCGTCCAGAGGGTCCACAGAACCAGTCTTTGAAGTCATGTGCTCCTGGTGGTGTTATTCGTAGTAGAAATCGTGAAGGCCAATATTATACTCAAATATAGTGCAAAAAATGGGTGCAGATTCCTACGCGCTTTCAAGTCATGGTCGCATACCGACGACGCGCACCCGCCTCCACCCCGTGACGTCACGGAGCGAGGACTACGGCCTTGAAAGCCTAGAGGGTGGTGGGTGGACCCATGCCGCATGCGGTCATGAATGTGCAAAGGGGAAAGAGGGCGAGCATCAAGCGAAAGGGTCAGGGACTCCCGCGTGAAGAGGGTGTCATGAACGTTTTCATGTTGGGTTAATTTTTAGCCAAGCCTTGGGTTCGTGGTTGTGCCCAATCTCAAGAGGCTGATGTTGCCTGTAATTTAAGCTTCTTTCGTTAAGCGAAGTCTAGGGCAGACCTCGATGCATGATCGCCCTATATCTTTTGTTTGTGGAACCCTTAAATTAGGGCTCAAAAACATTGGACATCGGTCTAGGTGGACGTTGCGTGCTTAGCACGTAATTAAAGAAGGGCTAGGCTTTAACAAACCGAAATCCTTCAGTTGGTAGGTAAGGTTTTCGAGTGTTACCTCTGTTGCGATTGCTTGTTTTAGCGGACCGCTAAAGAGGATTCTCAGCTTGTGTTTTTATCGCGGGAATTCGATGTGTATGCTGCCAGCTTTGTTAGAATCCTCGAACTATACCCTGTTGCGGCAGATTTCCATATTCTATCCAATTAAACGTACCGGACCGCTCCTTTTTTTTTTTGAACTCACCTCCAAAAAGATGAGTCAGGCAACGCGTGAATTGCCTTGCAGCCAGCTTTGTTGCCGCTTGCTCCTCTGCCTTCGGTGGAGTGATACCTAGCCATCGGCGAAAGCAAAGAGTGCACGCGTATTTGTATTTCCGAAGAACTTATTTTGAGCTCTGCAGTATGCAACTGAAACTATTTATTAAAAAAAAACCTGAAAGAAAGTAAAAGCGACAGCGAATACACCACGCCACTGGCTGAAAGGAACTCCATGCTTAGGCAGACGCCTCCTTTTTTCGAAGGTGAGTTAAAAACAAAGGCGGCAGCCGGGGCGTTTGATTCGATTTAATAGGGAAATCAGCCACACAAGACCATAATTTGAAGAATGCTCATAGAGTGTTGATTGAGTTCCCGTGGGAAAAAGACGGTTTCAGATGCCTGTTCTGTGCACCTTTAAGTATTTTATATCGGACTTTCGTAACTTACAGTTTGCATTTGTATATTTCAGTTAATATATTTTTTCGGTTCATCATCTGCAGCTTTGATCACCTCTTCCTTCATCCCCGCCGAATAACCACGCTTGAAGAGGTTTAAATCTCTGCGGAGGAACGAAATGATCCGATATTTCTATCTACTAGGACGGTATTTACCCTAATAGGAGAAAAGTGTGGCGAGCCACCATCCGACCGAAGCAGGTGGCGTTCTGCATGCCGACGATAAAGACGACAGCGCGAAATGGAAGAACGAGCTGATGACAGCAATCTCTCTAAGTAAAAGGTGGCTCAGAAACAGACTCCTTATGGCGCCCTAAGGCACTCATTGTGACATCATGCGAGCGTGTTACTTTCTATCAATAAGCGTATTGGATGCTTACTGCTACGAAGAGTTGAAAGCCGAGCTTAAAAGTAGTAATGGGAGCATCTGACGCTCTCGTAATAAATTTTGTACATACGGGAACTTCCTAGAAGTTCTCAACAGGTCCTGCAATCACGCTTCGAAAGAAACAAAGCTTGTGTAGAATTAATCATCTGGAGAAGTTGTGTAAGTAGGTCTCGGAAGTTATCTGTGAGATACCTCTATCTTGCGGGCGCGGTCAAACGTGCCGATTCGTGAGGAAATGGGCGTAGCAAAAAAAAAAAAAACCGATAAGTTAGCAGTAATTTCCGGCCTCATTTGCCTCCGCACTGCAAAAGCTGCGAAAGCTGCAGCTGCAGACAAGATTTCCGAAAACTGAAGTTTCTGAGGCTCCGATGAGGAGAAAAAGACGAGCGTTTCAAGCTAGAGAAGTTCACTAAGCACGTCTCAGAAGTTATCTACGAGATACCGCTATCTTGTGAGCGCATATCAACAAGTCAAACGTGCCGATGAGTTAGAAAAGGGGCACAAAAATAAAACGTGATGTCTTGGCGAAGATTCTGGCACTTATCTGCCTCAGCATGCTAAAGCTGCGAGAAATCGTTCCCAAAACGTTAGTCACTGAGGCTAAGACAAGGACAAAAAGAGAAGTGGTTGAAGCTTCTCATATCTCTAAAAAGAGTGACAAGTGCTTCTCTTTGCTCTGATTTACACTTTGACAAAAACAGGTCGACTGCTTAGATTGCCTTGATCAGTCTTTCATTCATACCTCATACTGCGAAGCTTCAGCGCGTTTGAGGATTCATGCGTGCTTAGGGGTGCGTCAAGTGCGTGCCTCTCGTTTCCGTTTTTTGCTGCTGGGTTTATAAGTTTTCTGTTCACAGCAAGAACTACCAGTCGGAGGTGTTGGCTGTTGAGTGTGGATCTACTTATCCCGTATTCTCCAGGTTTTTTTAGAAAAATTTGGTTTCTCTGGAAATTACTTTGCACGCGGACGTCCTAGCAATTTAAAACTTGGTAGCCCAGCTTTGTGCAGAAATTTTCCATCGCCTTCGGCACGGATCCTTGAAATTGCCGCGTTGCTTTACCTGCTTTTGCCACCATGACAGCCAGAGACTTGCTCACACTTCATGACCACCTGAGCCTGGTGAGCCGAAATGAACTGGTTGTTTTCCGAACCACGGTTATGCGGAAGTTTTCAAGCGCGGGCATACTGCGCCACGGCAAGATGATTAGCGACATATGAAATTTCCTGGAGGATGACACTTCGTTCAATGAGCGTGGCATACTACCCGTGTGGCGGCTCTGTCGTCTGACTTCGCCAGCAGACTTGAAGTTTGACATCCCTCCATTCTTGGAGCGTCTTTCAGACTCTCTCGGCTTTCATGACTACAGCGTAGGGATGACGTGGGGCACAGCGGCTGGGACTCTCTACGCTTCACAGCTCACCAAGGACGATGAGACTGGACACATGGAGCACAAGGTTGTCTGTGTAGCTCTGTGGTCCGGACTCCCGTTACTGGCAGTTCGAGTGGAGGGCGCCAGCCTTGAAATTCGCTTTAAGGCCGCTCTGAAGACGGCGCTTGTCGGTGATTATTTCACAGTCCTGGATGGGTTTCACGACAGCCTAAATGCTGCGTTTGTTGCTGGACGCACGCATGTGGCACCGTTTGGCGACTATTGGAGCCGAGGACACCATCATTGTGGTGCGTTTCAAGAAGCGGCCGGTGACAGAGAGCAGCTCCCCGCTGACGAGGTTGGCCAAAAGTCGGTAAGCGATTTCCTTTTTTTTTCACTGCGAATAAAAGCTGCATTTTTTTCGGCCGGCGGCGTATTTTTCTAAAGCGCATATACCCATCTTGCTTTTGGGGAACTCATTTCGAGGGTTGCGACACCGTGGTTGCAATTCTAACGGAGGCTGCTTACTTGTTTTCGATAGACGACATGAGAGACCATAAATTATAGGAATCCGCTCGATTTGCACGACGGCATGGAATTAAAAATCAAGGTTAACACTTTAAACACGAAAGGAATTTAAAATGCTAGTGGCGTGCCGCTTATGTGGTCAAGTCAAATGAGGTCAACGTATGAAACGCTACACTCAAATGAGACGCAGTGGTATGTATATTTAAGTGTGGTGCAGGGATGTTTAAAATTTCCTTGCTAAGAGTGGGCGTCCACAATTAGCTTTAGGTACTGGTACTTGAGCATGAAAGCTGTTTTGCTCATGAGCTGCATTGGAACCGCATATATTTCATATCTCATTTCTTTCGCTTGTGCCTGGCCACTGCTCTTTAAGAGATATTCGCAGGGACATAACTGCTGTGCCGGGGTGTCTTTCATTCTTGAGCTTTTCGTTCTGCCTTCCTCTCACATAGCTTTCATTTGCTGGCGCACAAAAAGGTAAATATGTGTTACGAAATTTTAGGCTGCAAGGTAAGATTTATCGGATGTTTTTAATAAACACTGTCCCGCGCTTTCGGGGGATCTCCAGTACCAGCTTTATTTCTGCTCCTCTTTTTTGTTGACATGTGGAGCCGCTAATAATGTGTTTTACCCGCTTTTATTCGGTAAATGTTAAAAGTGGCAGTTGTAGTTTAATTATAATCTTTTCTGAACGGAGGACAAATTGTGAAATTAATAACCAGTTAAATAAATATGTACTAATTAAATAAATAAATAATGTTTTGGTTTGGACAGTGTCCCAAGATCTGTTCTATTATGCTGTAGCTTTAATGGGTTAATGCTGATATATGCGGTATTCTGAATAAATAACCAATCTGAATAAAAAAAATGCGGCGCGGACAGCTCACGTATAAAATGGCTGGTATTTATTGCCTTCGTCGTGGAATATTTCATTGCGTTGCTTTTTTTTCATGTTCGTTGAGTAGGAATCTCTAAGCGTACTTATTAGCTCTTCTGCTCTGGGAAGAGTCTTGATTTTTTTTTCTCCAGCTGCAGTTTCGCATGGGATCATCAAACCAGCGCTGTATTGAATCTACTCCGCAACCAAGAGAACAAAAGCGACCCCGCTCCAGGTAGCACCATCGACCTCTCTACGCACAAACGTCTGCAAGGTGGCATCCCAAAACAAGCAACCTTGGATTCAGTGCCATACTCTCATTTCGCACCGCGTACAACTCAGGAACCGCACAGTTTATAAAAGTCCATCATGGTGTTTCTGGGCCTGGCATGCCGAATGGCAATTTCTGCAAAAAAAATCAATAAACCGCAGGTTCGAAGCGCACATAAATTCATAGAATGACTTTCCGCCTTTCCTTCGCTGACCTGAAGTGGCAAGAATAAATAAATCACCGCTTTCTATAATAGCAAGGTGCCTGGCGCCTATAAGATATAATTTCTTTACCTTGGCCTCCATATTTTTTCTTCAGAAATAAACGCTTTTCTTTTTATTACATGCGGTGACACGTCATGGATCGAAGACTATTTTGTTTTGCAAACACATTTATGGATCTTTAAATAGTTACGCATTTTCACATCGAGGAGCGCAGTCAACGAGTCTCACGGGCGAATGAAGCTTTAGATTGTGAAAGTAATCAACTGCACTTTTATTGCACACATAGAAGCCAGCTTTAGAGAACATGTATCGTGTACATAATGTGTGGCCGCTCTGCGTTTCGGAGCTGTCAGCGTGACATGCAATCATGATTACTGCATGTATGTTTTCGGACCACCAGGTTACCATGGTAATTGTTTAGTTACTTCCCAATGCCGCTCTTAAGTACAGCTTTCGGAATTCTTTTCATTCTGAGGGTGTTAATGGATATAGCATTGTGGTTTCGAATACTGCCCTGTACACGCAACACATTCAAAAAAAGTAAATTTTTCTACGGAATTGTTAGCTCACCTTCCTTTGCTTTAAAACTTAATTCTTTCGGCATCCCCCTGCCTAACCTAATATAATTATCTCTCGTCGAATATTTTCTCTTCGGCTGATAATTCTAATTGCGCACTGATCACATATTTTCCTACTGTAATGTCGATGTTTTATTTGTTTCTTCTTTCTCGCCATTTCTTGAAGTTTTCGCTGCATGTGCCCTTTTCACGGCGATTTATATCGTATATAGGGCAGAACGCCTGTATAGAGCACGCTTTGGGTGTATTTACGTCTAAACAATGGCTGTGGTTTAGCTCAGGTTAAACCAGGAGTGACGCGATAGCTGCAGCTGGCCGAGTGGGACTCGCTCAGTCGAATTGCAAAGACAGTAAAGTAGCTCGTGTAGCGGCCTTGACGAATCAAATAGAAGAGGAAGAGGGAGTCACTCTCTTCCCAGACGCTTCGTTGCCCAAGTTTTCATAGAAAGCCACGCTGGCAGTTACGACTTGGGATGTGCTCGTAACCTGCGCCTCCATCGAGACGTCTTTTCCGGAGGTGGAAGAAGAGGGCGCGATAGAGCCAGCACTCGCGCAGCACAAAGTGGGACGAATTGTCACTGACTCGCATGAGGCGTATAAAGCTACAGAAAATTGTGGGTGGCTCTTGCGGCATTAGATATTCTAAAGAGTAAATGCGACGTACTTGAAAGGAAAGTTCATTTGATTTGAGCACCGGCTCACTCTGGGCTGGAGAGCAACGAACTTGCCCACCAGTTCGCCAGAGATGGAACAACGAGTAGAAGGAGGTGAGTCACAGACAATAAATACTATTAGGGACATTACGAACCATTACAAGACGGAGAGGTGACGTTACCCCGATCCTCACAAATGGCTTAGAAGAGAACAGCAAGCGATCTACAGGCAGATACAGGCAAGATCCTTCCAGCACCTTTACCTGCAACACAGGATGTACCCGGAAAGATGCGAGAAGGAATGTAATTTCTGCAAGACACAGTTAGGCACGTTCCAACACGTCATTGGAGTATGCGATTTCGTCAATGCGATCTCCCCACCTCTTATCTGCCTCACTATCCCAACCCATCCCTCATCATCCCTCTTCGAGCGATGGCAGACCATGCTAACCAGCCCCGCCCTAGAAGACCAGCTCGTGCTCAATTCCAGGGGCCAGGCGGCTAGGGAAGCATATGGGTCCCGTGAAGAGGGATCCACTTCCATCGGCGGCGTCTAGGAAGACGCCGTAATTAGCACGGCTCAATGAAGTTGTTTCTCTCTCTCTCGTCCTGGACGTGGATTCACTCTCTCTTCCTTCTCTCCTCTCCACTCCTCCCCCACTCAGTTTCGCCAGCGCGCCGCACAGCTGGCCGCTCCACCGCACCACGTGATCGACCACGTGATCAACCACGGCGCAGCCATGGTGAAGGCTCTAAATGCTATTGTAATACCAGCTGCGTGGTATGACGTCACTCCGCGCATGCGCACAGCTGGCGGAGTGATGGAGCCACAGCTCAGCACGCAGCCACGCTGACGTGGCGAAGCGGTTGGCAAAATGTAGCTCTCGCTACAAGATACGGGGTATAGAAATATCATTACTTTAAATATGGTCTGGATGTAAACACATTCATTTAGACTCATAGAATTCCATCGTCATTTTTAGCCTGCCTGGCCGTTCCTTCTTTGGGAGCTGCAGAAAAGACAGTTCGGTTGTTCTAGACATGTGTTTTGTCCTCTGTACAATCTTGGTTCTCGCTGTGTTGATCAGATATTATTTATTAATTCTTGCACGTTACTTGAAAAGATGAATCGTTTGCTTTTACTAGTCCTTTACATTTGTAAATTATTTGATCAATCAGAGCGATCTGCTTGCACTTGTGGGAGACTGCTGTGTGGATCGAAAAGAAAAAAAAACTACATTTCAATGGCGCTTTTACAAACAAATACGTTAAAGCTAGCAACGATATCTGTGACAGATGCGCTAAAAATGTAGCACCATTGGAACTAGTTTTAAAGGGATCTTTATCTACTGCTTTGAATGTTAGTGTAACCGGGCCTTGTCGTTCAGCGAAGATGTCAGCGGCAGGTATAAATGGATGCGCACCGGGCTGCCCGCTTGCAGGCAGCGTTCCGAAAGCATTCTTACTCTATTCCACTTTGCTTACGTTTGATTGCTCTGCTCTTCCTTTCCAGTGTGTGCTTGGAGAACGACGCCTGAGGCCATATAGCATTCCCTGTCCTTTATCTACTTGGTCCTTTATCAGTGGTCACTTAGATATACTCGCGGCATTCAGGGGTCTGCGGGAAGAGAACCGGCCTTTCAATGATTGACAACTGCACCTTAAGGCAGCCAGTGGCAAGATCCGTTTGCCTGCTGTGACAGAGCGTTACTATGCACCTCACCAGTGGCCACCATTTTCAACATATCGCAGCCAATGGCAGCCAATGGTGAGGTCGGGTCGCTTCCCAGAGGCGCTTCAAATCTGCGGATATAGCTCCGTGACCAATGGTACAGCATCAAATTAACAAGTGAACAATGGCACTGATATAATGCGGCCCCCGCTGTCTGATAAATGTATGATCACCTATATGACCAAAAACGACAAATCAATACGCTGCCTGTTGAGAAGGGAAAAACACCTTGCCCCAGTCTCCCAAGGCGACGAGAACGACTGGCTGATAAGCACGGTTCAATATAAGGGATCGCAATCATATTTTTTTGTACACAACACAGATCTCAGCGTGAGGCTCAAGACAGAAAGAAGGAATCTGGTATAAAATAGAAGAATGGGCACTTACGAACGTTGCCACGAAAGGTGATGGCAAGCTAAAAGGCACAGCGCCGAAGAAGGCAGCGCAATACTTTCCTTTCTCGAAAGAGACCGGTAACGTTGCTGAATTCTCACCAATATACCCCAAAGGAAGCTACAAATCGCGGATACTTGAGTGATTATACCGCGCATACACACCCAAAACACACCGCCACAAGTAATTGTCTTTCCTGTGCTCATTATGCAAGCGTCTTGCGGTGACAAACGCAGCTCATATGACGAAGCTAAGGACAGATCATGTACGAGAAACAAAGGAAAGACTACATGCTGGCATCAAGCCTGGTAAAAAATCTTCACGGAGCTATCTAAGAATTCCGTGTTATTTATGTGAATGAAATAATGAGGGCAATCTGACGAACTTTTCACTCGTTTAGGAGACAGAAAACAATCACTTTTCTTGGCCACTGGTCTTAGTCTCTAAAGAAATCAAGCACGTGTAAAAACAATCATCCTGCAAAGGCAACAAGTATGTCTCAAAATTTATCTACATTACACTTCTATATTGCGGGCGGTTATACAAGAGTCAAACGAACCACTCCTTTTCCCCGTGGCCCTTGAACAGAATTGATCCCCTCGGAGCTTTATTAATAGCGATAAGAGCCCCCATTTCAAACAAAGATATTATCTCAGAATAAAATGGGACAGAAAAATAAGCGATTATTGCCTATCTAATTTCTAAATGCAGTTACAAGTGTGTGAGCTAACCCTGACAGTTTGCCCCAAAGATCTTGATTTCTGTGGCCACGTTCAGACTTGAAATCAGTTTTGATGTCAGCAAGTATACGCGCACAGGATCTGTCATCAATGCTTCGCGAGTTGTCATCTTGCTGACTGTGCTTTGGGTCGTCGTGTTTCTGAGCCTTTAAGTCCCTCGCTCTTATTCGATACGATGAGTCTAAAATCTTCACTGTTGCGTGCTATTTGACTCTCTCTTAATTTGTCGCCTATAACATAGCTCATTTTTAATAGTCCGCAACAATGAATTTGCAACTCAGCGTCCTAGAGACATTGAATTTGGCAGCCCTTCCGCAGCAAATGCACCGTCTGTGCCACTGATCGACACGCCGCGATGGCTCAGTGGTTAGGGCGTTCGACTACTGATTCGGAGTTCCCGGCTTCGAACCCGACCACGGCGGTTGCGTTTTTATGGAGGAAAAACGCTAAGGCACCCGTGTGCTGTGCGATGTCAGTGCACGTTAAAGATCCCCAGGTGGTCGAAATTATTCCGGAGCCCTCCACTACGGCACCCACTTCTTCCTTTCCTCTTTCACTCCCTTCCTTATCCCTACCTTTACGGCGCGGTTCAGGTGTCCAACGATATATGAGACAGATACTGCACCATTTCCTTTCGCCAAACTCTAGTTATTATTATAACACTGATCACCAAAATCCTCTGCGTCTACAGCGATCACAACCAGGGACATGGCGACAATGCGTGACCGTATGGCCCACTTGAACCAAAGCTGGCTACCCCAGCTTTCAAGTGCGGACAGACTGGGGCCCGATAGGCTAATGAACGACATCAGCAATTTCATGCTGGACGTTATTTCAACGGAAAGCCTAATGCAGAGTGTCCCCCCGACCTAATGTTGGCTCATGCCGTGCATATTTTATAAGTGTGGCAGGCGTGTCTATTAATACAACTTCGAGCCTAAAGGTGGACTCACCCAACACTGTTCGAACGCTTTGCAGTCGTGCTACTCGTTGTTGAGTGCACAGTCAGGGACACGTGGAGTTTTCGGAGAGGTGTGTGCTATGCGCGACTGCTCAGCGAAGAGGAGTTTACGCCGCTCTTCGCACACAAGCTTGTCTTACGCTGTCCTGGGCGAGCAGCGTGACCACATCTCTAGTGAGGCCTAAACAGCTACGGAAATTTGGGCCCTGGACAATGGGATCCAGCCTCTGGAAGCTTATCACCAACCTTTGCTGAAGACAAAAGCTTTGTACTTGCTGCATCCATCGCCCTGTGGTCTGGACTACCGCTGCTTGGAGTTCTAGTGCACGGAACTACCACTGAACGTCGCTTTAGGGTTGTTCTGGACGCGGAGCTAGTCGGCGATTCTTTCATCCTGGTTTATGGTATTCAGAGAAACTTTGTTATTTGGACATCAATTCCGCCTTGGCTAGTGGCCTGCAATGAAGTCACCCGTGTCGCATGTAGGGACTTTTTTGTTGGTACCTGTCCACAAGGCTTGAATGTAACAGTTGCTAGTGTAGTCGCACGGCTGCTGCGCCAGGGCGTCTCGAATATTGAAAGATTGACTTGTACATTGCGCTTGCGTCAGATTGTCTGATCGTTGTTAAGAGATCTGTTGATGTAGGAAGCGAAAATAGGCCCACTTCACGTATATAGTTACCTAAAATGTATCGATCTTTTTGCTTTGGCGACCTGTAGGGATGCATGTATGAATAGTCAACCAACATTTGCACGTGATTGCTTTCTAGTTATGCCATTAAGAGGCAATAAGGCAACGTTAAAGAAATGAAGAATTAAATGAACTGTCTTGCTCAGAAGTGAGGCTGATGGAAGCTAGCCAAAGTGCCATGGTACTTTGTTTGAATGTGGCTAAGCAGTTAACTGTTTGAGGTATTCTTCATCGCAATATAAAATACTGGACACCCCAATTTTCTTGAAATGGTCATTTTTCAAACAGCGGGGCTTGTTTTCACAGAGTGCGCGGGTAGCGAAACATTTCTCAATACAGCACTTGTCATTTTTTTGGCTGATTTGATGCTTACTGCATTCAATTCAACCCAATTATTTATGTATTCAGCAACACCTCATGGTTGTGGGAAAGCGGCAAAACAGTAACAAAAAGGCAGGTGCGATGAAAACCGCGGTCCCGTTGCAAACATCAAAGGCGGTTACAGCAACCTCGCAGTTTGTAACACTGAACAGAAGTACAATTCAAGAATATGACAAAAATAAATAAATTTAAGACATGCACAGTAATCAAGGAATCTCACAATGCAGCTATTAAGACTTTATCGAGATATAACTTTTAAACACTCCTTTTCTAACAAACAGCTTCTTTTTTCATATGACGTGGTTTGCAGAAGTAAAATATGCAAAAAACTGCAGTCACAAATAGGAAGTACAAAAAGTAAAGAATACATAAGAAATTCATGGAAGATATTTTTCATGAAAAGTAAAATGAGCAGGCATTCATTCTAGTCATTGCCGTTTCAATTTTTTGTAGCCACCGCAGACGACAATCTAAAAAGAAGTGTACGATATTCCAGTCCCGCAGAGACCCGCTACAGCGTTCTAGACAGGCCTTTTTATTGGTCTCAGAGCACTGTCTTTTGCTTAAGAGGGGACTAGGCAATTAATAATATATTTAACATTTATGCCTGCAATACAACTGAGTTTAGAACAAAATGTGGAATTTTTCTTGGAATTTTACGCCTGGTTTCTATTTTATGCTAGCTGTAATATTTTCCGAGAAATTACATTTTTCTTCATGATTTAATTCAAGGTGGGTTATATCATTCTTGAGCATTTGATTCTCTGGCAAAGATGGTAATGTTCGACCAATAAAAACAATGTTAATATTTGCGGGTGCTGAACGAAGCCTAGAAGGTTTAACAACAGAAGTTAGATGTATGAGAAAGTTAAAAGGAAGCATGTTCTGTAGGCGCCTGCACGGTCGCACTTAATTCAAATACGCCTCTACTACCGCTTCACTTCTGCTCAAAAAAGCTTTCTTTTTTCTTCTATTATTTTATTCATTGCTGCCAGCCGCCTTTTGGTAGCTAAGGCAGGTGTGGTACTAACATACAGTACTGTACAATGCGATGCAGCAAAGCAAAACAACAATACCAATGAAAGTAGGAAGCGCAGATTCACCAAAAATAAACACGCTGCGTTTCTATAAATGCATGGTAGGAGCATGCGCAAGGGATGGTGAGTTTTTTAATATGCATCTCTGTTCCACTACATACCGAAAATACTGTTTCCATTTATGTACGACCCTAATGTACCAACTGTTTTCGTTCCCGCTCAAAAAGCTTTTTTTTTATGATTATAACGTGAGGATAGGACGCTGGCTATTTTTCACTGCATATGGGCCACTACATAACCGAAAAATCTTGTTCCGTGTATGTGAAACTCTAGCGTAAAACTTACCGATCTTGACGGTGGCTGTGTAGTGAGTAAGAAGATATACGCCACAGCGTTAGATGCGGGTGTAGATAGATAGATAAATTTAATGAAACGAAGGCAAAGAGTTCGGCCAGAAAGATTGATATCGCACTCGCTACTCTGCACTGGAGGAAGGAGAACAGGAGAAGAAAGAGGGTCGTGATGGGTGACGATGTGGTGGCGAGAGATGAGAGATGTGCACACACAATTGATAGCATCACGGAATGATTAAAAGCTATGTCTCAGGGTGATTTCGAAGCACGCGATCATCTCATCTGCTTATCCTGAGCTTTGCTCTATGCTCGACTTTTGTGGAAATCTACAGTGCATGGAAACTGTGAGCCCGCTAATTTGAAGCTGATGGTTCACTTCCCTTTGCAAAAACTGATACGTTTGGAATGCAGCGCATGATAACAATATTGTATATTAAACATATTTTGCATTAATAAATGCAATAAAAGTATGTAGCAAATAGATTCCTCAAATTTTATTTTTAGTATTCGAAACATATTCTTAAAATTTGACAAAAAACGTCATTTAAAGCTTGCTTCGAGCATGTTTAAAATACGTGACAAAATTATGTACGCGATTTTGGCACCTTGTCAGTGTACTGTACTTTCCTAAATATGAAATGAATTAGTCTGCAGTATACTTCACTTTCGACACAACGGACAGTCATTTCAATCATATTTGAAGCACACTTTTAGCTGTCGTAGAAAAATTTAGCCCTCCAAATTTCCTCAAAGAAAATGGCATTTCCGTTTTAGTAATTGATTTTAGGTGTACTTTCGTAAATACAAAATTAATTTGGCCAACGTATACTTCAATCTTAGCATGAGGCTGTCCGCGTATTTGCAGCACATTTAAAACTGCCGTTGAACAATCTAGTGCTCGAAATTGCGTTTTAGGAAATGACATTTGCAAGTTGCTATGTATTTGAACTTTACTGTTGTAAATACGAAATTAGTTTGTCCACAGTATACTTCAAATTTACTAAATGAGCACTTCGCGCAAGTATATCTGCGGCACACTTCTTGCTGTCGTGGAACAATCTAGTGCTCGAAATGATGTTTCGAGGAACTGTGAAAACTCGCTCCTTTTCTGTCGTCCTTTCATTTACGATAACTTCTAGCAGGAAGCCAATCCCCACTTATTTAAATTACAAGTGGACAGCGTGGTAGAATTATGCCGGCAAAGGCGCCATGCCCACCTCCGGGCCTGAACATGCCAGCGAAAAGGACCCTCCCCTAGGCGCCCATGTATTTGTTGGTTGACAGTTCGACTTCTCAGCCATGCCTGACGCAAGTTACGACAAGCAGTTTGGTTCTAGGTGGCCCCCAGATTGTTACGCGACCCATCCGACACTTGTGCGACAATTTGGGGGCTCACAGTCTTTGCACAAGAAACGCTTCACCGGGCAAGATATGTTTTCTCTCGGGCGCATATATATGAGACAAGTCAATTATTGCACTTGTCGGAGCAGTTTATGTTTGCTGAGGTGTATTTCTGCCAGCATTTGCTGTGTGGCGAAATCATTCCCGTTCAAGTCTCGTCACGCGACTTGCATTGTATTAGACTTTTTCATGATGGTATGACCCGTTCAGACATTAATTCTGCTTTTGACAAGTTAATCATTCCCATGCGGTAAATCCGACCAGTACACCTTTCCTTAAGGCCGTGAACATATTTTTAGTGTTTAAATAGTATATACTAGGGTATCTTAATATAATGTATTGTAATTTATTATAACGCATTTAATGTATATTTTAATATATTTTATTGTTTAATAAATATACTAAGCCTGCAGAAAATTTATTTTTGATGCGTTTGTAAGAATGTTCGATATATTGCTCCTAATATACTTAGAAAGCATTTGTATTGAAGGTTAAGCAAACGGGACAAACATGCATAACCAATATGAAAATAATACACGTTCGAAATGCATTTTAAGCACAGACGTTTTTCGCTAAGGGTGGGAGTGTCTTCTAGGGATTCGTGCGGAAACTCGCGGACCTTTAGCAACCTCAAGCAACTCTGCGCCCAAAAATTCATGCACAAAGAAGGGAAGGTAAAATATACACAGCGGGCACAAGCAGAAAATCTCTCACTTAATTTCACTGTTCTTCTTCATGGCGCAAACGTGATGAAATTTGTTACTCTACACAATTTACGCTCCCTCTGTACGCATTGCGCAATGTATTAAAGCTTTAATATCAATCTTTCCTCAATTTGTTTTAGGGTCTAAAGCAGGGGGCATCGCAATAACTTGAATTTTCTGAAAATAATGAAACTCGGACCACATGAGCGAAGGTATTGCGTGCCAAATCCCCAGTCATGAATAAAAAAAACGGAGCCAAATGCTCCGTAAGATGCGCATGGCAGTAGCATTACATTAAAATACTTTCAGTTAGCGGACAAAAACTCTCCGCCTCTCTTGAGCCCACACGTGAGCGAGTTCAGGCGGGATCCTCGCCTCCACATCGGGAAGAAAAACGCAAGGATTCTTTAAACGCTTGTGGACATTTCGCTAAACGGTGGGCGGTGATCAACGTGGTATTATTCCTGATCAGGAAAAGAGCTCCTATGGTGTGTCCTGAGCTACTAACCATGCAACAGCAAAAAAAGAAACTGTCGACACTGTACAACCACCAGTACTGGTCCGTGTTACACGTTCTCTATGCTCTCACAACCATATTTTCAATGACGTACTTACAAAGCGTCCTCCCATCGCGCATCTTTGGTGCTCTCGTTTGGCTCAGTGATGAGAATGCAGTTCTAGTATTTTGTGCAGCGATGAGATAGGGCTGTAGCAAAAAAAATATAACAAAGCTATCTGTCGTCTCTCGTGTGTCATTTGGTGCGCGTCTTCATATGAGCATCCTAAAACTAACGAGGGAGCGTCCACTTTATCTACTGTAATCTCGTTGTGAATGAAATCGAGAAAAACTCCAGACTATATTTTTTGTATATGGCACTTACTGTATTTTATTATTCTTGCTGCACATTCCTCCCGAACAATTTACACACGCAGCCTGACACGCCACCCTCTTTCGCGCCTTGTCGAAGCCTCGCGCATATTTACGGCGCCGCCGCCGATTCACGTGCCGAAACAACATTCGTCGCGGTTTGCAGTGAAAGTTCTCGTGGCGCGTGTGACGACCGGCACTGGTAAAGGTGCGCGCTACAAGCTACATGATGATCAAAGCATCGAACATTTGATCTACCTGGTTAGGTGAGCGCGGTCTTTAAATGCAGCAACGGCAAAAAAAATATTGCTTCTATTCACGGTCGGAATCAAGAAATTCTAATCTGGACAAAACAGATAACCGCCGGAGTGCACAGTCTGATCGTTTTGTCGAAGAAAAGAGTTGGCAAGCTGATTACTTGGCAGTTTGCCGCTTGTGGTGGCGCACCCGCTGCAGTGCAGTCTTCAACTGTTCTTTCAGATTCTGCCAGTGCTTTTTGCAATCTTTAACATTTCCTCGGATTCGATGTCTGGAATTCAGTTTCACTATTAAGGGTGGCCATGCCTCTTCGCGCTTTTTCTAGTCACGGAAAAATTTATTTTGTTGAACAGTGGCGCTCTTCGCTCGCCAACGAGATGAACTAAATACAATTTTTCATCGTCTGTCGAGTGGGGACTTTTCATACGTTTGACAGCAGGCTGGCTGTCAATGCTTGCGGACCGTTCACGTGCACACGAAAGCGCCCCGAGAATCCCGCTGTTTCGCCAGGTGTTTACGTCAGACGGCAGCCGTCGATTGGTCATTGCGAAGTAGTATAGACATCGCGACCGACTTCCGGCTCATGCCCCATCTCTTTCCCGGTCGGCGGCTAAAGTTCCCGCCCTGGTACCAAAGGCACCTACCATCTTCAATGAGTCTGGACTGTAGTTCAGTAGTCTCGATTCGTGCAAGCGCATCACGTCTGAAGGGAAGTCCAGATTTATCTTCGGTTATAATAACAGGAGATTCGGATTTAAGTCTGAACTTAGAGGCTGGCGTTTGTTCAAGCGAGCCCTGGTCCTCCGAATGTGGAGGGAACCTGCATGTACCGCCTTGCTTATGCCGAGGTACCCCTTTGCGACCCCAGCTAACTTTCAGTATTGCCATTTCGGGGGTTTTCGTGGAAACCGAGCCTTTTTGGCTCCCAAATACAATAGCGCAGTCAGCAGCTATTGTATAGCTGCTTGTAGAGCAGCTTTTGTGTGCCATGGGGATGAGGGGTTGAAGAAATAGGGGCTGATCACTGGTCGGTTGCCACCAGTGTTTCACATCACGTGGTTTTGGGCAGATTTTAGAAAGGGCGCAATGCCCTTTTTCCGAAGATCACTGAAGTGGAAGTCAATGACACTGTAGCAAGCCGAGGGAAGGATTAAATCTGTTACCCCACTGAAGTTTTAGAAGTCCTGGTAGAGAGTTTGGCGAATTCCCCCTTGAGCCCTGCGCTCAAATTGTTTTCTCTCTTCTGAGAACAGGATCCTCCATACAGTACTCCAGAGCACATTCCTCCAGTCCCCCTGGTGCAGTGGTCCTCCTCTGTGCTCTTTTGTGCTCCTGTTCTTCAGCATTGACTACCTTGGCAGTACAGTAGCAGGTGCTGGGACACAAAACTGCGGCCAAAAATCGCCGCCCACTATGTTTAACGGCTGTTTTAGGCCGTAATAAAGCAACCTTGTACCGAGATGTCCCATTACGTCCTGAACCGTTACCCCCTATGGCCCAACCCGGCAGCACTGAGTGCCGCTGCGGAGCACGTTTTGTTGGAATCTGTCAACGATGGCGCGTCCTGGGCAGCAGCTGGTACCTCGAGGATTTCTAAGATTGACTTATGGCTGTGTGCGAAGTCCGAGGCAGGCTGCTCAGCCAACGAAGAGCAAATTCTTCTGTATCTGCGATCATGCGGCATGGGATGCGATCGCCAGCTGAGCAAGGGCCACCGCTTCACAGATGAAGGCTACATTCAAAACATATTGTTCAATGAAATATCCCCGATCAGTGAGGCTGGCGTTTTCCGCTGTATATGCCTGCCATCCATGAAAGGTGGATACTACATCTTGCAAGCGATAGCACAGGAAATGACTGGGGACAACAGTTTTCACAGTCCCACCGCGGTGGCTCAGTAGTTACGGCGCTCGGCTGCTGACCCGAAAGACGCAGGTTCGATCCCGGCCGCGGCGGCAGAATTTCTATGAAGGCGAAATTCTAGAGGCCCGTGTACTGTGCGATGTCAGTGCACGTTAAAGAGCCCCAGGTGGTAGAAATTCCCGGAGCCCTTCACTACAGCGTCCCTCACAGCCCGAGTCGCTTTGGGACGTTAAACCCCACTATACCAAACCAAACCAAGTTTTCAAAAGCAATAGTTGTGCTCAAGCGTTTCCGGATAGCTACACGAGCTATAAAAGCACAAGCGTACTCGCAACATGGCAGCTCTGCTAGCATTTCTTTTTCTTTTTCCACAGCATACCGCTGCATAGGTTAATCAAGCATGCGCGTCCATAAAGACGTGCGCGAGAAGCGCTCATTAAGCCATTCTGGCGATACCACGCAGAGCTCTTCATCATGGATATGATGCGAACACACGCATAACGCATCTTCTGGTTCTTCTGCCTCCTAATACATGGTACATACACACATGGGGGCATTGGTCAAGGTGTAGTGGCATAAACAAGGACATTTCCATAGGAGATTACGACAAAATTTTAGCACCATGCGTGAATGCTCTCGTAGCTTCTTTTTCGTTGTCCGCTCCATCGCGCGTTGAAAGCGGCTCACAGCACTTGCCCATTTGGCCTTCTTGCTTGAGAAAGCAAAAAGCATGGTAACGAAGTGTTGGTGCCGCGGTAACATCCCAGGCCTTCCTGCCCATGAATAAAGCATTTCGTGATAGACTGCACACGCATTTAACCACAGTACCTCGTCCGTACCTGTGACAAAGTGATTCGCGCACAGTCTTGATGGTGCCCAATGGCGGCCAAGATTGTCGAGCTGGCGAACGGCTTTTATTGACGCTTCTGCCGCGTTCACACTTGGATATTCGGCGGCGAGAGCGAGCGGAATCCGCTTCCGCGGCAGAGATTCCGCCGAAATACCCAGCGGAAAGGCCGATCGGTCCAGGAACGAATTCTGCCGCCGGAAAAAAATCCGCCGAATATCGTCAGCCAATAGGAAGGCGAGTACCCGCGGCGACAAACATGGCGGCGCCCTTCGATGCAGGACGCCTCGCTTCGGACTGGATTCGTCGCTGTTACTGCATTTTTCAGCACGTTCACAGGCCATAAAAGAGACAGCGGTCTTTCGCTTTGTCTTATCTCGCCCATAAGAAAATGTTTGAGCGATAAATTTGCTTTAATTTTTATTTCGGGTGACGATTCTACCACATTTAGGCTTAAGAGGGCCGTCGAGTGGTTGACAACAATGGTTCCTGTCCTAACCACGACATGGCGCCACTGGGCGTTTAAAAAGTGAGAATGTTAGAAATGTCGTAACGTCCGACAAAATAGCTGCATTTAGCGTACGCAAGCATAAATAAGGTTTTGGTATATAGACAGCATCGATTAACCTCTTGCCACATCTGTATACGCCGTGAGCAGACGACAGACAGACGATGAGCGGCGATGCGGTGGCCGGGAAGTGTGAACGAGACAGCATTTCGGCGGCTGCGGATTCCGCTTCCTCTCGTCACCGAAGGTGCAAGTGTGAACGCGCCATTCGCGTCGAAGGCGGTCCCGGGAATGGTTCGGAAAGCGAAAAAATCCGAGTTTGCTTCCATTTACATAGTGGGCACTGCAACCGTATACAACACATGTCGTAGGCATTGCCAACTGCGTCGCACTGAACACCTGACGGCTGCAACAACGCATCCTGCGCAGGAAGCCGGTTTGTTTACACTTCCACGGCTGGTCTCGAGTGGCGCGCGCGACACTTTCAATATGTTTCGCGACACCGCCGCCAGGAGATATGCGCATGCGCAGTTGTGTCGTGAAAAAGGCGGATTGTCAAACCTGACGCTCTTATTTTTCTCTGCCCTCTACTTCAAGAAACGAAAAGTAAGTAGATAAGAAATAAATGTAATATATGACATACGACAGCCCTAGACGTCGTCAGGCTTCAACTGCCTCTTCCCCTTCCTCCCTCCCTCCCTCCCTCCCTCCCTCCCTCCCTCCCTCCCGCAACCTGTCGCCCCCGGACCGCGTAACAATTGCTCCGTAGAATACCCAACGCTCCTTTCACCTCTGTGTGCTGGGAAATGTCAACTTTCAATAGACCTCTCCCTGCATTCGACACCGGCGCACGTGTCTCATGTCTGGCTCGCAAAGCATGCGCCTTGTAACCGGCATGGGCAGCAGGAGCTCGTCACGTGCAATGCTCGTTTAGGAAAAAAGTTGGCGACTTTGCCCATCGGGCCTTTCCCGTTGCACGTCACGCTGTTTACACCAGGAATAGGTCCCTCCCTGCTGTAAATAAAGTGACGAAAGCTTTGGTTTACTTAACAACCTGTTTCGGCATAAGGTAAAACAATTCCAGAAATGCAATTCTGTCATGATGACAAGTTTCCGACAGGCCTCTTGTGACAACATGCGAAAAAATTGTGAGCGTTTTACGTGATCATGAATCCTTGACCCTGTCTAACCCTGGTACAAGCAAAGTGACGAAAGCTTTGGTTTACATAACAACTTGTTTCGGCATAAGTTAAAGCACAATTCCATAAATACAATTCTCTCATGATGTTTAGTTTCCTACAGACCTCTTGTGACAACAGGGGGAAAAATGTGAGCGTTGCACGTGATCACGAATCCTTGACGCTGTCTAACCCCGGTTTAAGCAAATTGAGGAAAATATTGGTTTACACAACAACCTCTATCATCATAAGTTAAAGCACAATTTCACAAATGCAATTCTGTCATGCTGTTTAGTTCCCGGCAGGCCTCTTGTGAGAACAGGGGGAAAAAAACCTGAGCGTTGCATGTCGTGACGGATTCTTGACACTGACTAACCCTTGTGTAAGCAAAGGGAGGAAAGCTTTGGTTTACACGACAACCCGTATCGTCAAAAGTTAAAGCACAATTCCATAAAATATAATTCTGTCACGATCTTTAGTTTCCGACAGGCCTCTTGTGACAACAGGGGCAAAAACTAGAGCGTTGCACGTGATCACGGATCCTTGACCCTGTCTAACCCTGGTGTAAGCAAAATGAGGAATGCTTTGGTTTGCACAATAAGCTGTATCGTTGTAAGTTAAAGCACAATTCCAGAAATACAATTCTGTGGCGAAGTTTAGTTTCCGACAGGTCTCTTGTGACAAAAAGGAAAGAACGTGAGCGTTCCACGTGATCCCGGATCCTTGACGCTGTCTTCATGCCGGCTTGTTCGCTGGTGTGCTATCTGGCTGGCATGCTTTAAATACAGCGCCACCGGAATGCTGAACCACATTACCAAAGTATGCGATACTATTGTTCAGTAATGTATAATTAATTTTTCACGCGACCACAGGAATAAAACCTGTTACAGGAAGAGTAACCTGCGAACTGGGAAAAGCTACAATGAAATAATACCAATTCGTTCGAGTACTGGCTATGAGGGACAGCGCACTGGAGCCTCTTCGAACTAATTCGACCACCTGGGGTAAATAGCCCGGGCCTTGTTGCATTTCGCGTCCGCTAAAATGCGGACATAGCGGCTGGGTTCTGAGCCGGAATGACATCACTCTGCGCTTTGTGCAAGATTTTGCAGCCCCCCTCTCTCTTTGACTGTGTTTGTGGGACAGTTTCTCTTTGATTTTTATTGCCCGTCCTAACGAAGGCATTGGTGAAGGCACTATCAGTTTTCATCATTTTATCATTCTCAATGTGGTATTTGTACTCGCATCGGCAGGACACTTAGTTTGTCTTTTTTTTATTTCGTCCTCTAACTTATGTCCCTTGACATCCTTTAACCTTGCTTATCGCGAACACTTTTTTACACGTTTTCATAGCGATTTGATGATGAAGATGAATCGTAAAAGCAAGCTGCTTTATGTAACTCACATCATCTCTTATACTGATAAAATACAATAATTATTCCTTAAATGAATACAGCACAGCCTCACCGGACATATGCAAACGCTATTCAAAGGAGGCTCTCAAGCCAGCGGCGTCAGCCGATAGATATGCATCACGGCTGATGCGGTTATTCTGTGGTTAATCCTCTTGAGCTACAGCCACTGGTGCCTTTACATTGGAGCTTGGCATGAATTCGCGTCTCTGTATGGCTTAGAATTCTTCGCTCACTGCACGCGCCAGCTGTAGAATGCCTGCTGTGACACAATCGCACATCAGTTGTGATGCCAGCGCTCGACTTGCTTTCCCACAACACAGCTTTGCGCTGCTTTTCGATTGTTATGATATGTTGCTACTAAAAAAATTCCAAGACAGTGAAGGCAACAGAGCCAATATGTACATCAAATAAAAATACGACAAAGTAGGCACAGCTGCTTGTGAACTGACTCCTAATACCTTTACTCGCGTCTGCATTAAATGTGTGTGCATGTTTTCTTGCGTGTTTGTTTGTATTTGTTATTTTCCCCTTTTTTGCAATTTAGATCTTAGTTTTCGCGCTCGCGTTTGTGCGCATCTGTGTGAATATGTGAGTGCTTCTGTGCGTGTATGTGTTTATTATTCCTACTTCTGTCCTTTTATTTTTCTGTTTGTTAATGTAAGCATGCTGCATCCACCTCTTCCTTTACAATTTCATTAACTCGTCTCATTCAAAGCACCAAGTCCTGTGAATAGCAGGGCTGGCATCTTCGGTGTCACTAAATCCTTACACTCTTGTCTACCTTGACTCCTCAGTCTGCCATCTTGCTGTGTTTTCTCCGACTATTCTGACCTTGCTTCTTGTGCTGTTGTCGCAACGTGATTAACCAACTTGCAGTAAAGAAACTTCTATCAGCTGTGACAACAGAAACATTGACAGACACAAAATATTAAAAGCACCACGTGGCTTGCGCAATAACTTTGTCTCTTACCTCTGTTAATATGTTTATGCATCAGTGCATACGGCAGCTCGCCAGGAGTGCACATGAAAGGGTGCCATATTGTGCAACAGCATCTTGCGATGCTGTTGCATTCAGTCTTAATAAATAGATGGTTTCACTGCCCGTCACATGTGGAGGTACATATTACATTGGGCAGTGGATTATCATTTCCTGTCTTGACGCTTTCATCATTACAAATGCAGTTTTCTAGTGAATGGAGTCCAGCAAAGCAGTGCTGTGAGAGCTTTTGCAGCTTTCACCATTTATTACCTCACCAATATCACTGTCTGAATCTGGCTGTCATTTTGCCTACGGCTTGTATTGATCAAAGTGACTCACTAAAACACGTTCAACCTTGCTGAGCATTTTCCGGTACCTAAATATGACAAAAAAATGCTAGCAAAGTTATTCACGTTAATAATTGTGCTTGCAATCGCGTTAGTGCCAAAGTCCGATAAATAAATTAAAAATTGGCGATGACAAGGCTGCGATTTTCAGTGCATACTGCTAACAGAGCCATAAAGCGTGCTCTGACTACTGTTATTTCAACATGGGGCCCGTCAAACTCGACGATGGCTGCCTGAATGAGCATTTTGGGCCTCAATAAGCTAATGATGTTTTATATTTATTCTCTTATTCTCATTACTTGTGTGAGCCAGATAACCAAAATAAACAATGCAACCACATGAATGTGCTTTGGCGTGCAAGCTGCTAACAGTGGCTGTCAGTTTCGTGTTGATAACTGGTATCGCAGCAGCACTGGCTATGACATGGCTGCGATTGCCAGTGCAGACTGCTAACAGAGCTATAAAGCGTGCCTTGAATACTGTTATTTCAACATGGGACCCGTCAAACTCGAAGATGGCTGCCTGAATGAGCATTTTGGCCCTCAATAAGCTAATGATGTTTCATATTTATTCTCCTCTTCTCATTACTTGTGTGCGCCAGATAACCAAAATAAACAATACAACCACATGAATGTGCTTTGCCGTGCAAGCTGCTAACAGTGGCTGTCAGTTTCGTGTTGATTACTTTTATCGCAGCAGCACTGGCTATGGCATGGCTGCGATTTCCAGTGCAGACTGCTAACAGAGCTATAAAGCGTGCCTTGAATACTGTTCTTTCAACATGGGGCCCGTCAAACTTGATGGTGGCTGCCTGAATGAGCATTTTGAGCCCGCAAAAGATAATCAGAGTTAACAATTGTGTTTCCATTCAGATATACCAGCATTTAAACATGTTTCTGTGCCACTTCTTAAATCGAGCACAATGTGTGCAGGACGTTGCTTATCAGAATTGAGCTTCTATTATAAGGAATACGCCATAAATGGAACTGCTTATTTATTTCAGAGGTCACGGAATGGATGGCTGTCTGTTGCGAACCAACCGGAAAAATTTCGGTAGCCCTAATAAAGGCTGCTCTTTCGTTAAAAGAAGCCGTTATGCTTCGTCGAGTGGCTCAATGTCAGACAGCTCGCTGTCCGAGTCGGTTTCTTCAGTGTCTTCTTCACCTAGCTGGATGATGATGGGTTGAATGTGCTCACTCCCAGACGTGTCAAGTCTGAACTTTGCCTCCAAGTCCATCACGTGCCGAATGCTCTTCGACCAGTCTTCCGCCGCTACGTGCTTGATTTTCTCCCTCAAGATGGCGTCGACCATGGACAGCTTGAAGTTTCTGTTGTCCGCAGCGATGCCATTTTTGACCTTGGCCCACACAAGCTCAATGGGATTAAATTCGCAGTGGTATGGCGGGAGCCTGAGTACAAAGCAACCGGCGCTTACAGCTGCATTGTCTACGATGTAGCGCAGAAAGCGTGACTTTACTGATGCCACCAGCTCAAGCAGCTGCTTCCTTATCATCCTTTCAGCGCAGGTGTTCTTGCTAGTGAGCCACTCCTGGATCTTCTCTTTCTTCCAGGCCGTCGTCGGCAATTTCTCTTCTCGTCGGCTATGGTAAGGTGCATTGTATAAACAATGACGCTACCAGCTGGCAACTTCTGCAGAACGCCATTAAACCAGCCCTCAAAGCGATTGCCATCCATTTCCTCGTGGTAGTCGCCTGTCTTTTGGCCTCGGAATCCATCCAAGCAGCCGTCGACGAAGCCATCCTTGCTGCCGATGTGCGAGACGATCAGGCGCTGAACTTTCCCAGAAGGTTGTTTTAGACCTTAGGCCATTTGCTCAAGCGAACAGGCGTCCGCGCTTCTGCACCACGGTGTCTGTCCACACGATCGACCGAGTGTGTCCCGCCGTCACCCATGTCTCGTCCACGCAGACCTTTCGGCCTTCCGCTCGGTAGCGCTCCACGTCACGGAGGTAGCGATTCCGCCAATCGGTGATGTCATCCCGGTCGATAAGCAGCGAGTTGCGGCTTCTCTTTTCGTGCTTGAAGCCGATCTCGGCAAGCAGGCGAAGTACAGTACACCGCCTGAGTAATGGGAGTTCCATACGCTCCGAGAACTCTATAGTGATCTTCTCGACCGTCGGTATCTCGTTGCGGCGAAAGAAATCGTGCACACATGACCTCAGCGTCAAACGTGAAGCTGTCAAACTTCGCTCTGCGTCTTCTCTTCTCCGCATTGCGTGGGCGCTTTCGCGACGGCGTCGTCAGTTTTCCACCCAAAAAATGCGAAGCTTTAACTTCCACCCTCACCCTGAACACAGTCCTTTCGCTGACACCGAGCATGTCAGCGACAAACTTGCTCGTCTCCTCTACGCTGCGTTCAGGCTCCCTGTTACGCCAAAACGTGTAGCAGTGGAAGATCATGTTGCGTGAATCGCTGTTCAGGATGCGGCCGCTCTTGCTCTTGCCGAGGCTCCTTGGTGGTGTGATCATCGATGCGACACAAGGCTCGTTCGGCAACAAAGGCTCGCGTTCTGATGTCACCTCGCTGGCCTCCATGGCGGAAAAGAGGTACGGAATGCCGTGCGCGAACGTGCGCGAACTCACGAGATTGTAGGTTCGCAACCGCAAAAAAAAGAAACAAGTAGCAATTGAAAAATAAGCCTCACACATTAAAAAAATAAGCTTGCGAAAACACACAAAAAATACATATAAATCCTATGCTATTGAGCCAGACTGTTTAGTAATTACACGCCCGGTGCCGTCGATCTCGCTCCGTAGCAGACGACGCACAGCGTTGTTGAAGGCACGGAGTTAATTTTCTCTCGCGATCCGGCATGTGCTGAAGCATTTGCATCATGATACTTTTACTAAACCACTCATCAAGATACACAAATCTTATTTATACCGACAAATACGCGTTTTAGAAGCAGTCACAATTTTTTGAGCGGGACTATTTCTTTAGTCGCGGAGGCAATTGGCTGCTGCGCTTCGGTCATCTGGGCGGGGCCCCTCCTGTCTTCTAAAGTTGTACCCGACTATAGATAGCAACAATGTTGTGTAATAAGTGCCTGATTGCGGGAAGCTGAGATGATTGCCCGTGCTGGGAACGAAGGAGTTTTTTGTGAGGAAACTTTGATGATAGCACGGTAATTGTTACATTCCCAGCTGCTCAACATCATAGATGGCAAAATTACTTTTGAAGCGTAAATAAATTACATAACTAAGAGCTTTCCTAAAAACCTTAATGAAGCAATTAAGTTGCACTGCAAATTACTGCTCTAATATGGTGATGACATTATATTACAATTACTTCCCAAATGTTATAGGAATTAATTTTGAATTACTGTTTAGTTTCGGCATTTAAAAAGTTGCGGATTGGTCAGATTTCCTGCCAAATTATCAAATTTTTTTGATCCTTGCACCACCACTGAGTTTGGAAGTAAGCGTCGGAAATTTTGCTCCTCTTTGATGAAAGGTAGCCCTAGTCCAAGAAAAGCTGCTTTGATGACGTAGATGAGGTCAACCTGTTGGCGTAATTTGTATAATTGCTCACATCGCACTTTAATCAGAAGCTCAACGTTCAATGCGTAATATGGTTTAGCACTCTTGATTCTGAAGAATTTTTCATCCGCGAAACATTGGAAGTGCATCGACTGCTTGTGTACAATGATAGTCTCCAAAAGGCACCTGGGTGCAGACAAGCTGCCAGTTCTGCTGTTCATTTGACTCGCACTGAAGGCACGTTGGCGGAAATAAACTGCACGTCGCGGTAATGCTGACGCCTATGTTGCCAGTGAGAGGAGCTAGTTTTCGCAAGAACTCCCAAACGAGTGTTTTATATATCATCTGAGACTTTTTCTTAGTCGAGAGGGAAGTACAGAGTCGATCACACTTGTCTAGAGCACTCGAGAGATGCCTTCCGCGGGAAATAAGGAGACATTCTAAAGCATATATTGACTTTCTCTCATAATGCTTCCGCTGGAGAGCCGCCGTATAGATAAGTGAACCGCACAGGCATCAGCGCCTTAACGCTAGCAAAGCAGTTGCGAAAATATTTCAGTTAATTTGCTGCGCAGCACACCGCCCGAGCGCTCTAGACAAGTGGGATCGACTCTGTACTCGCTGGAGCATTGGCAGTATGTCTGTGCATAGGTGCACAATGGCGCCCATGGTCACGGTGCTCACCTGGTTTCCCTGCAGCGCGTCTGTTTGTGCGACCGTACGCAGTGCTGAAAGATGGGTAGCCCTATAGATCTTCTCTTCAGCAAGGCTGTGCTGATGCCTGCGCGCGCATTGCCTTTCCTCCACGAACGCCGCTTCGGTGTAGTGCTGGTTATTGCTGGTCGCGCATTTTTCTTGCTCAGCTCCGGAAATACGGGGCCAAAGCATTATCGATAAAAGTAGGAGAGCGGGTTCAATACTCAGCAAATGTTATTTCGTTAGTAATTATTTACTTGTTGCCATAATATTACCGCTTCAAGCTAATTGATTACATTGCTAAATTACCGCCCAAGGAGAGCAAAGAATTACAGCATAAACGACTGAGAAAATTAAATTAGTTACTGTAATTTCATTACACTGAATAAATTTCTGCCATGTCTGTTAAGCATTAGGGTCGCGCAGTCCTCGATACAGGGGAGATGTCTGCATTTTCAGTGACAGATTGTCACGGATCTCTCCGGAGAACACTCCGACTGAAAGAATGGACTAGGCGACGGGTGTACCCACACAAACGCACATTTAATACACCCTACGTGGCACACACACTTGAATACAACTAACAAAACTAACACAAAACACAGACTATAAATACACACGACCCGGGCACACTGCTACTAGCGTCTACTAATAGTGCTCTACTATTAGGGGATGGCGTTCGTGCTCACGGTTCGTTCGGTGTGGCAGCGGCGTTGTATGGATCCAGTAGGCGGCGTCGAGGCGGCGTTCGCTGTGCTTGGGCTGACGTCGCTGGCGGTGTTCGACGTGCTCGGACTGACGTCGCTGGCTGCGTCGTACAAGCTCCCGGTCCAAGCGCCCGTGGAGGTGATGCCGGTGTTGTTGGCTTTGGTGGCGGCGTCGCTGGCTGCGTCGTATAAGCTCCAGGTCCAAGCGCCCGTGGAGGTGATTCCGGTATTGTTGGCGTTGGGGGCACCACCCGGATGGGTTGCAACAGCGCTGGGGACACCCCTGGCCGTAGTAGGTGGTAGCGTCCTCTGTTGACACCCCGGAACGGGCTCAGGCACGGCAGGCAGTCCACGATGCGTAGTCGTAGAACGCGAGCTCACCGGAGCAGTAGCCGGCGTCGCTCTCTTCCAGCCAGTGTCCCTGACCCGTCGGAGCCTCCGCTTCTCTGCTGTTCCCCCCCGGGCCTCGCTCTCACTCGCCCTTTTATAGCCTCGGTGTTAGTCCACGTAAGCCTTGTCGTCGTATTCTCTTCTCTACCAATCACCTCTCTCCACCTCACCGAATGCTTCTCCACCAATCATCTCTCTCCACCTCAACGAATGCTTCTTCTTCCTCTTCTTTATTCTTCGGTTAATTCGCGTCGTCTTCTTCACACCTTTTTCCTTGAAAATTTAATTTAGGCTCCTTAATATATGTGACAGGGGCCGCCTCTCTCAAGAGTTTTTCCATGAAAAACTGCTCACGTCATACTCTTCTTCAAGCCATCCATGCCAACCGACTGTCTTCTGTGGCTATTCTGGACCCAGCACACATCACACCGCAGAGGTCCACCACACACCAAACGCACACCACTAACACAGTCCACCAAATTGCGTTTCCAGAACACACCACTGCCGCTGTCCGCACAGAGTCCTTAATAAACACGTTCGTGTCCACAACACACTCCCTTGTAAAATCACGTAACACCAACAGCAGCAGCAACAACAACAAGATAAATCCCAGAGACATATTAACACAGCAACATGATATATCCCAGAGACACCCAGAGCTGACCAGTTAGCTCTATCTCTATACAAGTCTAATTTGTGACATATGACCTCAATTTGGCTTGGCCCATCCCAAAACGTCTCCCTCTAGGTTTGGAGTAGGGCTGTAATCCTCTGTCTGCATTCAACTTGGGCTTCTTCAGTACCTCATCCCCTCCTGCGTTTTTCTTCCCACTGAACGTGGACACCTCGGCAGCATCACCTGTCTCCTCGGCCACTACCGAACAAGTTGCCCTGGGGGCGTACCGCCGCACAGGACCTTTTTCTTCATATTTCTACAACATATTTACATGGAAAACCCTCTTAATGCCATCCATCAATACCTATAATCGATATCCTTTTTCTTCCGCGTCACAAGGTACGGGCCCTTCCATTGCATCATTAACTTATCATGATCCATGGGTAGCAACACAAGAACCCTGTCGCCTGGATTCAGATTTCTATGAATGGCTTTCTTTTCATAACATCCCTTGTGGCGTTCACGCGCCTTTTCCAGGCTTTGATGTGCAAACCTGCATGTTTCCTTCAGCCTATCCCGAAACTCAAACACGTATGTGTATGTGGTTTTGAGATCTGATGCAATCTCTTTATTAGCCCACAGCTCCTTGAGTATTGCAAGTGGACTTCTAACGGTTTTCCCATATAGCATCTCGAAAGGCGAGAAACCAAGACTCGTTTGCGGTACTTCGCGGTAAGCGAACAAAAGAGCTGGGAGATATCTATCCCAATCAGTAGGTCTCTCATGGCACATTTTCTTGATCATATTTTTGAGGGTGCCATTGAACCGCTCTACAAGCCCATTACACATGGGATGGTAAGGCGTCGTCAGTAACTGTCTTACTGACAAAAGGCGGTTAACCTCCTTCATTAGCTCCGATGTGACGTTCGAGCCCCGGTCACTCAAAATTTCCCTCGTGAACCCATAACGCGAAAACATTTCCACAAGACACTCCGCCACTCGCATACTGTCAATAGTTCTCAGTGGAATAGCGTCAGGATAACGAGTGGCCACGTCAACCTGCGTAAGCACATATCTATTGCCTTTGGCGGATACTGGAGAGATTGGCCCCACAATGTCAACTGCAACTCGCTGAAACGGTAGGTCGATGGCTGGCATCTTTCCCAGAGGTACGGGACCAACTCTTCCCTTCGGAACTGTGCGCTGGCACACATCACATGAGCGAACAAAGCGCTTAACGTCACTCTGAACACCCGGCCAAAAGAACTCCTCGGTGATCTCAGACACCGTTTTTTCAACACCCTGGTGTCCGGCCATAATGACGTCATCTCCTAAGCGTAGTACGGTCTCTCGCATATCTCTTGGTAACACCAGCTGTTGGACCCGCCTTCTTGAACTAAGTATGCATTCCCTGTGCAGAAGACCATTTACCAATTGATACTCGAATGACGTCCGACTCTTCTTTCTTTTCACTCTTTCAACGACTCATTCGAAGCAAGCCTTCACCTCGGGTCTTCCTTTTGCTTAATTGCAATTTCGCCCGCTGTTACGTTCAGGCACATCGTATCAGAAGCAGAGAGCGGACGCTGCGTTGCTCGGGCTGTCGCTTGAGCTCTTGTCTCCAATGCCGACGAAAAACTGACTGCACCTGTCTGAGCTTTCACGGGCCTTTCCTCCTTTGGATGTTCTCCCACGTCGAGCATCCTCCACTCGGGATCGGAGTCTTCAACACCTCTTGCACCCGTAATGTTCCCCAAGATGAGATCGTAGATGGGTTGGTCTACGCATTTTGCCACTACCTGCCCAGTATGATATGGCGTGGACACTAAAATCCTCGCTTCAGGAAGGTACCTTATTGTGCTGTCTACCAGAGTGACAGCCGATGCTTCCCCTGTAAGATCATCGTCCTTCACCAGGCTTCTACGAACCAAGACTGTAATAGCTCCGCTGTCTCTAAGCACCAATATAGGACGGTCCCCTATTTGCCCAACCACTACTGGCATTGCTGCTTTCGACTTTGGTGTTCCACTCACTGCCTCATTTTCCAGCTGCGTTTGCTCTCCTTTCAGCTGTGGAACTTCGGATGGTGGGACAAGTTCTACCCTAGAGTCGACAACGCATGCAGCTCAGTCCTGCGTTCTGTATCGGCACTCATCCAGAGTATGACCCCTCCTCTTACAACATGGACACACAACCTGTATTTTTTGGGCAGCGCTACTATTTCGACAGTCAGCTGCACGGTGTCCCACCTTGCCGCAGAGAAAACACCTTACTGGCGCCTTAGACGCACCGCCATAAGCTCTTGGTTTTGCCGCATCTTTCTGTAGGACCTTTTGGGTTTCCTCCTTTGCCTTACTCAAATTTCTTAGCCCTTGAGCCTTGAGGAATTGGTCTGCAGTGTCTGCGAACTCTTCCAATGAACACAACTTTCTTTCAGGAATAGCGCCAGCTTTGAGCTGCAACACGCTAAAAATTGCTCTGTGACCAGCTTGTCACGCACACCTTCAAACCTCTTTTCTGTGTTTGACATATCAAGCCACCTATCAAAATAGTTGGTCAGCCTGCAGGAGAACTGCTTCGCGTTTTCCGAATCCTCAGGTTTCGCGGTGCGAAATATCTCACGAAAACCCTCTACCGTAAGCCTGAATCTTTGGAGGAGTGCCTTTTTGACTTTCTCGTAATCCATGGAATCAGCAGCAGGCATCCTTCCAAACACATTCAGCGCCTCTCCGACTAAACACATGCTTAATGCCGTGGCCCATTCACTGCGCTCCCAGCCTTGCCCCAAAGTTATCCGTTCCAATCGTTGCAGATATGCGTCCAGATCATCTCTTTTGTCATCGAAGGGAGCCATCAGCTTCCTTGGACAAATTGTGGCCGGTCTAGGAGATTCTCTACCCGCTAAGGAACGTTGATCACGGTCCGTGATCTCCTCATATCCTCCCCCGACATGCGCCTGTTTCCACAAAATAAACTCCTTCTCCCGTTCTGTCCTTCTTTTCTCCTGTTCTTCTGCCTCGCGAGCTCTTCTCTCTGCCTCGTGAGCTCTTTTCTCTTCTCGCTCTTCCGCCTCGCGAGCTCTTTTCTCTTCTCGTTCTTCCTCCTCGCGAGCTATTTTCTCTTCTCGCTCTTCCGCCTCGCGAGCTCTTCTCTCTGCCTCGCGAGCTCTTTTCGCCTCGCGCTCTTCTGCTTCACGAGCGTTTGCGCGTGCTTGCGCCCTTTCCTCTCTCTGCTTTTTTGCCTCTTCTTTCTCCTCGTCACAGACGCATCGCCTCTTCCTTGCTTAACCCTAGCTTGATCGCCAGCTGTAACGTTTTTGCCAAGTCCATACTTTCTGCCGTCGAGAGATCGGAAAAATCCGAGACAAAGCAAAAAAGAAAAAAGAAATGTATCCTGGCACAGGCTCGCCACTTATCTTTGTCACGGATCTCTCCGGAGAACACTCCGACTGAAAGAATGGACTAGGCGACGGGTATACCCACACAAACGCACATTTAATACACCCTACGTGGCACACACACTAGAATACAACTAAGAAAACTAATACAAAATACAAAGACTATAAATACACACGACCCGGGCACACTGCTTCTAGCGTCTACTACTAGTGTTCAACTATTAGCGGACGGCGTTAGTGCTCACGGTTCGTTCGGTGTGGCTGCGGCGTTGTATGGATCCAGTAGGCGGCGTCGAGGCGGCGTTCGCCGTGCTTGGGCTGGCGTCGCTGGCGGTGTTCGACGTGCTCGGACTGGCGTCGCTGGCTGCGTCGTACAAGCTCCCGGTCCAAGCGCCCGTGGAGGTGATGCCGGTGTTGTTTGCTTTGGTGGCGGCGTCGCTGGCTGCGTCGTATAAGCTCCAGGTCCAAGCGCCCGTGGAGGTGATGCCGGTGTTGTTGGCGTTGGGGGCACCACCCGGATGGGTTGCAACAGCGCTGGGGACACCCCTGGCCGTAGCAGGTGGTAGCGTCCTCTGTTGACACCCCGGAACGGGCTCAGGCACGGCAGGAGTCCACGATGCGGAGTCGTAGAACGCAAGCTCACCGGAGCAGTAACCGGCGTCGCTCTCTTCCAGCCAAAGTGTCCCTGACCCGCCGGAGCCTCCGCTTCTCTGCTGTTCCCCCCGGGCCTCGCTATCGCTCGCCCTTTTATAGCCTCGGTGTTAGTCCACGTAAGCCTTGTCGTCGTCTTCTCTTCTCCACCAATCACCTATCTCAACCTCACCGAATGTTTCTCCACCATTCATCTCTACCCGCCGTTGTGGCTCAGTGGTTAGGGCGCTCGACTACTGATCCGGAGTTCCCGGGTTCGAACCCGACCGCGGTGGCTGCGTTTTTATGGAGGAAAAACGCTAAGGCGCCCGTGTGCTGTGCGATGTCAGTGCACGTTAAAGATCCCCAGGTGGTCGAAATTATTCCGGAGCCCTCCACAACGGCACATCTCGCTTTTTTTCTTCTTTCACTCCCTCCTTTACCCTTCCCTTACGGCGCGGTTCAGGTGTCCAACGATATATGAGACATATACTGCGCCATTTCCTTTCCACCCAAAACCAATTATTATTATTATTATTCATCTCTCTCCACCTCAACGAATGCTTATTCTTCATCTTTATTTTTATTCTTCGGTTAATTCGCGTCGTCTTCTCCACACCTTTTTCCTTTAAAATTTAATTTAGGCTCCTTAATATATGTGACGCAGATGTGCCGAGGACTTGCGAGCGCCTGCACAGTATGTATCACTGGCGGGGCTATATTTTTACACCATTGTTTGTTTGTTTTTTCTACGAGGGTTGGCCGTGCGAGAATGTCGCCGGGACGCTGATCCATCCATTCGGCTTGAGAAGTGAATCATCACTGCGGGAGGCCACGGCAACAAGATAGTGGTCAGAAACCAAAAATAAATAGCAGGTTGTCGAAAGCCTCATCATAGTTTCGGCATACGCCAGGATGTGCACCAGCTTGTCGACTAGTTATGCAGGCTGCTTTTAGGACCAAGTCGAAGGCAGAGGCTTCCAGACGAGCTCCACTTGACGTGCGAAGTAAAAACCCCATTCTAGCACCACTGTATAGCTATATTGCTGAGGGGTGAAAGCTACGAGCGCTCGCCGTGAGCCTAACCGCCTTTCTGTCTTCCTTGAGAGCGCATGATAAGAGCGTGCCTGTGATATCCTTGCGCCTCGGCATCGTTGCTTCTATTGCATAGCCACAGAAAGCTGTTCCCCAGTACAGGTTAGTCTGGAGACTCAGCGATGCACTTGAGCCAGCGGCTGCGCGTCCTGGCCAATTCTTTCCCGATTACACTCGATGTTCCTCGCTTGGTGTTAGTTGGGGTCGTTTTTGCAATCGTGTGCGAAGCAACTTTGTTGCTGAAAGCAACGAAAGCATTGGTGTTCACGTATATCACCTGCTATACTAATGCTCGTTGAACCGAAATGCCTAGTTTTCGCGACGGTGCAAATGAATTAGGTAGCCTTCATTGTTGAGGCTGTAATCGAATGATTGCTAAGAAAAGGACCATACCAGCCGATATGGCAGGAAGCGGCAAGACATCCAGAGAGGCAATGTTTAACAGTTCCTCAAGACGTCTTACCGTATGACTGGTATTAGCCGCGGCATCGAGCAGAGTCGGGACATTTCAGCCCAGTGGTGAAGCCTACTGAGGGTGGGTGTTCGCTCGCGTCGTCTGCTCACCAGCGGTGGTTACGTGCGGGTGTACTGCACACAATCCTGGTCAGTGTCTCCTTGCGTTGGATAGCTGGTCATGCCTGGATCGAGGGAAATTATCTGGTTCATCAACGAGCCCTTGAAATCAACATCCGGGCGCCTCTGATGCCCTGGCCAAATCCAACGTGAGTGGAAGACGCCGCAACATACAAAAAGTCAAATAGCTGAACACTACCAGTAAACCTGAAAAAATGACACGATTTTACCCGAGCATAACCCGTCACTGAACACTGAACAAGCACACGTCCTCGGCAAATTTCAAACACACTCCTCACTCCGCTAATTCTCTACAACTTCAGATGGCGTGACACAGCTCGGTGTCCCAACCGTCCAGAGATCAGGGCAGACACAGAGCATATTATCTATACTCAAGTAACGACGCCATTATCTTTTCTTATTTCCGTTACCCTTCCCCTCCTTCCTGCAGCGCATGGCTTCACTCGGGCTCGGCAGATAATCATCAGCGGATTTTGGCGGAGCGAGCGTTCTTCCCTGGGCCTTAGTGCCGGTCTCAGATGAAGTTTTGAAGCGACAGCTACATTGAGCACGAACTCGCAGGTTCGCCGTGCTTGCATTCCTAGCGTGGTCGCACCGCACCACTTGACCAACCACGTGACTGGTCACGTGACCAACCGCGTGAAGAATCACGTGGCAACAACTAGCCAGATCAACCAGGCTAACCTGAACTTGCAAAGAAGATTAACCAAGGCTAAACAAGCTATCACTACGTATGTCCTGGCATAGCCGAGCTAACCCACTCACAATTTTTTGTCCTTCCTTCCTTCCTTGCTTCGTTCCTTCCTTCCTACCTTGCTTGCTGCATTGTTTCCGTCCTTCCTTCGTGCTTTTTGTCTGCCTCTAACAAAATAAATGTCAAAAGACAATCACCTCACGGCATCGCAAACATTGTCACGATAGCGTTAGAATCCGTATCTAACCATAACGAACTGTCTGCCGCCGCCCATGCAACTAAATGCAGTATCCCAGAGATTTTTTTTATCGGTTATGTTTGCGATCAGACATCTTCAGGCATACGAGTCCGCTAGAAGACTGCTGCCACGAAGAATGCTGTTTGAACAGAATGTTTTGTGCCCCCCTTAATACAACAATTTATTTGAATAATTTTTCTTCTTGCTGTATTAAATGGTATGGATAGCTACATGCAATGCGTTTATATAAAATGATTTGTGTTACACCTGAACGAAACTTTCTATCTGTCACATCAGAGCTGTGAGCAAATGTTGCCGCAGAGAAGTGTGAAAACGTTTGCAGATTCACGTCATGCCCAGCACTTAAAAGTGACAGCAAATACTATTACTTCGTCAGATTAGGTAAATATTCCACATTGTCAGCCTGGTACCGGTGCTATTCTGCTCAGAGCTAGTGCCTTCTCCCAAGCAAGCCCTTTGTCCTGAAAAAAAGAATCGGGAAGAATATGTGCAGCATATATTGCAGCTAATCTGTGGAGCGGAATGTAATTGTATTGAATAATATACTCGCCTAACTGTCTCTGTTTTCATCTCGCGCAGCGGTGCTTAATTGGCGAAGAGTATTTAATGTTTATAATCGCAAGCATACGATGACAGCTTGTTCGTTTTCAAAAAGAGATTAAGATAGCAGGTTTTATTTCCTGCACCAAGATGTCAGGAATTGACAAAACATGTTTTACAGAATATTGAACTTATTGTCCGTTTTTAGCGTAATAAAGGAATCTTCATTCCCTCATGCTTATTGTGCAAACTTTACTCTATTCATGCCCAGTCTGATGCAGTGTCTTCGCAGACACTAATTCGTAGTTGGCATTTCAACGTAAAAAAAAAGCACTCGATGAGATTCTAAATTGCAATTCCCCTTAACATGGCTTAATTTGGTACCGTTTTCTACAAGTGAAGCGCCTGTTTACAGTCATTCGCGCAGCGCCATACTATTAGGTTCACTCATTTGACTGCCAAATCAATCACCTCATACTGAATTCGACGAACTTAATGAGTGCGCCTGGAACACACTTCACACTGTAGTCTTGGTCACTCAGGTTTCCTGTGTGGCGAAAAATCCTGTAGTGTGGCGAGGGCTATATTTTCAGAGAATATATTGGGGCAGTGCCAGCATTGTTAAGCTAGTGTGATGTGCACTCATCGTCTTTGACACAGCTGCCGTGGAGTATGCTGTCAGTGCTGAATTTGATCCGATTATTCCTCGACTCAGATACGCTTGCGGTCTAGACCATGTCTTACTTCTTAAGGCAGGTTCAGCAAGGAATATACGGGCACATCTGTGCAGGCTTAGAAGATGCTAGCCAAGACCTTAATATAATCCTCGCTCTTTTAGCGCCGTCAGTGGTTCCTTGCCGCTCTTCAACCGCTGCTCCAGCGTATTTCTCTGGAGACCACATTTGGCTAGCATGAGGTTCACAAACATCTCAGGAAAGGTCATTACCTATGGCGTAGTTTGGTCCTGCATGCGCAATCCGTGCGAATGCGTGTGTCCTTTCTTGTGCGTGACTGTTTCTTTTTGCTTCCCGACGAGATTCTTGCTAATTCATTCTCTCTGGCATTCGCTGCTCGGAAGAAGAATTACTGCGCACTTAACCTTAAGGGTAATCCTCGTTAGCCTCTCATTCTCAGCGCGCGTGCAAGACTGTGCTCAAGCTTGTCTTTCCATTTGACCGGACACCTTCCTTATAGCATGAGTCTCTCCCGTCTCCCATCGGGAAGTAAATATAGCGGCGCCCTAATGGTCTGGCCTGGCGGACCTTCCGCCAACTTCCTCAAATTAACGCCAGGCAGGAAAAACGCTCCGAAACTCTAATCTTTGACTTTCCCAGCCTATGGGAGCACAGGCGTCTCGCTCTTCGCCGAGTGTTGTCAGCTACATTTAAATCGTGGACGTGGCAGTCTTCCGCTATTCTTAAAATCTTTGCGCCTAGTTCTTTATACCGTGTAACTATAAAAAATGACGCGCGGCATTTCCCGCGTTTTGAAGCAAAAAGCTTCACTACGTCAGTCTTCGAGCCGTCAGCGGGGCCGCAAGTTTGACCTTCAGTGTAGCTATAGTTCCAACCATGAGCACAACTGGTGGTAGTCGGGTTCGACACCAAGGTGGACCATAATGTCAGCGTAAATGTCAAGGTAACAGGTCAGGGTTAAAATGTCAAATTCGAGAAAATTGGTGTAATAGCCGCTGGTGCCACTGCCGTAGCTGACGTCATATAAAAGGGGAGGAGCAAGAAGTCGAGGAGTATATAAGCGCGTGCATGCGCGACGCCTGGGGCGATGGAGGAAGATGAACATCCTTCGATGTCTTTCGACAGGAAGCTTTTCGATAAGTGATAAATGGTTTTTTTTCTTCCCTTCGGCACTGGATTGAACCTTGCACCTTGCGCCATTTGGAGAGTATTAAAATCAAATGAAGCGGTCCAAACAGTAAACAGGTGAATGCATAAATAAAATTTGATGCTTCATTATGTACAAGAATTATCCGTTTATTATAAAAATTATTGGCTACGGACCACAACAATCAAAATTTATCGACTCCTATATTCTACGCATGCCTGTCAAAAAGAAAAGTTCCGCGCTGCCTACGTCCTCATATCGAAACTACGTCTCCAGTTTCTGAATGCAGGACTTACTAACAGCCGAGAAAAGGAGGACAAACTGCGAACTCTGTACACTGCGTGAATTTTAAGTTGACGAAGCCAGACTCATGCTGGCTGACTTCGAGTCGGGTGTACATAGCGTTTGTCTTTTGTTGATTGTTTGTTATGTGCAATTTGCTGTGTCAAAGCCAGGCAATAAAGAAAAAAAAAGTGAACGTGTTTTGTTGCTTTAATCTACAAAAGAACTTGTACGCGTGGCGTTCGCTCAGCGAACTGAGCTTAACAAAAGTTTTCAAAATTCATTTAGCTCTCTCTTCAGCACTCTACCCACGCGCAGGGCAGCTAGTTGCCGTTCTTCTCTCTAGTCGTTGATGTTGTACCTGTTTATGGTTTATGTTGGTTTAACGCCCAAAATAAACTCAGACTATGAGAGACGCCGTAGAGAAGGACTCCGGAAATTTCGATCACCAGGGGTATTTAACGTGCACTGGCATCCCACAGTCCACGGGCCTCTAAAATTTCGTCTTCCTCGAAAACCTTTTCAATAATGGCACGTAGGTCAGCGCTCCGTCCTGCTCCCTTTACATTCGTACGGTGCAGCCCATCAAAAGAAATTTAATTTTCCCTGCCCGCCCCTGCTTTGAACGTTATTCTCAGGCATAACAAAATTCAACTTTATTTTTCTATTCGGCTCTGAATAATTTTCAGTGCGAGAGTTTCTTTGACCAGTAAAATGTAATGCTTCTGATATCATAATTTGTTTTTGTTTTTTTCAACAATGCACCTATAGTGCAGTAAACTTTTCGCGAGAAAAAAGAAAAACACATCCCCAAGTGATTTATAACGCTTCCCTTGAGAGAAATTCCCAGTTATTAATTTTAAGTTTAAAGGGGGCACGAAAGGCAGGCGGCTTCTTGAAATCAAGTCCCGAAAAGATATAAAAGCTACCGGAAAAACCTGATGTTTTGATAAACTTCGATCTGAACATGGCCCCCAATGGAAGACTGCTTCTTTATACAGATGACCGATATGGTGTTGCTAAGGCACACACGCATTTTAAACAACCCCGAAAAACAAGACCGAAGCATGAAATATTTTTCTGTTCTCTATTTTTTCTCACGCCAAAGTGCACCCCCGGCTAGATTATAGACAGTGGGTACCAATTTATCTCCATAATTTGCGCCCAAGACGTAATACTTGCGCTTATCCTCTTCCTGCGGGCAATAAAGCTCACCCAGCTAAGGTCCATTAGGCGAGAACGCTACTGTGTCCTCTTCTAATAAAATGGTCTATGATTAGGGATGAAGAAATCGAGTCCCGATACCATGTCTTGCAGAAGCAAAAGAGGACAATAAAGAAACGATGTTCCATCGGAATCGCGGACCACGAAGTGAACTCAAGCGTCTCGGTCTGCGCAACGCAGATGTCGTGTGTTCCATCATCCTGTCAAAATGTTCAACTCTTGATATTCTTATTTATATTCTTATATATTCGCATTCTGGTTGATCGGAGTGGCTTTTGGCGTGGAATTTGCTTTGTTCGCCAAGTTCTGATCGGCCTACTATGTGAGAATTTAAATAACTTAGGGAATAACTATGCGCGACTTTGTCGAGATCCTAGCGTCGCTGGACCGGTGTTGAAACGAAGCAATTGTTGAAATTCGCGAAAATGATACAAGGAAAAAGCCGTCTTGCGCGCTACTACGCGAGTCCGGTGCTTCTTCAAGCGCGGCACAGTGTGAACGCTGAAGGCGACTGGCGCAAGCTTTTTGTCTTTGTTTGCACGAAGTTATTCTCGGGACGTTGTCCGTGTGATAAGCGTCTGAAAATGGCCCCCTGCGTTCAACTTACGATCCCAAGCACACGGAATATCGCGCCCAAACGTATGCTGAGAGCACGATAAAATGAGGACGAGTTGCATAATAATTGGTTTTCGGGGAAAGGAAATGGCGCAGTATCTGTCTCGTATATCGTTGGACACCTGAACCGCGCCGTAAGGGATGGGATAAAGTAGGGAGTGAAAGAAGAAAGGAAGAAGGAGGTGCCGTAGTGGAGGGCTCCGGGATAATTTCGACCACCTGGGGATCTTTAACGTGCACTGACATTGCACAGCACACGGGCGCATTAGCGTTTTTCCTCCATAAAAACGCAGCCGCCGCGGTCAGGTTCGAATCCTGGAACTCCGGATCTGTAGTCGAGCGCCCTAACCACTGAGCCACCGCGGCGCTTACGAGTTGCAGGCGTTACTTGATTTTTGCACAGTTCACCACACGACTAAACAGCAACGGTGCGAAGTCAGAGGCACAAACCAACTTATTAGATTTGATGCAGAAATGCAATGTAATAACCCAAGGGGCCAAATGAGCTAGGCGTAATAATCCTCGAGCTCAGCGGTCGCCGAACTTGTCTTGCTCCTCGATCGGCTCCTGCCCGTCGCTTTCGCACCTATTTGACTGCAATAACCTTGTGGAAACTTATGCCGCTTCCTTTCTTCTGCATTGCGACTCAACCAATCGCACCACTTGTCGGAACGCCATGAAATGTGCCCAAAAACACGCAAGCGTGGCACACCCAATGCGAAAGGTCCCGCTTTTTGCCTTCACCACGAATGTAACTGCTGATGCGAGCACCGCCGCATCTGTTTTACGTCACGGCCAGACGCTTGTCTATAACAGAAAGATCTCAGCACTAATTTTTGTTCGCAGAAGAACTCAAGGTGCCTTCATTTGGCTGCACCGGCTCCACTAGTTCCAGCACTGATCTCCACTAGGGGGGCTGGATGCCGCATCTGGCGCCAGAAAGTGAAGGCACCGGAATTTGGGCGGCGTGTCGCGGAAGTCACCCTTTGGCAGTGCACGAAATCGGGCTTCAGCAGAGTTTTTCAGTATTAGTTTTCGTTTTCCACTTACCACCCTGTATTTTCGACGTTCTCGTCTTTTTCCATGGCAATGGCTACCTGTTGCACCGTGAACTGCATGAGGAGAGCAGCAAAGTCCTCGGGAAAAACGTTTCAAAAAGAAGGGTCCATTGCATCGCTATGGGGCGACACTAGCAGACGACAGAACATCGCTGCGCACAGTACGTACCGAGCCGCGTCTGCTCAGCTCTCTGTCGTCCCGTTGCGCTAGCGTCGCCAACACTGCTCTTTTTTGTAGTGGCACGTTGTCCCGCCCTAAGCCCAAGTTATACCATCAATGGGGGATAATTTTAAAAAAGGGTTGGTGGAAACTTTCACTAGGCAGCCGACTTTGCAGTGACAATTTTACAGAAGTTTGTTTAGACCGAACCGGAGTGAGGCCACAATTTGGTGGGGTGTCGTCGGTGTTCTATTGGTTCACAGTAGCGCGTACAAAAGGTATATGGTACTGCTTTTTCGGCGGAGTGTATCAAGTACGTACTGTTTCGTACTGTAGCAAATTATGCCTTAATGGGCTGTTATTCATGTGATGATTGGTGCAGTTCACTTAAAACAGCGCTTGTCACATGCGCTGCTGCATGCATTCGTCTTTCTCGTACGTACGTCAGTGGTTTCTCTCGTGCTGTGTAGGGGAAACGTGGCTGTGCTATTGAGTTAGATTAAAAGCACGTCTGGAAGGTAAATGGCACACTAAAGCGATAAACATCACCTGCCGTCAATGAGAAGAGACAGCGGCAGCTGCTGGGTAACGACTGGCTCTTCGGTCGTCTGGATTTCCGCGCCATTACGTTTTCTTTGCTACACGAAAATTTGTTTTTAAGGTGACCTAAACTTATCGTCATTCCACTACTTCCACTAATTACGCTCGAAAGACAAGAACCAGATCAGAAAAAAGTGTTTAATGCATGTACCCCTTTGTCGCGGCATGGCGAGACCTGCATGCCTGTTTTCTTCGGTTTCTCTGAAATTACAGGGTTCCCCAAACAATGCACACATTTCTCGCGTTGAGCTTGCTTATTCCTTTGATATTACAGTACACGTTACACAAAAACAACGCGAAAAACTGAGGACGGAAGCGCGAAAGACGCCAATTTTTGCATTGAAATACACAGCAGACACCGATCTTCCGGGACATGCAACCGAACTTCCGGTGGCTTCACTTGCGCCCACTTCGGAAAGCGGGAATGCGGCATCCAGCAACCTAGTGGAGATCAGTGAGTTCAAGGGGTGCAGCACCGTCGGCCTCGTTTTTCCGCGGTCGCGCGCGCCCTCTACACTTTTTTTCCTCGTTTTTTCAAGGTGCAGGCCTACTTCGGCACTAGTTCTCGGTCGCGGTGCACTCACCGGAGAGGCGGTGTTGAGAAGTGCAGCAATGGCGTACGTGCAACCCAACGCCGAGCAGACGACGCTTCACATCGGGCTACAAGGCGTTGAAAGGAGTTCGTCTCCTTCATAACCCGGACGGTTCTCTCATGCAGAACAAAATGGTTACTTAGATGAGGCATTCGGTAAGTGCTGTTGCAAGCTGGCGCTTAACACGTGGCTAGCGGTCACGAGGGTTTTGTTTGTGGCCGTGGCCACATGATCGACGAATACGGCCTCGTCGCTCTGCTGAAGTCCCATGTGTTGGTTGTTTTTTCTGAGGGATCGTGTTGGGCTGTGTAGACTTCATAAATGTTGGTGTGCACTTTTGCAGACGGGCAGCGCGTGACGCTGCGGTTTGCGGCCCAAGAGGAGAATGTACCCCCTCCGGCGCAACCGCCGATACCGGTTTCTGCCAGTGGCTGCGACGATGAAACGCTGACACCTCTTTCTTCAGCGGCATTGGCGTCTGCTGACGGCAAGCAGAACTGTGGAGAGCCCGCAAGACGAAGTTCGTTCTGAAGAAGTACATGGAGATGAAGGACTTCGTCGGTAAAACCAGGGCACTTCGGTGTGTAATCCTTTGTATCCAAAATTACCTGCAGCATACCATAATTGCGTTTCGTTTTTTCTATACGTAAACACCGACAATATGTGCAAAAAGAATTGTACAGTAGAGCTGGGAAGTTTTTCTCAGATTTAACGTTCCAACAAGGTACTGCAGTGTTTTCAATTCCTCACTGCATTTTGAAGCTCATAAAACACTTTTCATCAATCAGTGAATGCTTTAAATATGTAGCAGCTGAAATGCACATACTCTGATAGAAGAAAACCCGGTAGCCACACACTTCTTAAGAGAGTTCTAGATAAAAGGTTGTGCAGCCCTAGCTTGCAAGTCATTTCAATCATAGTGCTACAGCGAAAGAAAAGTCGAACCACTTTATATAGTTTTTTTTCTGCTCTCAACTGTGCTTTATTTTTGTATTCAGGACAAGAAAACAACTTTGGATAAAGCTCTGTGAGCTCATGAATAAGGAATTTCAATGTCATATGTCTGCAATACAAGTCGAAAACAAATGGAAGTCCCTGGACCGGCAAACAAAAAGTCCAAAAAAGATAACAGTTCGTCTGGACAACCTTGTCAGCAGCGAACACGAGGAGTAAGTTGGAATTATTTCTCGAGCTGTCTAGTGGCTTGAGCATCTCTCATAGCCGGAGTCGCTTTGGGACTTTTAACCCCATAAACCTGTTCAATGGTTCTGATCATTTGTGCATCACAAAGAGAACTTGCCACCATACTGGAGAAGGAGCACAGCGTGAACCCACGATTGCTTTTGAAACCTGGTAAAGCAATTCTCTCAAATAGAAGCACGAAGCGAGTGAAAATTTCATACTTTATGTAAAGCTCGGGAATTGTTGCCGCATTTTTACGTATACACTTCAACAGCACCAGCACTACAGGAGGACAATCTCCAGAGGACCTGTCGGTGCCAGTTTAGGGTGGTATAGCGCCGAAGAGGATACGGCACAGCAGGACCCAACTTGGTCCTCTTTTAGAGGCACTCCAGAAAATGGCGGATACAAAAGCAAAACAAGAGGAAGCAAAAACCAAGGCTGTGGAAGCCGGAGAAAAGCGGGAAGAGGCAAAAGCAAGGAGGCATGATGATCGCATGAAGAGATTTGATCACCTCATAGAATTAGCCAAGCACCAAGGGTCAAATGGACATTAAAGTTCTTGCACCAGCACTGCAAGCTCAATTTATTTTCGCACGAATGTTCCTCATATATATACATTCCTCATTCCGATGGCATTAAATCTCTGATCGAAGCGTATGAACAAAGCAGAAAGGAGGAAACCCCTACCCCACGTGTTTTAGAAATACTGGCAAAAATCGTACTCGAATATAACAACTTCGAATTTAACAATGAACACTATTTGCAAATTAATGGCACAGCCATGGGTACAAGGATGGCACCAACCTACGCCAATATCTTCATGCATATTATTGAATACAAATTTCTGAAAGATTGCCCCATTAAGCCCACCCTATACAAACGCTACTTGGATGACATCTTTTTAATATGGACTGACACAGAGCAAGAACTCATACGTTTTATTGAAAACTTCAAACTCGTCCACCCCAACATATCTTTCACTTACACGTACTCCAACACCAAAATTAACTTTCTAGATGTTGAGATTTCGGTAAACAAAGGCTCACTTACCACCGGTGTATATAGAAAACCGACGGACCGCCAACAATACCTACACTTCCAAAGCTGCCATCCTCGTCACTCTAAAACAAGCATCCCATACTCTCAGGCACATCGATTTAAAAGAATACGTTCCCAAGACGAGGACTTCGTAAAAAATTCCAAACGCATGCGAGAAGTCCTCATTAAGCAACGATACCCCCCCGCCATTGTCGACGATGCCATTGAAAAGGCATCTAAACTCAACCGAGAGCAAATACTGGAGGGATGTCGCTACAACGACGAAACAGACCACCGGGCAAATTTCGTAATTACCTTCACCAGTAACCCGCCTAACGTAAACAAAATCCTCAGAAAACATTTCAACATCCTCGAACAAAGCGAGCGCCTCACCAAAATTTTCACTGCTCCCCCTCACGTGATCTACAGACGACCAAAAAACATTAAAAATATTCTTGTACACTCAAAAACAAATAGCCAGCCGGTTTTGGGGTGCCGGCCCTGTGGAAAAAGTAGATGCCAGGTCTGCAAACACATACAAACATCAAGCTGTGCAGTAGGCACAGCTTCAGGCTTCAAATGGGAAATTAATGGCAACTTTGATTGTGATTCCTGCAACGTAATATACCTCCTAGAATGCAGTGTGTGCAGTATGCAGTATATGGGACAGACCGTCAACCCTCTACGAATTCGCTTTAATAACCACCGCGCGCATATCTTATCCCTACCCAACCTTCCCTTGTCAAAACACATTAATGAGCGAAACCACCCATTTGATGCAATTAAGTTAACAGTCCTACAGGGTGGGTTCCACAACAAGCGGGAAAGAGAACAACGCGAGTCGTACTTCATTTACAAATTTGAAACAATTCCTCACGGCATTAATGAAAGTCCAGGTGTATTGTCCTCCATCCGCCCCTTGCAGGGCCGTTGCTGACATTACGAGAGCCAGCTTGACATACCTCGGTCGTTTCTTGCCAGCGACATCTTTTTCAAGCTCACACAAATTTCTTCATTCCCTACCCCATCCTGCCCCTATCTTCCCAGTTCGATTACCTTGACGACGGGGTGCAATTGAAGAACCCTTGCCTAAGTGCTCACGCCATTCACATTTACCTCCCACACCACACTTGGCCGAACTCGGATGTTTTTCCACTTTTTTCTTTTGTGGGTGTTTTCAAGCACAGTGCACGTGTGTGTAGTTAAGCTCACGGCGCCGCTGATTCTACCTTGACTCGGGCTGCGGAAATGGTTCCAGATGACGGAAGTCTCCTGTCCTGTCTGCATTTTATTTTGTTTATTTGTTTACTTTTTCTGGCCAGGTCACGCGAGTGCAAGCATCTCCAATTGATATATGTTGGACAATTCCGCCACCGTCTCTTTCTGTACACCTTACTCGCTTAAATGCTCCCGCCATTGTCATTTAGCCGCCACACGACACTGGCATGAGCTCGGATGTTTTACTGCTGTGTGTCTGGGTGTTTTCATGCACAGTGCACGTGCGTTTAGTTAAGCTCACGGCGCCGCTGATTCAGCCTTGGCTCTGGCTGCCGAAGTGGTTCCAGATGACGGAAGCGCTCCGGCCCTGTCTGCATTTTGTTCTGTTTATTTGTTTACTCTTTATGGTCGGGGCACGCGAGTGCACGCGTCTTTAACTTTTGTGTGTAGGGCGATCCCGCCACCGTCTGCTCCTGTCCACCTTACACGCCGCCGCTCTGTTGCCTTGATGGGTAGCCATTATCCCCTCCCGCTACGTGTTTTTTTTTTTCCCTCGTCCGGGGTCGGCTCCCCTCGGCTTCGGGGTGGGCGGCGGGGGACAACGCGTTTTTCTTTTTTATTTGTTCCCCCTTTTTTCCCTTTCTATCTGTATCTTTTCTAGTATTCTTTGCCTCCGTTTGTTTCTTTTGTTCATGTGTCGTACATGTGTGCCAGTGCCAACTCCTTAAGAGGAGGAAGAAGACCCATGTAACCTCAGTCTTGAGAAAGGACAGGCTCTGTCCGAAACGTCGACTCAAAATAAATCTATGGCTAAATGAAGCGTTTTCAACTTTGAATTTTTGCCTCTAGCAACCAAAAACGTTTATCTTTCTATACTGGATATATATATATATATATTGTTGGCAGCGATGGCGTAGAGGTAGAACATCCGCCTCGCGTGCAAGAGGACCGGGGCTCAAATCCTGGTGCAGCGCAATTCTCCACCGGGTTTAAAAAAAAAAAGAAAAATCCGCGTGTCGATGGAATTGCATAACCAGGCCTGGAGTGCGGCCTTATCTCGGTGACCAGAACCGACAACGCACTCTCTCACCAGAGCAGGATTTGGCCACCCTGGTGTAGTACTTGGCCACAACCTTCTATGATCAAACCAATTAACCCTCGGCCCTCAGTCCCCAGCGGCTGCAGAGCAACTGACCACGGCGGCGGTCAGACCTGTGACGCAGCGGAGGGTGCTAAGAATCTCTGGCTCCGGACAGGCCGCCATTGGAATCTGAACCTGGCAACGTTTAACGCTAGAACTTTAGCTAGTGAGGCTAGCCTAGCAGTGCTGTTCGAGGAACTAGCGGGAATTAAATGGGATGTGATAGGGCTTAGCGAAGTTAGGAGGACAGGTGAGGCGTATACAGTACTAAAGGACGGACACATACTGTGCCATTGCGGGTTAAAGGATAGACGAGAACTAGGTGTGGGTTTCTTCATTAATAAGGATATAGCTGGCAACGTAGAGGAGCTCTACAGTATTAACGAGAGGGTAGCAGCAATAGTAATTAGGCTGAATAGGAGGTACAAGCTGAAAGTGGTGCAGGCCTACGCGCCCACATCCAGCCATGATGACCAGACCGTTGAAAGCTTCTATGAGGACGTAGAATCAGCAATGAATAGAGTAAAATCGCAGTACACTGTACTGATGGGCGACTTCAATGCGAAGGTGGGCAAGAAGCAGGCTGACGACCACGCGGTAGGTGACTATGGGATAGGCTCTAGAAATAGCAGGGGAGAGTTATTAGTCGAATTCGCGGATAGAAATAATTTACGGATCATGAATACCTTCTTCCGCAAACGAGAAAGCAGGAAGTGGACCTAGAAGAGCCCCAATGGTGAGATTAAAAATGAAATCGACTTCATACTATGCGCTAAACCTGGCATCATTCAGGATGTGGCCGCCCTCGGAAGGGTGCGTTGCAGCGACCATAGAATGGTAAGGTCTAGAATTAGCTTAGACTTGAAGAGGGAACGGAAGAAGCTAGCGAAGAAGAAGGCCATTAACGAGTTAGCCGTAAGAGGTAAAGCACAGGAGTTTAGGATAGCGCTGCAAAACAGATACTCGGCTTTAACTGAGGAAGATGATCTTGATGTTCATTCAATGCACGATAACCTGACATCAATAATTACGGAGTGCGCAGTAGAAGTAGGCGGTAGGACAGTTCGAAAAGATACCGGGAAGCTATCTCAGGTAACGAAAGATCTGATTAAGAAGCGCCAAAACATGAAGGCATCTAACACTACCGATAGAATAGAACTAACGGAGCTATCAAAGTTAATAAATAAGCGCAAGGTAGCCGACATAAGGAAGTTTAATATGGAGAGAATCGAGCATGCTATAAAGAACGGAGGTAGCCTAAAAACAGTGAAGAGGAAACTAGGCATAGGTAAAAACCAGATGTATGCATTAAGAGACAAGCAGGGCAATGTCATTAGCAATATGGATAAGATAGTTAACGTAGCCGAAGAGTTCTACACTGAGCTGTACAGTAGCCAATGTAATCAGAGCGCCAATGAGAAAGACAGCAGTGCACAGCAATGCGTCATCCCGTCAGTAACGAAAGATGAAGAAAGCCTTAGAAGCAATGAAAAGGGGAAAAGCAGCTGGGGAGGATCAGGTAACAGCAGATCTGTTGAAGGATGGAGGGGACATCGTGCTAGAAAAACTAGCCACCCTGTATACGCAATGCCTTATGACCTCGACGGTACCAGAAGCTTGGAAGAATGCAAACATTATCTTAATTCATAAGAAGGGAGACGCCAAGGACTTGAAAAATTACAGGCCGATCAGCTTACTATCCGTTGCCTACAAAGCATTTACTAAGGTAATCGCTAATAGAGTCAGGGCAACGTTAGACTTTAATCAACCAAATGATCAGGCAGGCTTTCGTAAAGGATATTCCACAATAGATCATATTCACACTATCAATCAGGTGATAGAGAAATGCGCAGAATATAACCAACCTCTATATATAGCTTTCATTGATTACGAGAAAGCATTCGACTCAGTGGAAACCTCAGCAGTCATACAGGCATTGCGTAATGAGGGGGTAGAAGAGCCTTATGTCAAAATACTGGAAGATATATATAGCAACTGCACAGCTACTTAAGTCCTCCATAAAGTCAGCAATAAAATTCCAAGGCAAGGAGACACGATATCGCCAATGCTGTTCACCGCATGTTTGCAGGAGGTATTTCGAGGCCTGAATTGGGAACAGTTGGGAATAAGAATAAATGGAGAATACCTAAATAATCTGAGATTTGCTGATGACATTGCCTTGCTGAGTCACTCAGGAGGTGAACTGCAAATCATGATCAACGAGTTAGACAGGCAGAGCAGATCGATGGGTCTAAAAATTAACATGCAGAAAACCAAGGTAATGTTCAACAGTCTAGCAAGGGAACAACAGTTCACAATTGGCAGCGAGAGCCTAGAAATTGTGCCGGAATACGTCTACTTAGGGCAGGTAGTGACAGCTGATCCGGATCATGAGAGGGAGATAACTAGAAGGATAAGAATGGGGTCGAGCGCATATGGCAAATTCTCGCAGATCATGAGTGGCAGTTTACCAATTTCCCTCAAGAGGAAAGTGTACAACAGCATAATCTTACCGGTACTCACCTACGGGGCAGAAACGTGGAGGCTAACGAAAAGAGTTCAGCTTAAGTTAAGGACAACGCAGCGAGCCATGGAAAGAAAAATGATAGGTGTAACGTTAAGAGATCGGAAGCGGGCAGAGTGGGTGAGGGAACAAACACGGGTTAATGACATCCTAGTCGAAATCAAGAGAAATAAATGGGCTTGGGCAGGGCATGTGATCCGAAGGCAAGATAACCGCTGGTCTTTAAGGGTAACGGAGTGGGTTCCAAGAGAAAGTAAGCGTAGCAGAGGGCGGCAGAAGGTTAGATGGGCGGATGAGATTAAGAAGTTTGCAGGCAAAGGGTGGATGCAGCTGGCAAAGGATAGGGTTAATTGGAGAGACATGGGAGAGGCCTTTGCCCTGCAGTGGGTGTAGTAAGGCTGATGATGATGATGATGATATATATATATATTGTGACGAAGAAGACGAAGTTGGCAGTGGCCCGAGACGGAGCGCTCGCGCTAGGCCAGCGGTCATTAAACCACCTCATTGGCATCAGTCATCTCGCCTCATACTTCGGCTGGCCGTCACGTAACATTTGGTGTGAGGTGCGGAGGTGTAGGAAAACTGCTCTCATTGTCCCTGATTGGAGTCATGAGCAATGACATCAAGAGGTGTGCACTGTCCCTGAGTATGTAATTTTCCCCGCATTTGAGAGCTGCACGCGTGAAAAACGGGCTCTCTCTCTCAAGACCCGGGCGTAATGTACTGAGCCTGGGAATCCTATGAACATGTCTAGGAATTTGTTCTAATCATCGCAGATTCCTTGGAGATTGATCGAAGGCCACTTCTTCCGATTGAAGTAGGACTGAGGCGATTCACTTTGTGGTCAATATATATATGTGCGGCCCGTCAATGCAGCCGATGGCATTCCCGGGGCCCTTTCCACCGGTCTTGGCGAGAACACCGGCCTTGATGCGGCTCATTTCTGCTCTACTGGGCCAGCATATCGCTTCACCGCTAATCGTGTGCAGAATGTGAATGACCCGCGTCACGCACGCGTGCACAGACGACTCGGCGACATCGAGCTTGTCGCCTATCGCGTACATCGACATTTGTGACCCGATGTACGCCAGCGTAATGAGGCACGTCTTTTCTGACGATATTTGTTGACGGCCTTGCACAGCGCTTGGGTAAGAAGGCCGAAAACCGGAACTTGCCACTCAACCAGTCAAACATTTCCCTGGATAGCCTGAACAGCCTCCTAAACTCGTACTCATGGTACCTGTTGACAACGTCCTCGTACCCAGGCACACGATTGGCATCTTGACGCACCAACGCGCAGGCGGCCAAAATGCAGACGTTGTCGAACTCCTCGTCGCTGTCGCTGCCATCAAAGTCGAAATCTTCGTCGCTGTCAGAGTCTAGCAGTTCAATGCCAGCTTCGAGGAGCGCTATCACGGCCGCGTTCTGGCACGCAACACTTTACACACCGCGCACGTCGCGAACGTAAACACAGAGCTGCTAGGCCTATATGCGCTACAGGTTTCAGGCCTAGACTTGCGTCTTCATTTTGGATGTAGCCGTCGTGCGCTAGTGCTGCGGCTGCGCCTGCACTCGCTGCACTCTCGCAGCACCGCTTGGCACCGTTGCGGCACTTTTCAGAACTAGTGCAGCCAGTGCAAGCTTAATCGAAGAGAATACTTTCGTATCGCGGTGGAATTTACGCACCTGGAGGGGAATAGAAGTTAGCTCCTTTTTGTGGTAGTTAAGTGCTGCCATCTATTGACACAAAAAGTTCAAATCCAAGTTGACTGGTAGTTAGTGAGCCCTCCTAAGGCAGAGATTAAGCCTTAACTCCGCTCCAATTTTTATATTTATTCAGACGAAACTTTATATCGCCAGGGGTGATCACACATTTTTTTTGACAAAGCTGTCAGATGAGCTCCGAGCATTTCTCAAACACTATCTCTTGCATGAAGTTTTCCATAAATTAATACTTCTTCATGCAAAAATTAATTGTACAGGTCAAGCAATTCGCAGCGAGCTAAAAATGAACGCAAACCCTTCCCGCGAACGCACAATGATTGAAGGCTAAAACTGTTAAAGACAGCGCGAACATAACAATAGCAAGCTGCACTATAAACACGAATGCTGCGATATAGAGGTAACTTCTCTGTTTGAGAGCAAAACGCAGAGTGGAGCAGACTAGCTGCAGTCTTCCAGAGCGCTGCGCATCAAATAAACTGGGCATTACTAATTATCTGGTATTCTCTCTTGTACTTTGCGAGGTACGAGCGTATGCGATAGGCCAGCGACGCTGACAGTGCCACAACAAACGCCACGAGAAGCAACACAAATCTCAGTCGATGTCTTCTCAGCTTGGCCGCTGGCATAGGTGTGGACGTCGATGAAGGCCTCTGTGCTGACTGCGGCGGCGGACCGCTCGCGTTGGTACCCTTGTTTTCAAGTACGACAGCGAAGGGTCCATCGCGTGGCGCCACCATCAATCCAGGCACAACAAGGAGCAGCGGAGGCTCCCGCGTTGTCTTCGCAGATGTCATCAGCTCGGCCACAACGACGTCACTGCTGCCGTTGCGGCTCCCATTCTTTCCTGGCGAGCAACGGCAGATCAAAGGAGCTTGAGGAGACGGTTCGCGCAGATGCCGAGCGCCGTGGGCGTTGACGGTGTCTAAGAACTGGCCCAGGTGAGGAGACTCAGTCGAAATTGTACTCAGTACCTGCACGAGAGAACCCAGGGAGAAAGAATAATAACAGCTCTTTGCTAATACAGATGGGAACCTGAGAATTCAAATATAGACAAGCGAAGCGGTACATGCGCATTCGCGGGATGTAAAATGAGGGAGTTCATCTTATGCGGTCGATGATATTTGAAGGCGCCCTACTAGTAGGTAGAATCAAATTGGGCTGTGCTAGCCGACTATGGAAGCTGGCAATGTGCAAAAAGAAAAAAAAACGCTCATAGCGCAGAATAGGTTAGACTGAAGTCTTGTAATGAGCCGTTTTTATTTCGTGGATTCAGTCCAGTGTCGGGGTCCTCAGAAGCCAAACTCCATGACCAATACAGACCTGTGACGTGTTTTTGCACAAGAATTATGCATAATAGATAAGAAAGCAAAAAAAAAGGGACAACCTAACGAAGCTCACAACACAAACACTGGCCGGTAGGAGAGACATATGCCAGCGCTTGCACTACATGGTTTTTAACAGGACAGCGTTAATCAAGGAGCTCGTGTCGCAGGGAATCCGGCGTCTTCACCATCGGCGTTGTCGAGCATGAGCGAAGAATGCAGAACTAAATCCGCATAGAAGCACCTTAGGAGGCAGGCGGCCTAGCTAGGTACCGTCACGTTGTGGCCTGATCATAACCTGCCCATTGGGTTGTGAGAAAACTGCCCACCGCTTAACGGCTGCACCACTGCGCCAAGATTGGCATGAAGACACTCAGTGATCTATGAATGTTAACTACAGAATGACCACTAAGGAATATGTGGGCATTAACCCACCAACGCTATCGCGTCGTACCCTTAAAGCGGAGCTTAAGTATACCCCCCCCCCCCCCCCTCCCGTACATTTTTTAACGCTATAGCGTTATAGGACCCGTTACGCAGAAGAACCGGCGGCGTCGTTGTGAGCGAGAAATAACGAGTATGTCTCTGGAAGGTACTGCCCCGAGAACAAGATAGAAGGCAAGTGGGCTACATAGGTCCCGTGACATTGCGGAGTCATTACGACCTGCCCGCCGGATAGCCAGCCAGCGAAGCGCCCAACGTGGAAGGTGTCAGTTATTGAATGGTCACTCCACGGAATAGCAACCTGGGCCCACCGCTGGCAGTGCCTGCCATCGCAGGGCACTGGCTCATCACTTAACCGCTGCACCACTGCGCCAGGAGTGGTATGGCGACACCAAGCGATATATGAATGTTAACTAGGAAATGGTCATTTATGCATATATGGCGCTAATCAATTAAAGGTATTGCGTCATACCCTTAAGGCCAATTAGTTTTCCAATACACTTTTTATTTCTTTGTCCCTGTCTTTCGTGTTTTTTTTTAAGTCGCTGGTAATCAGGTTCAGATCGGCCGTGGAGAAAGTGCACTAACGGAAAGTGTAATACAACTGTTGCTAGCAAAATGTGCTAACTTTGCTCGTGCAGAAGGTGCCGACTCTGCTGGCACATTTTCTATTGCAGATTTGTTTGCTGCAATGATAACCGCTTTTGAGGCCTGCCGTGAACTGTCAATGAAGCTTAATCTGTAAGAGTGTATGGCGCCCTCGCTGTTTACTTTCTCAACTAAAAATTTATTCCAAGGTAAAATTTTAGCCACAGTGGACGCTCTGTGGCTATCGTGAACGCCTTTAGACCCAAATACACGGTTTCGATAATGATTGTGGCGGTTGCATTTCGATGGAGGCTCGATCGTAGAGTCCCGTGTACTATACGTTGTCTGTGCACGTTAAAAAACTCCAGGCTGGAGAAATTATCCGGAGCCTTCCACTACAGCCTCCTTGGAAGCCTGAGGCCCTTTGGGACGTTGAACCCCGTAAAAACAAGAAACCTTCATGGTGAGGTTTTAACATGTTCTGAACTAGAATAATATTAATAATTATTCGTAAAAAAACGCCGAGTTTTCAGCCTTTAAATGACATTTCGATTCAACTTGGTATTGGAACCTGATTTAAAAATAAAATTGTATGTTATACTTCCTCAAATTCATATTTTTATAATAAAAACTGACGTTTATTTTTTATCGTACTTATATTTAGACTGCACGCCTAGTTCACAGAAATTTCCAACCCGGTCTTTTAATGTACTAATCTCCCAAGATTCCTTTAATTTACTCACTACATGTTTTCGAGCTCAAGAATCTCACCAACAACAATCAGCATAAACATTGATGATCCCACTACGCAGTCCTTTGGTTTTGAAGTGTATAGACAGAAATCCTGGAGGCGATACTTAAGCTCCGCCTTATGAGTATGTCGCGATGGTGTGAATGGGCTAATGCTTATATATGCAAAAATGTAACACTCTAGGCGAAGTATTGCTGCTGTTAAGCGATGCGTCACAAACCTGCAATTTACCAGCGCACATGGCCATTAAATCTAGCGCCTCCACATTTCTTGCTCTCACCCGCAACTACATTGAGTTAATATTTCTTTTTTCCAGTTGCTGTACTTTTTAGATTACTTCTGTTCTTTCCGTCCCTAATAGGTACACTGTAATATTTTTATTTCCATTATGCCTAATCTTTTTCATTAAGCCAATGAATTGTATTATACTGTTTTTATCGCCTGCTTTTTTATTTACTCTCCGGTGCTTGAATATTTTAACTAGACTGTTTATTGTTTATTTGCTTGTTATTAATATTCCTTGTACATGTTCTTACACTGACCCCCACCCCTATGTTATACCCTCGAAGGAGGGCCTTTAGGGGTATGCTGAATAAATAAATAAATAAACAAATAAATAAATAAATAAATAAATAAATAAATGATCAGGTGCTGCCACCGGTGGAGCTGCTAAGACGGAGGTTGCTCTTCCCGAGCTTCCTCTCGCAACCAATCATCTGAACTGCTAACTGCCACGGTGGGTAGTTTGCTAACAATCCAGTGGTCAGGCTGTGATGACATCAAAAGGTCAGTGACCTAGGTTGCCCCCATAGGAATTATCCTCGCAAGAGTGGCAGATCGGGCTAGTTGGTATTTTTCCATAATGCGATACAGCGCGAATAAAGACGGGGACGACAGCGCTGTGGTGTCTTGTCTCGCTTCGTTCAGCGCTGTGGTGTCTTGTCTCGCTTCGTCCCCGTCTTTATTCGCGCTGTATCGCATTATGAAATTATCCTCTCAGGATTTTTTCGCGCATTTTTCGTTCACGGCCAACGACGCCGACACAAACGCTGACTACGACGCCGACGGCGACGTTGACTTTTCTGCGACATGAGGCGCGTACTGCGTCGGGTTGAAAAATTGTCAGACTTCGATTTGGCTAAGCGCTTTGAAAAAATAGGAGAAAGCTTCCGTTGAATTTAGCCACTTATCAAAGGGAATAAATTTACTGCAGTGCTATGCGCGGCCGACTGACGTACCTTCGTCGATCGTCCGGGTGTGCGATGTCGGTAGGGTGAAAAGGCTTTCACGGGGGACGCTGCGTTAGTCGTGTGCCGATGACGCTGGACAAGGACCGGCGGGGCCAGCAGGGTGTCCGCCACTTGCTTTCTCCAGGCATCGCTTACCTGGTCACCGTTAGGCACTCCATCATCAAGCTTGAGCGGCAGCTCACCGCCGTAGTTTAAATGGTAGTAGTCTTCGCCTGCGCCGACGTCTGTTTCATCAGTGTGGTCGTCGTCTCCGCCGACCAGGAAAGACCGGACCCGTCCCGTGAGTAGCTGCTTCCAGAGCTCGTGTCTTTGATCGGGCTTGGGTGATTCCTAAGAGCGGAAATTTGCTCTATTCACAATTTTCCGCTCCTCGGTAGCTTCCTAGCGAACTTAATACAGTGCCCCTTCCACTAATAGCAAACAGGCAAAATCCTCAAAAGCTTAGTGCCGTATAAAACTCATCTAGTTACCATGGACTTCCGTGCTTTTACTGGGGAATGTGTAGAAGTCATTCGTTGCTGTTTCTATTTTTTTACATGCTTAAAAAGAATCTTCGTGCATTTATTCTGGGTGTTCCCGGTTAAGAGCAGCACTCGCACATTTACTGCATCCAGCTGTCAAGTCAGGATTGAATGCAAGTCTAACTCCTCCCTTCTTGCAACCATAGAGTTGCACAGAGTTTATACCAACGCTAATTCTACTAGCTCACATATGATATATAAGATCTCGAAGGAAATACAAGTGTTGTTAATCGCTATTCATGACAATAACCAATGCGTAGCTTATGTCGCAAGCGACGGTGACTCAATAGTTTAGCTTCTGGTGCGAGCTAGCCCAGGATAATAGGTCTGGTGACAGACCACGAGCAAGATGATTCCATTGTGATTTTCAAAGCACGAATAGTTTTTTTCATATTCTTCTAATTAATAATAATGAATGCCAAAAGAGCGAAAGGCACTTTCGCACTAAGGCCGCCCATAACGGTTTAAGGTGCAGCTCGCATAACTTGATGCTGTACGATATAACAAATTTTTTTTTAGAAAACCATGCACGCAGACACAGGACAATTTGGTCAGCATGCGTTGCCATCCAGCAATTCAGGGCATGACAGCTTAGTTCAGTTGTTTAAGTCCTGTATCTCAGCCAAAAATATATAAATTGAGTTAAGCAGTGCACCCCAAAAACCGCTATCTTTAGGGATGTTCCGTCCGAAGATTCGAAATAAACGACGAACCAAGAAAGTTTAATTCATCATGCCTCATTGCGAGTTAAACTTTTCCCAGATATTAAAATGTTAAATGCCTGGTAAATCGGGAGAAGGTTGTCGTATTCCTCCGAGTTATCATTTCAGCATGCGACGTTACCACAACGTATAATCAGCTCCTTTCCTGGCCCCCGCTTAATTCGTCAGAAAAAATAAAAGTATGTCAGTTTCCCTCTTGAATAAACAAAGAAATGGCAATGCACCTATGCTGAGGTCCTAAATCATGCAGTCGCGTCTCGAAAATGATTTAAGAGCCAGCAAACTTACTACCGCGAGCGAAAGAGGCGCGAACAATGGGCCGGCTACACGCTCCGCTGTTCGAGTTTCTTGTCATTGCGCTTTTGCTTCGGTGAAGCAGAAACACGGTAGAGCCTTCCGTGATGCATTCCAGAACGACTCTCTCTTTTTCATTCCACCCAGGTAAAAGCGCGATGAAAAGAAATTCGAACAGCGGTGCGTGAAGGCGCCGTGTTGTTCGCGTTTCTTTTGATCGTCATAGTAGTTCTCGATAGTCAAGTTTATTTCAACTTTTGTCTTACAAAACCTGTGGGTGACGAAAAAAAAGCTGTTCGCAATGACCGCTTGACAAGCTTCGTCACCCGTAGAAGTTGGCAGCATTAGCAGACACAGTTACTCATGAGAGCCTTTATACCTTGTTAGAGAAAGAAGAAAAAAAAGAGAAATGACAGGTAAAACATTCTACAGAGTAACAAAATACAACCTAGTCAATGAACAGTTCCCTAAGTGCAGAACAAGTCACTTTTGTTAAATTGCTGTAGAGAGGTGTGTTCAAACATTTCGGAAGAATATATTTTAACATCGCACCACCGTAGTTTGTTTTGCATCTGGGTATTGCAAACATTCCATGGTCTCTAGTTGCATGGGGTGTGGCATATGGTACAAGAGGAACAAAAAAGGGTTATTTCGTGCCCTGATTTTTTTATAAAAGCAGGCAAACCTGTAGTCAAATAGCTTATTAACCGGAAAATTTTATATCTTTGTCTTATGGGGCGAGTCGGGGCGTCAAAGGAAGCATTTGTAATGATCCGTAGCATTTTTTTCTGTAGTCTAAAAAGTTTTTGTATATTTGACGCGGTAGTATTTCCCCATACCAATTAACAATAAGCTATATATGCGAAGAACATAGCGTAATAAACGTCGAGCTTCGTTGTCGCGGGCAAAATATGTTTATTATGAGCGATGATGCCTATGAATTTAGACAGGGTGAGGAATATCTTGCTAACGTCGGTATTCCATGACATTGTGGGAGTAAAATCTACCCCAAGGAAGGTTAAGGCCTCGACGTATTGTAGTTCAGTGCCGCTGAAAAGGATTGGTGGAGGATTCGCGACTACCTTGCCCTTGGAATGAAATACTAATGCCTATGTTTTCTCTCGGTTTACTGATAATGAATTCAATGAAGACCATTCCCTCAAGTTATCCAGTGCTGTGTTCGCGGTGCCTGTCAGTTGTTTCATGTCTGAGGAGGAGCAGAATAAACTGGTGTTGTCGGCATAAATAATATATTTTATCTCTTTGCTTATGTTGATTATGTCGTTTATATATTTATTAAAAAGTATAGGACCTAGAAGACTGCCCTGGGGCACACCGTTTGAAATTTGTAGAACTTCAGATTGGCAATTATTGATGGAAACATATTTTGATCGCGAGCACATGTATGATTTGAAAAGATTAAGGGCATGACCGCGTCTACCGTAATGTTCATGCTTTACAAACAGAGTATTATAATTAAGCGTATCAAATGCTTTACTAAAGTCTACGAAAATTTATAATGTAAGCTTCTGGGATTCAAAATTGCTTAATATATATACTCCTTTTGATCAAGCAATGCCTGTTCTGTTTATCTATGTTTGGTGAACCCGTACTGGCAGTCATTTATGATAGAGTGTTTTTGTAGAACATTGTGAACACGGAAATGAATTAAACTTTCAAGCCCCTTAGAGAACAAGGGCAAAACGGATATTGGCCTTTACTTACATTATTTCTGTATCCCTTTTTAAAAACTGTCGGTAGAAAGTACAATCATATATATGCGTCAGACATGGCACAATTTCATGTAAGACATATTTTATTGGATGGGTTTGGATATTGCAAGAGTCTAGGCTTGGCGTGGGGGGGTCCTTCAGGGGTTTTAGATTAATGTACACCACATTTTCATTAGTCGGTTCAAAAAACAAGGATTGTGAAATTTTGTTACTCAAAAATATCGAACAGGCAGGGTTGTGAGAGCGAGTCCCAACAGAGGTAAAAAATTCGTTAAAAGCATTGGCCAAGCACGATCCACTTAGTCCCGTACCTTCAAATTTCAGGGTTGTAATTTTGTTTGGACGAGTAATTCTGTTTAACAGCAGATTAGGACGTTTCCATTTTTCTTTAAGATTACTGGAGAGTTCCCTGAAAAATAGGTTATTGTAGTAAGTAGGCCTAGCTGACCTAATTTCATTGTTCAAACGATTGCGCAATTCTTTAAATTGAACCAAAATTGTGGTATCCTTAGTTCTAACGAATTTAGCGAACATCCTGTGTTTGTTTTTCACGAGTCGTACAAGTCGTGCGGACATTCAAGGTTTGCGAGCCTTTTTGGCATCTTGACTTCAGTGACAGGAAAACATTCTTGATACACGGGTAAAAAAAGCCTTAAGAAAGTATTATAAGCAGTATCGGAGTGAGCGCTAGCGAAAACAGAACCCCGATTCACCAGTTGTATGCGACTTCTAAACGTATCGAGGTTCTTTTGTGAAATGAACTGGCGGCTATAAATTGACGCATTTGTTGGAAGAGGTTGTTTCTCAATGCGCAAGAAAATAGGAAGGTGGTTACCAATGTCTACTGCAAGACGTCCCACAGTGAAAGGTGCACTATATTTCATAATGAAAAGGTTGATAGTGAAAGAAGATTTAGGAGTTATGCGTGTAGGTCTATTATTGACATTTTGGAAGCCTGCGGCTTGCATTATGGTCATGAATTCTTGTTGTACAGAATTATTAGTGTTCATGACTATATTCAAATCGCCTCCTATACAGGACAGGTAATGACTACAAAAAAATGTTATTTCCCTATCAAAAATTCGAAAGAATTCGATTAAATTGCCTTGTGGTGGGCGATAGACAACGGTAAAGATTTGTCGGGCAGATTGAACTGTAAGCATCTCGATATTCTTGTCGTTCACACAGTGGTTTGATAAGACCTGGTACTAGTAGTTTTCCTTTGCCAGAAGGGCAACGTCACCCCCCCCCCCCCCCCCACACACAAACACACACACTTTTCGAGCTGCGAGTAAGAGAGAATGTATCGTATCCGGGAATCCGAATAACATTGGTATCTAAACGATACCATGTTTCAGCGATCATGATTATGTCAAATGAACACGTAAGACTTGTCAAAAAATTAGTTAGTTCATCTGCCTTATTTAGAGAAGACTGCATGTTGAAATGTAGGACTTGTAGGCATTTATCGCGGTCGATTTTTCTTAGATAGTAGTTAAATTCACATGGTGTGAGGAGTGGCGTCTCTTCCATACAAGCGAAGGAATCGGGTAAAAGTGGGTGTGACGATCGATGGAATTCACTAAGTCATTTTCGAAAAATCATCCTGTAGATATAGCCGGATCGCTTTGGATTCATCCGCCTGGCGTGCGTAGATAGCACCATTTCTTGTGCACACGTGTTTCCAGGCTATCTCCTGTTTCTTTGCCCATGCAGCTCCAAGCAATTTGTTGTTTTCTGGTGTTAGGTGCTCATTTACATATATTGAATGCGCGCCTTCAAGTCTCACGTCCTTAACAGTCAGTCGCAGTTTTTTCGCTTTTTGCAGCATGACATCACGTTTTGCTTTGGACTTGAATCTGACCACGATGTTTGATTTGCCAGAGCTGGGAGTGGGAACACGGTGCGCCGCTTCAACATCCAAGCTAGTTATAGGTTCCTTAACTGCATTCCCAAGTGTTGACAGAATCAAATCGATGTTTTCATCCTCTTTTTCTGGGACACCTTTGATTTATATGTTCATGTTTCGAGAGTATTGTTCAGTTTGCACTTGTCGTATCTATAGGTCCCGAGATTTTTTGCCGAGAGATGCATACAAGTCATACACCGTGTATGCATTTACTTTAAAGCAGAAATGAGACGTGGCTTAAATGTCAAACATAGAAAAAAAAGCGGGCATTCAACCTTACCCACCTGGGCGAGCTGGGCCAGGATGCCGTTGAGGTAGTTTCGCCAATGGCGAGCGTGGCTTTCGCTTTCCATTCCGGTGGCCACCAAAGCCAACGTGAGGACTAGGAGACGTCGCATGTGACTAGGTGTGGCTCGTATCATACGTGCGTCGGGCCTTTCAATGGCGACTGTAGCAAAAGAAAGGCGCCAGCGCAATCAGGGCCACCCAGCCGCTTAGTTCTGCTTCATCTTCTTTTTCCTAAATGATCGCCTGAGGCTACGCTCACCGGTTTCTTCTTCGCCCTCAACACATAGCAGAATGGAGTGGTATAAGGGCTTCTAGATTTCCTGCAATTGATACCTCTAAGAACGATAGTTTCAAAAATTCAAAACCGAAGGTGAGATGTAACAAGAAAACAAAGATAATTTTTCGAGGCATTGTATCTTTCCCAGCTAAGCTATCCCATCCCCAACGTCTTCTAATATCTCGATAATATTACTATCAAGGCTCGCATTTACACTCGTTTTGTCTTCCTTGCTTCAAGGGTCAAATAAATTCTCGAAATGAACACTACAAGGCACAATTTTTCCAGCTAATTCCTACTTCGTTTCTTCCTTCCTACTGAGAAATTTCACTCGCTCTCTTTTAAAGTCTAGGCTGATTGTGTAATTCAGGTCGTCATGTTAGCTCCATTTGAACTTGCTTACCACATCTTCAGCTGCGATATTCAGGGATGGACGAAAATCATGTCTTTGCTACTCCCTTTACTTCGACTCTCACATGTGCAGCTACTATAACAACGTTTAGAGATGTTTACGACATGCAGTAAACTCACGTTACTAAGCCTTTTATGGCGCCGGATGATATGTCCGATTTAAAGGAATTTATGTGCTGCGCACACATGACTCAAAGATTACCTCGTGTACAGCCGACGACACACCTGTCTAGAGAGCTCTATAGAGCTCTAGCAAAGCTTCCTGCTGCTTGCTCGTTTCTCTAGTGTCATCGTACCTTCTCAGAGGAGTCACACTATATGCCTGCTGTTGTATATTAGCGTGCTATTGGTGAACACTAACAAAGTCAGGTTGCACTTAACATAAATACCCCTTACAGAAGAATACAAGACAGTGGTCAACACATCTCAGTGAACAGAGCCCAGTACGCAACATATAGTGGTCGTAGGCTCAAATCTCATTGGTAGGATTTAGTTATAGGAAAACAAAAATACATGAATCGCCGACCAAAGGCCAGTGTCAATAAACGACGTTTCGGCTTCCTTACGGAAGCCTTGTTCACTGAAGGCTTTACTAAAAAACCGGCTCTTAAATACGTTTCAATAATCGTCCGAGGCATCCTGCATACACTGGCGGGAGATTGCCGTCATTGCGATTAAGTGTTTCTTTAGTCGTTTGTATCGCCAGCGACTCAAGATATTGGCGTGTAAGCCTGTTTCTTTCTTTCGCGATAATAGAGGCCTCATTCCATCAGATACGATGTTCTGCTGATACGGCATGCTCCGCAAGAGCGTTGGCAACTACTTTTTGGTTTTCTACGTCCTTCTTGTGCGCTTTCAGGCGCCTTAGAAAATTCCCGCTTTCGCCTATGTATACATAATCACACTCAGCACAAGGGATCCGGTACACCATGCCAGGAAATTTTTCCTTTTCCAGCTTTTCCTTCACATTCACAAGTTCGTGCCGTAACTTATGAACTTTTCTTTTATTGCCTACCAAAAAATTTTATGCAACATTACTCTACTAGTTTCTCATAACCAACACCAAAAATAACAAAATATCCTCCTATGCTTTTTTTTTGCTTTCAATTACAGTTGGCTTCCCTAATACGAAACTTAATCGTCATTAGGTGTGAGTGAAAAATTGTCGACACAGACTGGTGACGCACCAGAGCCCAAAGCTGAACGTACACCCAGTGTTGGCGGCAACGCGTTACAAGTAACGGCGTTACAGGTAACGCGTTGCTTTTTTCGGCAACTTATAACTTACTTGTTACCTTTCCGGAATCGTAACTGGTAACGTACTTGAGTTAACATTTTTCGGTAACGTTAGGTGTCACGTTACTACTTATTTTTTTTGCCATTGTCCCCCTCCGCCGCCATTGCAGAAAAAAAAAGCACAGAAAGTGATGTTCCAAAAACAACAAAATCTAAAGGTGCTCTTGACGATCCTTGTTTCATGTCAGAAAACACCTGCCTATGAGGACGTGCCGAAACCAAAAAAATAACAGCAGATACTCATAAAGCACGAAACACGTGTACGAACACGAATTCACACACTTGCCTCTAGCTACCACCCCTTGCCAAACCACTCACACACACAACTCTTTTGAATAGTGTAACACGCCGAGCATTTTGGAACATCACATTTTTCAGAATTACTGTAAATTTGTTGAGGGTTCAGTGACATTTGCTTTTTGAAGTTAGAATTGACGATGGAATGTCATTTTGTGTTTAACGTAACATTCAGAAAATTGGTCCACAATGTGCCACAGTTAAAAGCCATCCATTGTAAATCTATAGGCAACTTTAGGCCGCCATAACAATGATAAGATTCTGCACATTAGTGCAAAGTATTCGAGTTAAATCAGGATTTCGGGTAAAATCCTAGTCTGGGCTTGAGGTGTTATGCGAAATATGAGCTTTATAAAATTGTTATCTTGAATTCTTGCAGGGAAGAAGCATTAATTAAAATTTATGTCATGGAGTAACGGAAAAGTAATCATTAAAGTTCTGATTACATTGGCTAGTGTATAGATTTGTGAAGAACTCTGCGGCTACTGTAACTACCTCTGTTCTTTAAGCATGCTCGATTCTCTCCATTTAAAGTTCCTTAATCCGGCTATCTTGCGCTTATTTATTAACTTTGTAGCTGCGCCAGTTGTATTCTGTCCGCAGGGTTAGACGCTTTCATGGTTCGCCGTTTCTAAATCACATTTTTCGTCTCCTGAGTTAGCTTGCCGGTATCCTGTCGAAATATCTTACCGCCTATTTCTACTGCGCACTCCGTAATGGTAGCTATCGTTTATTCTTTGAACATTAAGATCGTATTCCTCAGATAGAGAATAATAGCTGTTTAGCCTCGGTATCCTGGATTCTTCTGCGTTCCCTCTTGCCGCTAACTTCCTAATGGGCTTAGACTTCACTAGTTTCTCACGCTACCTCTTCAGGTGTTAGCTAATTCGAGACCCTACCATTCTGTGGTCGCTACAACGCACCTTTCTGAGGACCTCGATATCCTACACAATACCAATGTGAGTGCATAGTATGAAGTCTGTTTCATTTTCACTCTCACCATTGGGGCTCTTCCACGTCCAGTTCCTGTTTTTTCGTTTCTGGTAGAATGTATTCATGATCCGTAAATTATTTTTCTCTGCAAAATCTAGTGATAAGAACCCCTGCTATTCCTGGAGCCTACGCCATAGTCGCCTATCGCCTGGTTATCGGCCTCCTTCTTGCCTGCCTTCGCATGGAAGTTGCTCATTAATACAGAGTACTGTGATTTTACTTTTTTCATTGCCGATTCCACGCCTGCATAGAAGCTTTCAAGAGTTTGGTCATTATGGCTGCATCTAGGCACGCAGGTCTGCAGCGCCTTCAGCTGTACCTCTATAAACCTGATTATAATAGCTGCCACCCTCTCGTTAGTACTGTAGAACTCGTCTATGTTGCCAGCGGTACCCTGGTTGACGAGGAATCCTACACCTAGTTCTGGTCTATCCGCTAACCCACAATAGCACAGTATGGCCGGCCAAATGTTTAACTGGCGTGCGCGACGGCCGCTTTTTCTGTGCTCCTGCGCGTTGCGACGAAGCAACTGGCGGAAAGCACGGGTTTAATGAGCCTGTGCTTATATTTGATATATTCTCAAGTTTGCTCCGTCATAAGCTGCAGGACCACGCAAAACGCAGCCGCCACGAACGCCAGCTAAAGATTAGGACGGCTGTATATGCCCGCCCCTAAGTACTGTATGCGCCTCATCTGCCCTCCTACCTCATTAAATAGCCCTGTTACGTCCCATTTAATACCCGCTATTTCCTCGACCAGCATTCGCAGGCTAACCTTACTGGATATGGTTCTAGAGTGAAATATTGCCAGGTTCAGTTTGCAATGGCGACCTGCCCGGAGCCAGATATTCGTGCATCCTCCGCTTCCTCACAGGTTTTGTCGCTTGGTCCTGACGGCCGAGGGTTAATTCATTTGTTCATAGAAGGTTGCGGCCAAGCACGTCACCACGGTGGCCAAATCCTGCTCTGATGAGGGAGGGCGTTGTCGGTTCTGGTCACCGAGATCGGGCCGCACCCCAGGCTATAGTTATGCGATTCCACCGACACGCGTAGTTTTTTTTAAGCCGGTGGAGAATTGCGTGGCACCCGGATTCGAACACCCGGTCCACGTTCTCTCGAGGCGGATGCCCTAGCTCTACGCCACTACTGCGCCTTTTGTCCATGACATTCATGCAGTCTTTGGAAATTTAGTGATGTGCGGTGCTGATACTATCTACAGGCAGGTGGCGCAGTTCGCCGCTGTGGATTGCAACGATGATATATCAACATAACTTTGGGGTTGTGATTCCGCGAAGGAAATGATGCGGGCGCCTGCCTCTCGGAACCTCTGGCAGCGTAAATCCGACGGCCATATCTTAGGGCACTGTATTGAAGCCCACCTAATTGTGGAGCCCACAGCTGCTGACCTTCATCCAGGAACTGACGGTCGCAAACCATTCTTTGTGGACACAGTCACCTGCTGCATATCATCTGCAGCTGACAGTGGCGTCGTCACTGTTTGGCCAAACTAGATGCTACATCAGCGCTTGTTTCTTTTGTGACGGCCGGACCGCCGACTCAGAGTGGAAAGTGCGGATGGGTGCGGCTCGATGCGCTCGTCGAGAGCCCATTTTCGGCTCGACGCACGAAGGGAGGGAAAATAATTTTTCTTCGCCCTGGAGAATCAATTTTATCGGTATTTCTTACCTGATATGCCACTGTAACATTTAACGGTGAACTATTAATTACAATAAGGTGACAAAATGCCCCCCAATAGGGGACTACTGTTCACTACCTAAATGCTCCGTGCCCAGCTGTCATCTGAAGTCCGCCCCGTAATGCTTGCAGTCCTGAAAAAGCATTTTTTTAGCTTCAAAAACACTCAGTCATTCCTGGCGGCGTCAGTTGTGAGCTTTCTTGAGGAGGCCGCTCTGTAAGCAGCAGCTGACAGGTAGGACAAAGCTGCATATGGAAGCACTTCTGTAGTGAGGCAGCATTATTAAACTAACATCACAGAACGACTGAGGAAGGAACACACAAGTTCTACTCGAAAAGAAAAAGTTCTTCGGAGTAAAGAGCAAAAAAAGTTCGGCACAAGGATTTCACTTCGTGCGGAAAACAGTAACTTTTCACCACGTTCCAGAAAACGAAGAACACACAGGGAAAATGTAGCCTGTTCCACCGAACTGACACATCAGAGGCCTGGGAAGCGGTCCAAGTTTGAGAAGTCGTCTTCGTTGTAGGTTGTGGGTCCGCAATGTTCTTCATCGGACAATAGGTCATTCAAAAGATATCTTACTTTGTCCAAACAAATGCACCTGAGAGCTTGGTTTCGTGCTTTGTCACAAATGTTCTGAATTTTTAATCTTCTCATTCTGGTTATTGCTTTCATTTTTTTTGCAGCTTTCACCGCTACGTCGCCGTCACGCGGCAACTCACCGTTTCTTGGCGCTTTCGCCGATCTTCCGCCTTGTACTATAAAGCCTTGATTCTCGTTATCCTTTTCAGCGCTTCGTTCCGGGTGGAGCTCACAGCCGGCAGGGCCTTCCTGACAGCAGGCGCTGGATCTTTTCATCAATTCCTCCATGAGACATCGGGCAAAATTCAAGCATTCATGTAGTCTGCCTTGTGAAATCTTATCCATGGTGAGCTGTTCCTTGGCGCCCACATTGATGAGTGCTCTCTTGACAGCTGAGTAGTTGGCGTCAATCTAATGGAGACGCAGTTTCTTACCTTTCGCAGTTGTTTTCGGCCGTACCGCAGACGCTGGGCGTATTATGCCTGGAAACACAATGTTCATAAGGTCGCAGAACACCACGCCGTCTGTCAGATCCGGGACGCCGTCTATGTCACTATGAAGGCTCTTCTCTATCAGGTCGAACAACTGCTGCCTGCTGACAGAGTTGACGGGCAAAGAGACTTTCGCAATGCACGATTCATGAATGCCGTAGAAGGAAGGAAGGAAGGCCTCAAACCTTACTGGATACAGGAAGGTTTTGACGTGAAAAGGAGTGGTAATAGTATGTAATCTGAGCGATTGGAAAAGGGAAGGAAAGGGGTCCAGTTAACTTGGAGATCAAAGACGGGACAATTGCTTAATGTGCATAATAGTACACAGTGCCTGTAATGTTGCAATGTCGTACTGATTGAGGGCGGGAAAAAGAAATTAGAATGGGAGTCGCTGCGTTTCTTGAAGAAAATTTTGCACAGCAGAGCGCACACTCCTGTCGCTTCGTACAAGCAAAGAAGCGCCAATGGAAAGAACAACCGCGGAAGACACAGGCAAGCCCAGTTGATGAAATGGAATCTGCAAAATACTCTTCCTCAAATGAGAAAAGCGGCGGCAGAACAGCAGGAAGTGATCTATTGTCTCAGGTTCGGCACAAAAAGGGCACAGTGGGGAAGCTGCCAGGCCAGATCTGTGAAGGTAGAAATTTAGAAGGGGAACCCGGCAACGCAAGCGCGTGAAAGAGACCTCTAGTCTGCGTGAGCGCCAGTCTTTGCTACTCCAAGGATGCAGAAGATGCTGATATTCGGGAGATGATGTAAGAGCCGAGGCAGCAAATTCCTGAAATATTGTCTAGCTGCGAAACCTCACCGCAGCTGTGTATGCACATGATGGCAGGACAGCAACAATTGGGCCGCTAAGAGAGGCTCTTGCTAAGGAATCTGCAACCTCATTTAAGTGAAAGCCCATGTGACCGGGTACCCAAAGCAACCTTACCGAATTTAGATGGAGCGGAATCAGGAACTTAAAGAGGCGTAACGGCCGAGAGTCAGTGGGTGAGGATAAGGAAGAGCAAATGGACAGAGAGTCTGTCATAACCACTACCTGGGAAACTGTAGATTCTAATTTTCGTAAGGCTAAGATTACTGCTAATAATTCAGCCAGAAAAATTGGAGTGAAGTCAGGAAGACGGAGAGAAAAAGACCAATCCAGTGAAGGCGAAAAAATTCCCACACCTGCCTTTTCGCGATCTTGCAAGGCATCAGTAGCAATAAGAACATGAGAGGGAAAGGACCTTAGGTGGTCCTGCAATAGACCCTGAAGAAGTGGGAAGGGCTGCAGCTTTGCATTCGATGGGAAAATATCATCGAATTCAATCTGGACAGATGAGGAGTTGTTAAATATTTGGCGGACATCTGTGAAATGAATATTTATGCGATCAAGGAGGGACTGCACGTAACGTATCTGCGGGGTATGAAATCGAGACCAGGCAGCACTAAAAAAGCCGGAAGGTTGACTAAGAAATATTATACTGGAAGCGTGAAGAGGTGAGTCGCATAATTTTAAAAATGTTTGAACTGTTAAAAGGCGAAACCTAGCTGATAACGAAGGCATTCGCGCCTCAAGGTGCAGAACAGCATTGGCGACATATTTTGGAAGCCCCAGACAAAGGCGCAACGCCTCACGCTCCAAAAGCACAAGAGGGCAAAGTTTATAGGCAGGAGCTCCTAAGAATAAAACACACCCGAACTCCAAAATTGGGTGGACGTATATTTTATAAATCATCAGAAGCGTATGCCTTCTCATGCCTGACCTAGCACTACAAAGCCTGCGCAGGATGCCAATGGCCCGAACTCCTTTTGCAGAAACTTGCTCAATGTGGGGCCGCCAGGAGAGAGTAGAGTCGTATATTACACCGAGATACTTCACCGTCTGAACTTGAGGTATTAAGTTATTTCTATAGACCAGGCAGATATTTACTGGAACAGAAACTGGAAATACTAACAATGCGCATTTCTTCACATTAAGGGACAGATGAATTCTTCCTAGCCAGTTGTCAAGAACATTGAGGTAATTTTGTAGGGTTTGATAAAGAGTGTTAATGTCACTTGCTGATGCAAAAAATGCAATATCGTCGGCGTACACATAAGTTTTCACATTTTGAACGCATGGAATTGAGCTTAGAAAAATGTTAAAAAGAACAGGTGAGAGAACTGATCCTTGCGGAACACCTCTGGTCTGTGGAAATCTCCTTGAGGAAACACCATTTTGGCAGCAGTAAAATTCTCTATTTTCCAAAAAAACAGATATCCAGGCTACAAAATAGCTTGAGAAGTTGAGTTCCTGTAATCTTAGTAATAGAGTCGAGTGCTCCACGCTGTCGTATGCTTTACTGACATCCAAGGTGACAAGCGCAGCAAACTCTTTTCTATTGCGAGCTAATTTAATACGACTCTCAAGGTCAGTATGAGCACACCAAATTGAACAACCCGGCCTGAAACCAATTTGGCATGGATTCAATACAGCATTTTCTGAAATGAATGACATGACACGGCTGAGAAGGACCCTTTCCACCAATTTCACAAGGTTTGATGTTAACGAAATAGGGCGTATATTGTCTAAAGTTAAGCCCTCCCCTTGCTTTTTAAGCAATGGAACTATTTCAGCAAGACGCCACTCATGCGGTATCCAAGGACCTTTAATAGAATGGTTAATTAGAGCCAACAGGTCTGCAGGAGATTCATTGAACAATATTTTGATCATAGATGAAGTGACCCTATCGGGGCCAGGAGCCGCTGGGGATAAGCGCAGAACAATTTGCGACAGCTCAGGCATAGAGACCTCAGTGAAATCACTTGAGGTGCATGTGAATATAGTAGGAGAAGGTAAAGCAGATGTAAAGCGAAGCTCTAGGCCACACGCAATATCCTCTAAGGCCTTTGCGATGTCAGCAGGGGACTGAACAAAGGATTCAATGTTGGCAGCCGGAGGAATCACCTTGTTGCGCCTCAGGAAATTAAATAAAGCTCGTTTATTTCCTGATTGGGAAAGGAAATCATAATGATTTGTATTATACTCCTCCTTTGCACGGGCGACAGTGCGCTTAAATGTTGCTGCAACATACTTATAATCCAGCCAATTTTTTGGGCTTTGATTGACAAGTTTCTTCCAAGCTGCTTTTCGTCGTCTATATTCACGCGTGCACTCAGCATTCCACCAATTGTTCGCGATTGCACCCTTTGTGCACTTAAGCAAAAATTCAGACTTTTGCCTTGCATGGTCCGGTATCGAGCATAGATGTGCAGCCTTGCTTTCGGCACTTCTCTGAGCGCGAGTGTCTGAAGTGATTTGGAGGGCTGATTTCAGCGTGTCTTTAAAGCAATTGTAATTTATTAACGTGCGCTGATGTCGCTCAGGAAGAGTTAATTTACACGCAAACTTGAAACTAATCGGTAGATGATCACTATTTGTTGCGCAGTCAGCAGGCGCCCAAGACATAACAGAGACTCCTGGGGAGGAAAAAGTTAAATCCAAGGCAGAGCGGCATTGACTGCGGACAAACGTAGGCAATCCGGAATTGTTGCAGATCAAGTTATTGCCAGAAGCCCAATCAAACAGTCTAGAACCAAAGCTGTCTGTTTTAAACCCCAAGTCACATGGTGCGAATTGAAGTCGCCAAGTAAAAGAACCTGAGACCGGCTACTAGACATGAGTGAGTCAAAGGGCCGAGTGTCACGCACACCAGAAGGGAAATATGCATTAGCTACCGTAAAGGGCTGTTGACCTGGGACACTAAGGTCAACCGCAAGGATTTCACATTCATTGTCCGCATATTGAAAAGAAATGCATGCCCTGTGGCAAAACTTTGAAGATATGAGCACTAACAACCCTCCCCCTCGTGATGACCGGTCAAGCCGGAACGGATGGTAATCCTTGAGATGATAATTGAAATTTGAAGTTAGCCATGTTTCCTGTAAAGCAACTAAATCCGGTAGAAGCTGAGCGCATAGGCAATTTAAATCTGTTGAAGCTGAGAATATAGATCGACAATTCCACTGGAGTACACTTAAGAACCCTATCTTGGCGGAAGTGCCGCAGCCGCGACTGCCTTTTCAAGAATACTGGTCTTAGCCTTTTGAATTGCGTTACTTTTCTTTGTCTTTGACTGGGGGCAAGATAAACCTGCAATATTCAGAGGAGACCCACTTCGTTTCTGGGCGCGGAGATCAAACTCCATATCCATACAATCCATAGAGGATGCGTCCATAAAGCTATGCGAAGGAGAGGCCTGAGAGGTCTTTTGTTGCTCACATTGTTTTTGGCCCTGTGGAGCGGAATCGATAATTACAGAAGGAGGGGTAGCTTCCGAAGCCAAAGAAGACAAGAGCGGAGCGGTGGACGCCTGCAGAAGATTGGTCATCTGAGCAGCTATGACCTGCGAAATGCACGTGGACACGGTTTCCATAATGCGATCCATTGCATTTGCCACAGCTTTCTCAACTGCCGCTGTAATAGCCTGGGACCAACTAGAATCCATTATGGGTGGACATTTGGCGGCCACACTAGAGTAGGCTGAGGTTCTCTCCTTGACTGCGGCAAAAGCCTCTCTCCGCGTGCATCTGCGCTTGTCTATAAGCTCGAGCACCTGAACTTCTTGTGCTCGTGCAGGACAGTCAGGCGAATCAGCAGAGTGAGCACCGCTACACAAACAACATTTCTCTTGCTGTTCAGGACATTCCTGTCTGCAATGACGTTCCCCACAGGCACAGCAGCGTAAGGCTGATTTGCAGGCTTTGCCGCTGTGGCCAAATCGCCAGCAGTTTTGACACTGAAGGGGCCGAGAGTTAAAGGCATCTACTCGAAAAACCAATGGCCACACCTTAATCTCTGACGGGCAAAATATTCCTGCAAATGTGGCAATTACGGACTCCGTAGGAATTTTTTCTCCGTCAACCATCCTGCTGCATCGATGGACAGCAATCACTCCCGCAATCACTCCGTAGAACTGTGCCTGCTGGTTAGCGCTTCTTTCCCCTCTACCTCGGTGATGACGCGATTGCACAGAGCTATCAAATTTGGCCAGCGACTGTCATTGCAAAACACGATGCGGAAGTACATCGCATGATTTTTGATGAAGGGTATCACAGAATGCAACTATGCGGTAACGCACACCCATGCGAAATGGTAAATGATGTACGTGCTGCAAATTTGTTGGCTGTAAAAAAGGGGAGGAGAAATAATAGGTTGCGAGGCGGATGGTTAAACTGTAATACCAGCTCCTGATCATTTCAAAAATGCGACATCAAAGATAAAATATCCCCAGGCAAAACTATGAATGATATGTTTGCTGTTAATTCTTGGTGTTTTACAACAAACGAAAGGAGGTATGCTTGCAAAAAAAAACTCGAACTGATGTCATACGCATTATTATATAAAGCTCTACTCCATTGCGCCACTTGGATCACAAAAACAAGGCTTTTTATCTGTACTAATATCCGATCTGACAACAATTCTATTTTCCGTGAGGCGTCTGTTCGAGCGCACATACAGGAAATGCTTTGACTACAGCAGACTTTATGGCCAACAACAAAAGCCAATAACAAAAACAACAACTGCTATGGGCTCGGGTTAGCGGCTAAGTACCTGGTGGCGTGGCGCTGGCTTGCTCAATTTCTCCTTATTCTTCTCTGTGCCTGCTTGCTCCTGTTCTAGGCTAATTGTGCGCGGGACTAAGGCTGATTGTCTACTTCTCCAGGCCAGGGGTTTTCGCCTTAATCGGCGTCTCTTCCTCAAGGCCAGCTCCCTGGCCTTTCTTTTTCTCTTTTTCCACAGAGGCGTTTACTGCATTGAAGTCGCTTTAGTGCCTTTCGATGGAGGCGCTATCCGACTGTACAACCCGGAGGCAGTACAGGTAGCTCTTCAATCGACATCGAAACACTTCATGCGCATTACTGATTTTCGGCAGTTCTGCAGCGGTGGTATTTTGTGCAGGTCACTGTATAAGGACTCTATACAAGACCTGCTGAGGTGTACGTCCTTCGTCAACCAACTGATGAGCGCATTCATTCCGCCTCATGTAGCGTATTCCAGTGGCTTAGTGCGAGGGGTCGATTCTCGATTGAGCCCTATGGAAACGCCTGAGAACCTCTAGTGACTGCTGTCTATCGATGTGCAGGATGGTCCACGGAGTAAAAATTCCTACAGAGTCCGTCATTGCCACATTTGCAGGAATATTCTGCCCGCAAGAAATAAAGGTGTGGCCATTGGTATTTCGAGTGGATGCTTTAAACTCTCGGCCCCTTCAGTGTAAAGCTGCTGGAGATTTGGCCACAGCGGAAAAGCCTGTAAATCAGCCTTACGTTGCTGTGCATGTCGGGAAGGTCATGGAAGAGAGGAATTATCCGGACAGCAAGAGCAATGTTGTTTGTGCAGCGGTGCTCACCCTGCTGATTCACCTGACTGTCCTGCACGAACACAAGAAATTCAGGTGCTCGAGCATATGCACAAACGCAGATGCACACAGAGAGAAGCTTTTGCCGCAGTCAAGGAGAGCACCTGAGTCTACTCTAGTATGGTCGCAAAATGCCCACCCATAATGGATGCCAGTTGGTCCCAGGCTATCACAGCGGCAGTTAAGAAAGCGGCGGCAAATGCAATGGATCGCATTATGGAAACCGTATCGACGTGCATTTATCAGGTCATAGCTACCCAGATGACCAATCTGCTGCAGTTGCCCACAGCTCCTCTCTTGCCTTCTTTTGCTCCGGAAGCACCTCCTCCTGTGTCATGTATTGCGCTTCACAGGGCCAAAAACCATATGAGGAACAAATTACTTCTGACGTCTCTCTTCCGAGCAGCGTTATGGATGCATCCTCTATGGAATGTGTGGATAGGGAGTAAGATATATGTGCACAGAAACGAACTGGATCCCCTATGAATATTGCAGGTCTATTTTGCCCTCAGTCGAATACAAAGAGAAATAACGCTAGTCAAAATCCTAAGACCAGGAATCTAGATAAGGCAGTCGCGACTGCGGCACTCCCGCCAAGATAGGGTTCCTAAGTGTACTCCAGTGGAATTGTCGATCTATATTCTCAGCTTCAACAGATTTAAATTGCCTATGCAATCAGCTTCTACCAGATTTAATTGCATTACAGGAAACAAGGCTAACTACTGATTTTAATTATCTAAAAATTTACCGTCCGTTCCGGCTTGACCGGTCATCACGAGGGGGAGGGTTGTTAGTGCTAATCTCTACAAAGTTTTGTCACAGGGCATGCATTTCTTTCCAATATGGGGACAGTGACTGTGAAATCCTTGAAGTTCACCTAAATGTCCCAGGTCAACAGCCCTTTACGGTAGCTAATGTATACTTTCCGTCAGGTGTTCATGACACTCGGCTTCTTGACTCATTCACGTCTAGTAGCCGTTCTAAAGTTTTATTACTTGGTAACTTCAATTCGCATCATGTGCCGTGGGGGTCAAAACAGACAGCTTTCGTTCTAGATTATTTGATTGGGTTTCGAAGAACTTGATCTGCAACAATTCCGGATTACCCTCGTTTGCTCGGAGTCAATGCCGCTCTGCCTTAGAATTAACTTTTTCCTTCCCAGGAGCCTCTGTTGCGTCTTGGAAACCTGTTGCCTGTGCAACGAACAGAGATCATCTACCGATTAGTTTCAAGTTTTCGTGCAAGTTTACTCTTTCTGAGCGACATCAGCGCACGTCAATAAATTACAGTTGCTTTAAAGACACGCTAAAATCAGCTCTCAGAATCACTTCAGACCAATGCGCTGATACATGTGCCGAATGCAAGGCTACACATCTATGTTCAGTACTGGAACATGCAATGCAAAAGTCTGAATTTTTGGTCAAGGGAACCATGGGTGCAGTCGCCAACAACTGGCGAAATGCTGAGTGCACGCGTGCATATAGACGACGGAAATCAGCTTGAAAGAAACATCTCATAAATCAATTTGCCCAAGAAATTGGTTGCATTATAAGTATGCTGCCGCGTCATTTAAGCGCGCTGTCTACTTTTCGGAATCAGGAAATAAACGTGCTTTGTTCAATTTCATGAGGCGCAAAAAAGTGATTTCACCGGCGGTCAACATTGAATCCTTCGTTGAGTCCCCTGCTGACATCGCCAAGGGCTTAGAGGACATTGCGTGTGGCCTAAACCTTCGATCCACATCTGCTCTACCTTTTCCAACTAGTCACATGCACCTGAAGTGATTTCATTGAGTTCTCTGTGGCTGAGCTGCCGCAAATTGTTCTGCGCTTATCCCCAGCGGCTCCTGGCCCCGATAAGGTCACTTCAGCGGTGATAAAAAATTTTGTTCAATGAATCTCCTGTCTGGCGCTCTGGTTAACCATTCCAATAAAGGTCCTTGGATACCCCATGAGCGGCGTCTCGCTGAAATAGTTCTATTGCTTAAAAAGAAAGAGGAGGTTTTTGGTTCAGACAACATACGGCCTATTTCACTATTTCATTAACATCGAACCTAGTGAAATCGGCGCAAATGGTCCTTCTCAGCCATGTCATGTCTTTCATTTCTTAAAATGCTCTCTTGCATCCATGTAAAATTGGCTTCAGGTCGGGCTGTTCATCTTTGTATGCTCATACTGACCACGAGAGTTATATTAAATTATTAGCACGCAACAGAAAACAGTTTCCTGCGCTTGTCACTTTGGATGTCAATAAAGCATACGACCACGTTGAACGCTCGACTCTGTTACTCAGATTACAGGAACTCAACTGCCAAAACTATTTTGTAGCCTGGATGTCTGCTTTCTTGGAAAATAGAGAATTTTATTGCTGCCAAAGAGGTGCTTCCTCTAGGAGATTTAAACAGACAAAACGTGTACCACAAGGATCAGTTCTCTGACCTGTTCTTTTCACAATTTTTTAAGCTCATTTCAAAGCATTCCAAATTTTAAAACAAATGTGTACGCCGACGATATTGCATTTTTGCATCAGCAGGTGATATTCACACGCTCTTTCAAACCTTGAAAAAACACCTCCGTGTTCTTGGCAGCTGGTTAGGAAGAATTCATCTGTCCCTCAATGTGAAGGAATATGCAGTGTTAGTATTTCCGGTTTCTGTTCCTGTAAATTTCTGCATAATCTATAGAAATAACATAATTCCTCAAGTTCAGACGGTGAAGTATATCGGAGTGATATACGACACTACTCTATCTTGGCGGCCACACACTGAGCAGGTTTCTGCAAAAGGAGTTCGGGCCATTGGCATCCGGCGCAGGCTTTGTAGTGCTCGGTCAGGCTTCAGAAGACATACACTTCTGATGATTTATATAAGGTACGTCCGCCCAATTTTGGAGTTCAGCTGTGTTTTATTCTTAGGAGCACCTGCCTATGAACTTCGCCCTCTTGTGCCCTTGAAGTGTGAGGCGTCGCGCCTGTCTTGGGCTCCCAAAATATGTCGTCAATGCTGTTTTGCCCCTTGAGGCGCGAATCGCATCTTTATCAGCTAATTTTCGCATTTTAAGAGTTCAAACATTTCTAAATTTGTGCGACTCACCCCTTCATGCCTCCAGTATATTATTTCTTAGTAAGACTGCAGTCTTTTTTAGTGTCGCCTGGCCTCGTTTGCATACTCCGCAAATATGTTTCGTGCAGTCCCTCCTTGATCCCTTAAACATTCATATCACAGATGTCCGCCAAATAAATAACAACTCATCTTCTGTCCAGATTGAATTCCATGGAATCTTCCCATTAATGCAAAGCTGCATCCCTTTCCTCTTCTTCAGGCTTTGTTGTAGGACCACCTCAGGTCCTTTCCCTCTCGTATTCTTATTGCTACCGATTCCTCGCAGGATCGCGAAAAGGCTGGTGTGGAAATTTTTTCACCTTCAATGGGTTGCTTTTTTCCGCTCCGTCTTCTTAACTTCACTCCACTTTATCTTGCTGAATTATTAGGAGTAATCTTAGCCTTACAAAAATTAGAAACTACCGTTTCTCAGGACGTGGTTATGACGGACTCTCTGTCCATTTGCTCTTCATTATCCTCACCCACTGAGCATCGGGAATTACGCCTCTTGATTCCTGATCCCGCTGCATCTAAATTTGGTAAGGTTGCTTTGTTTACCGGGGAACATGGGCTTTCAATTAAGTGCAGTAGTAGATTCCTTAGCAAGGGCCTCTCTCTGCGGCCCAATTATTGCTGTCCTGCCAACCTGTGCATATACAGCTCCGGTGAGGTTTCGCAGCTACACCATATTTCAGGAGTTTCCTGCCTCGGCTCTTACATCAGCTCCCGAATATCAGCATATTCTGCATCCTTGCATTAGCAAAGTATCGCGCTCACCCAGACTAGAGGTCTCTTTCATGCATTTGCGTTGCCGGGTTCCCCTTCTCAGTTTCTACCTTCACAGATCTGGCCTGGCCGTTTCACCATTGTGACCTTTTTGTGCCGAAGCTGAGACGATAGATCACTTCCTGCTGTTCTGCCGCCGCTTGTCTCAGCTGAGGATGCGTCTTTTGCAAATTCCGATTGATCAACTGTGTTTGCCTGTGTCCTCAGCGGTTGTTCTTTCAATTGGCGCTTATTTGCCTGGATGATGCGAGAGGAGTGTGCGCTCTGCTGTGCAGAATTCCCTGCAAGAAACGCAGAGACTCCCATTTTGAATTCTTTTTGCGGCTCTCAGTCAGTACGAAATTGAAACAATACAGGCATTGTATACTATTATGTAGTACATAAGCCTTTGTCCTGTCTTCGATCTCCAAGTTAACAGGACCCATGTCCTTGCGCCTTCCAGTCTATCAGCCAACATACTATTACTGCTCCTTTTCCTTTCAAAACGTTGCTGTATCCAACAGTTAACCGCCTGTGTCTTGGCCATTCCCCCGCAATGGGTATGTGCCAGCATTGTTTGAGGCCAACCAACCAACCAACCAACACCAACAACGCAATGCGAACAGATAACCGGTGGTTTCTTATGGTAAAGGGAGTAGTTTTCAAATGAAGGTAAACCATAACAGGGGGTGGCAGAGAGCCAGATGGGCGGATGACAAGTTGGCCGCAGATGGCGCAAGGCAGAGTCAATCGGGGGTCAATAGGAGTGGCCTTGGTCTTTCAGGGGCGCGATAAGGCTCATTATGCTTATTAAAATGCACAAGCTTATAGCGCTGAAAAGCTATATCCGCCGTCGTCCTAGCCGACCGTCCGACAGTGGATCGACAGGGTACCCAATCGCAGACAGACTACCGGAACCGAGCGCGCCTCGCAAATACTCCCTGAGAATCTTTTCTTAACCGCGATGGGCCCGTAGAACCGCGCAGCACGAGCACTCATCGGTGCACCGTGGCCGTGTTTTCTGAGCTCGAATGCCCGACCTGCAAGTCAAACGTCATTTGATGACATCAGCTAGCGGAGGTATTACTGGCTTTGTGACCAGCGGAATACCCATGCGCTAGTGTTTCAATAGTTAAACGCTCCCTCGCGTCGCCTGCGACCCCAAAATTCATTTTGAAGTTTGAAGGCAATCAAACCATAAAAATTATAGCTCGTATACACGAGAGACGACCAACAGGTATGTCTTCTGCCCTTCGTCTGTGAGCAATAACCGAGAGACGGCCTGGTCGGCAATCCCAATTGATGTGGTAATGCCTGTTTACAACCCTAAGCGGCAGTAGCCCGGGCTGAAGTCACCGGCTAGACGAGGCCACCTGTCGCAGGAATTGCTCCAATTTGTTGCTCTGCTGAGCGTCTATTTCTAAGAGTTTTGCCTGCTAACATTAAGGACCTTGAGCTGAATGGTAACGTGAAATAGTGAGCCCGGATTACCATCCAATTCCCGCTGGTCGAGGTGGAGCACTCGCCCGAGTGTTTTGTATCCTCTAGCATTTCTTTCCGCGATGGCTGTTATGTGTGCGCTGTGCGCAAATTTCGGTATCGGCGGATGCAAAGACGTACCCCCACCTGTACTCTGCAAAGTAACGCTTATTTAGAGGTCGAGATCTCCCTCTTCCAAGCCCTTCAAAAAATTACCATCTTACTCACGCTTGCAATGAATCCGCACGAACGTGGCTCTATGGATATCTAGAAAATCTTTGAGAGCCTATTATAATTGTAGGCGCTGTACTAAGACATGACCCAGTAATGTTTTTTTTTTTTTTCACGGCGCACTATACTCTGCGCAGTTCTACCTCCAGCCTTTGCGTATAGTCAAGCTACGCGATTCTTTTCAACTTCCTGCCTTCATACCAAATTTATTGGGTTTTCGTGTCTCAGCAGTTACCGTTTGCTCAGCCTCATTGAATGGACATTTCTACTATTAGTTTAGAGCTAGTCATCCCGACGCTCGTTTCTGCCAGACCGAACTGAGCTTCCTCCACTGTCAAAATATTTTGTACTAAAAGCGCCGAAAGTGATGCTGCAAATAAATAAAGTGTAAAGGTGCTCTCGACGACCCTTGTTGCATGTCAGAAAACACCTGCCCATGACGACGCGCCTCAACAAAAAAAAAATAAAGGCAGATACTCATAAAGCACGGAACACGTGCACGAACACGCATTCACAGACTTGCCTTCAGCTACCTCTCCTTCCCAAACCACTCACACACAAAACTATCTTAAATAGTGGAAGCATGGCGAGCATTTTGGAACATCACATTTTTCGGAATTACTGTATATTTGTTGAGAGTTCAGCGACGTTTGCTTCGTGAACTTAGAATTGATGATGAACTGTCATTTTGTGTTTAATGTCACATTCAGAAAACTGGTTCACCATGTGCCACAGTTACAAGCCATCACATGTAGCTCTAAAAGCAACTTTAGACCGCTATAACATTCCGAAGATTCTCCACATTTGTGCAAAGTATTTTCGTTAAATAAGGATTTCGGGTAAAATCCTTGTGTGGGCAAGACGTTTGATGCGAAATATAAGCTTTATAAATTTGTTATCGTGAATTCTTGCAGCGAAGAAGCACTAATCGAAAATTCATGGCCATGGTGTACCCGAAAACTAACGTGCGGTACTTTTTTTCGGTAACGGTAATGATCACATGTTACATTTTTTTTTGTAGCTAACGTAGGGCGGCAACGCGTTCCTATTTTTTTCGGCGTAACGAGTAACGTATTTAGTTACCTTTTTTCGGTGATGCCCACAACACTGCGTACACTCCTTCGTATCGATCGCATTCATCAACCGGGAGTTTTACAACGATAGGTGTTAAGCGCTCGTTTCTGGGTTTAGCGTTGTGTGAGTAGGTCGTAGTCGTTGGCATAATCGGTCGCTGGGTTGCCATGGCACATCATTGGGAGGGTGGTTAACACGGAAGGAGGAGGGTATGGCGGGAGCGTAGGAATGCGTAACCGGAGGATAGTCATCACTAAAACTATCAGGAGGCTGGTTACCGTGAAAGGAGGACAGAGAGAACGGGAAAGGCAGAGAAAAGTAACACTGTCCATCGTCGGGGATGCTGCGCGCGAGAGTGGCGAACATGAGACGAGAGATAGTCAAAAAACAAGTATGTGGGGAAAGATAGAGAGAGCGCTCTGGAACAAGTAATATATCGGGCCCCTCTCAAAATCTCTGTCTTCATATAATATAAAATATAAATGGCGCCAGAGAGGTGGTCTTGAGACAAGAGATAGTAAAAAAAACAAGTATGTGTGGAAAGATAGAAAGAGCGCTCTTGAGCAAATAATATAACGAACACCTTTCAAAATCTCTATCTTCACATAATATAAAATGTAAACGGCGCCAGAGCGGCGGTAATGAGACGAGAGATGGTGAAAAAACGAGAATGTGTGGAAAGATAGAAAGAGCGCTCTTGAACAATTAATATATCGAGCCCCTCTGAAAATCTCAATATTCACGTATTATAAAATATAAATTACGCCGGAATGGTGGTATTGAAACGATAGATAGTCAAAAAACGAGTATGCGTGGAAAGTTAGAAAGAGCGCTCTTAACAATTAATAAATCGAGTCGCAGTCAAAATCTCTATCTTAACATAATGTAAAAATATAAATGGCGCAACAGCTGTCGCTGGATCTCGCGTTACAAAGCGGTAACCGTTCCGTAAACTTTATAAAATTGTTTTTTGAATAAAGTTCCCGATAACGAATTCAAAGAACAGCACAAGGTTGGTACTTCAGGATAACCATAGCTAGATGAAGGGTAGAAAAGACGCTGCCAGCTTTTCTCTGCCTCAATGTCTAAATGAAAAAGAAAAAAGCAAAGGCGGCATGAAATAGAAAGTTCTTTATTTGCAACTTAAGTTTAACTAGAAGTCTGAAATTCGCGTGCCTTTGAAGCGTTCTTTTTTCAAAGAAAAAATCAGCATGCCTTGATTTCCATAACTTTGGGCAAAGTGCGAGGCTTGTTTGTTTGGAATTATTATTATTATAATTGGTTTTTTGTGGAAAGGAAATGGCGCAGTATCTGTCTCATATATCGTTGGACACCTGAACCGCGCCGTAAGGGAAGGGATAAGAGAGGGAGTGAAAGAAGAAAGGAAGAATTAGGTGCCGTAGTGGAGGGCTCCGGAATAATTTCGACCACCTGGGGATCTTTAACGTGCACTGACATCGCACAGCACACGGGCACATTAGCGTTTTTCCTCCATAAAAACGCAGCCGCCGCGGTCGGGTTCGAACCCGGGAACTCCGGATCAGTAGTCGAGTGCCCTAACCACTGAGCCACCGCGGCGGGGATGTTTGTTTGGAAATGATGGATATTTCAACAGCATGCATGCATTGTCTACCTGGGTGGCACCGGAGTTGCTGCCCATGCTTGGAATTTTTTAAAACTTTCGGTTGTAATGTGAGCTCCAAGTATGATGCTTGAAGGCTCTATTGCAAGGTCTCAAGCACGAATTTAGTTGGGCAAACTGACTTCATAAACTTCATAACTACAAAAAAGAGAGCTTAGAGATGCGTTGTCTTCTCTTTCTTTCATTTTGTGTTGGATTATTTCTGGTCGCCTCTCACTTCTCTGCAATTTTCTCGTTGAATGCATCGCAGCCAATCAGATACCTAAAAAAAGAGAAGCCTACCTAAGATCCTTCATCCCTCGTGGCTGACTCTGTGGGGACGTTAGTTTACTGCAGGAGAAGCCAGAGAACTTGTTGTAGGCTTGTTACACAATAGGATCGCCAAACATACTGGCTTAGTGAGTCGAAACTCTTCAGGGGCTCAACACAACCCATTCAGACGCACCTTTTTGGGTCCATATTATCTGGAAAATGGTACGTTGCCACCAGAAGGAAGGAAGGCTAACTGCACTACGTTAACTCGCTTGTATATACGCCGCTCATGGGCGTCATGCGTCGAGTTCAGGAAAGCGAATGCTTTTTCTGTTCTGTGCAAGACCGGTTTTTGGTGTAAGGATCTGTGTATTACGATTAGGAAGCTATGTGTTGGTAGCAGTCTTATCGAGATTATTTGCAAAACCAAAACAAAAAAATCGCTGGTCAGTAACTTTCGCGCTGGCGTTAATATTTGCGCAGTTACAAACGAAAGAACGGGCAAGTTTCATGATAGCTAACACAGTATTCAAACATAGCAAATGTACCGGTTCCATAAACTCACCAGCAGTTATTTTAAACCATGCAATAAATTGTTCACAAGACGATTCCCTGTGACATAATTTGGTAAAATTGATAGTTTGCAAGGAGTGCTTATTCATACCAGAAAGCTGAAAAGAAGAGTTTTAAATTTTCTTTTCGCGCAAAGTGATACTGTGAAGCTCGAAGGAATGCTGTGCATGTGAAAAACATCAACAAGAACATGGGACCGGCTTTCAGTCTGTGAAAAAAATAAAAATTTAAAGTTTGCTTCACAGTACTAGGACTGGCTTTCTGTTTTTATAGTACATAAGATATCTTCTGTATCAGTCAGTACTTTTCACCTGGAGATAGAGGAGCATGCAAAACTTGGACTGATAACATGGCACAATTCTGTTAAAACGTAAGGACAACGAATAAAGAACCGGCCTGTCATCAGTAGCTTGAAGAGCTGTTTTGTACTGCTTAGAATATTGTTTTGTGAGCACTTTATGCGCCTTCGTCGTCGTCGCCTCTCTAGCTGCGATTTCATTCTCTTTCACCTGCAAATTCCGATCGTCCTCGCTTGGCGCACTTGGCTGAGAACACGTCTCTGCCAGCGGGCGAGAATAAACGTTTCCCGTGAAGTTTTCCCTTACACGTGGTGGAGGTGCGCCTTGGATCCCCAGTATCCTCTTACCTCGCTTCTCCCTGGAGCTGCGCTCTGGTCGCCGCTTGTGTACTCTCAGCGTCATGTCCCAAGAGGAGAACGCCGACGGCCCGGGTTCCTCCCGCTTGCCCTCTGTCACCCCCGCAACTTTGACCGTGAGTAGCCGTCAACGCGACCCTCAGATGTTTGCTGGCCTCCGCGGCGATGACGTCGACGACTTTCTTGGCCACTACGACCGCGTGAGTTTGTTCAACCGCTGGGACGACTCCCTTAAGCTCCTGAATGTGTCGTTCTATTTGACTGACGTTGCACGCACATGGTTCTTAAATGATGAGACGGATATTCCTGAATGGACGAGTTTCAAGCAGCAGTTGCGACAGATTTTTGGCCCTCCGGCTGTTCGGTCTGAATTAGCCAAGAAGAAGCTTTCTGACCGCATCCAGCGCCCTGCCGAGTCGTACACTCCTTATTTCGAGGAAGTAATTGCTTTCTGCCGGCGTGTCAATGCCACCATGACCGACGCTGACCGTGTTCGCCTCGTCCTGAAGGGTATCGGCTCGCCGGCTTCAATGCCCTTGCCGTCCCAAACCCTACGACCTCGATCAGCTGCAATCCATCCGTTTACACCCAGACCCGGCTGCCTCCCTTTTGTCCGCCGACTCCGACCTGCGTGCCTTCATTCGAGCGCTCCTTCGTGAGGAACTTCTCGCACACGGTCCTCCGTGCCTCACCGCACCTGCGCCTCCTGCTCCGTCCTCTGCTGGTGCTGGCCTTCGCAGCATCAAAGTAGAGTTGGCGCCTGTAGCCTGCTCCCTGGCACCGGACACCCCTGCTATTCGCCCTACACCCACGTGCGCTCAGGTCGCTGCCATGCCATCTGTCTTTGGTCCGCCTCCAACGCCAGCGCCGCCACGCGGCCATGTCACACCTTTGGCACCTCCTACTTCAACGCCACCGTTCTACTCGCCCTGGCTCCCCAGCCGCCCGATTAGTTAATATTGCGGCTTCCGGGGCCAATTTTCTCGCATCTGCCGTCGGCACCTTCAAGAAGAACGTCGGGCGTATGAAACCTTCGAAGGCGGCTACACTACTAGTGCCCCTCTCATCAACAATCGCATTCCATTCACTGACTTTTCGGGACGTTCTTCACCATCCGCCAGCTCTGCTCGCCCTTGTGGTTATCGACCGACAAGAGCTCGATCCCCTTCGCCGCTCCGCCGCTCTTCTTCTCCGCTCCAGCCGGCTTCTCCGGCGCCTGACCTGCGCTCGGGAAACTAGCTAATGCAGTTTTTGGAGGGAAAGATGCATGCTTAGGACACCGACAAATACCTCCGGAAGGGCCGTCTAATATGGTTTTAGTGTGGGTTGAAGGCTTATAGCTAGAGACTTTGATTGACACGGGTGCTGCAGTTTCTGTTATTCACGCAGACTTGTGCTCTCGCTTGATGAAGACGAAAACGCCGTACAATGGGCCTTACCTGCGTGAAGCTAACGACGTCATCATTTGCCCATCCGCTAAGTGCACTGTTCGGGTTTCTACTGATGGCGTCCGTCACTGCGTACAATTTGCTGTGTTTTCTCCTTGCGCTTACCTTATGATTTTTGACTGGGATATCTTGTCTTTTGTAAGTGCTTTAATTTCTTGCCGTGACCGCATCGTGCACATGACCGAGAGTGACCCATCATCTGAATTCCTCGAGCCCTGTCATCGCCTCATTGCCGCCGCTGATTCGGTTTTGCCCTCTGGGAGTCAAGACCTTCTCAGGCTTACTTCTGATACCATCGTTTATGGGGATGTTCTCATCACGCCTTCTAATCGACATCTGATCAAGGAACTTGTCTTTGCTGCCTAGCGTGGTTCGGTTTGAAAACGTATCAGCCGTCGTCGCTGCCTTGAACACTTCCCGTGAACATCTAGTATTACCCAAAGGCAATTTGTTTCCTGCACGTTGGACATACACCCGGTTTCCCTCGTCGTGCTTACCGCGCGCTCCTCCCAGTCGCCCCCTGCAGCGGGCGTTTTTCTCTCCGTCCTCTCAGCCACCATAAATCCACATCCCCCGCCATCGCAAGCGCAAGAGTTACTGGAGTTGCTTCGCAAACACCGAAGGGGCTTTTGTTGTTGCTTCCACTACCCTGAGCAAGAATTCTGTGGCCGAGCACCGTATCGCGACCGAAGGTACTTCGGTTGTTCGCCGCCGCCCGTACCGCGTTTCTTTATCTTAACGCAAAGTCATCGAGGACAATGAGAGTGATATGCTCCCCGAAACATTTTTCGCCCTTCCGCCAGTCCCTGGTCTTCCCCGGTGGTTATGGTGAAGAAGAAGGATGGTTCGTTGCGCTTTTGTGTTGATTACCGTGCACTCAGCATAATTACTCGTAAAGACGTTTGCCCTATGCCCCGGATTGATGACTCCCTTGACTCTCTTCAGAGAGCTGAACTCTTTTCTACCATAGATCTTCGTTCCGGTTACTGCAGATTCCCATGCATGATGCAGACAAGGAAAAGACCGCGTTCTCTACTCCCGACGGTTTTTACGAATTTATTCTTATGCCATTTGGACTGTGGTACGCTCCTGCTACTTTTGAACGCCTGATTGATACAATCCTTCACGGCCTGAGATGAAAAACCTGTTTATGCTATATTGACGACAATGTTATTTTCTCTTCAGCTTTTCGTGAAAACTTACGCCACCTCGATGAAGTGCTCACTTGCCTCGCTTCTGCTGGCCGTCAACACAATACGAGAAAGTGCAATTTCGCCATGAAGGAAATCACAATTCTGGTCCACCTCGTCAGATGGAATGGCATTCAACCCGACCCTGCCAAGCTTCTCGCTCTTCTCAACTTTGCCAGTCCCCGGCAGACTAAAGAACTACGCAGTTTACTCGGTCTGTCCTCTTATTTTCGCCGCTTTATACGAAATTTTGCTACCATTGCCGCGCCACTGCATCAGCTCCTCACTGCTCACAGTGCTTTCGTTTGGACTGAGCAATGCAACAGTGATTTTCAAGCCCTGAAGCAAGCTGTCACCTCCGACCCTGTCCTTGGCCACTTCGACGATGCTGCTCCAACCATTCTACACACTGACGCTAGCGGCCACGGCCTTGGTGCTGTTCTTGTGCAGCTTGATGCTCCTTCTCGCGAAAGTGTTTGCGTTCGCCAGCTGCGCTCTGACATCCGCGGAACGTGACTACACTGTCACTGAGCAGGAATGTCTTGCCGTCGTATGCAGTTCATAAATTCCGCCCCTACCTTTACGGTCGCCACTTCACGGTCGTCACAAACCATAACGCATTATGCTGGTTGTCTAGCCTCAAAAATTTGATGGCCGTCTTGGCCACTGGGTTCTTCGTCTCCAACAATACAGTTTTGACGTGACCTACAAGTCCGGTCGAACTCACCGAGACGCCGGTGCCCTTTCTCGTTGCCCTCTTCTGGACTCTTCGTGGCGGTCTTCAACCCCACCTTCCACCTGTCACAGCGACTCCTCATCGTCGGAAGCTCTTCTGCACCTCGCTGCCCTCACCTGCGTCGCATCTGGCGATTTAAACGACCTTACCTCGCATCAGGGCAACGATGCGTATTGCCGCTCCCTAATCGACCATCTCACCGGGGCTTCCTACCCTCCTACCACTCGGTTGCGTTGGCAGCTTCACCAGTTCAAACTCGAAAATGATGTGCTCTGCTGCAGCGTTTACTGCCCTGATGGCACCCGCTGGGTTCCAGTGGTACCACGTACACTTCGCTCCCGTATTTTGGAGCCCCCCCCCCCCCCCCCCCATGATGACGCGACGGCCAGGCATTTAGGTTTCCACAATTCCTATTACCGCGTCAAGAGCCGTTACTTCTGTCCTGGCGTTTCCTCCAGCGTCGCTAAATACGTCGCATCTTGCCCGCTTTTCCGTCACCGAAAGCGGTCGCCTTCACCTCCCGCTGAACATCTGCAGCCTCTATTAGGCCCCGCCACGCTGTTCGCTGTCGTCGGCATCGACTTGTAGGGCCCGCTTTCTCTCTCTAAACGAAGTAATCTATGGATAGTCACTGCCATTGACCATCTGAAACGCTACGCCGAGGCTGCAGCCTTACCTAATGGCTCGGCGCCTGTAGTTGCCTCCTTGTTTCTCCCATCCATCGTGCTGCGCCATGGCGCTTTCAGGTGCTTCTCAGTGACCGCGGCTGGACGTTCCTTTCGACCATTGTTGCCGAAATTCTGCGAAGCTTCTTCTACACTTCACAAGATCACGTCCAGCTACCACCCCCAGTGGTCTTACTGAGTGGTTCCATCGCACCCTGTCAGATATGATTGCTATTTACGTCGAACCTGGCCACCGAAATTGGGACGGCGTCCTACCTTTCGTCACTTTTGCCTACAATTCCGCGTTGCGACGAATCACTGGTTACTTCTCGTTTTTCCTCGTTTATCGCCGTTCTACCACTACACTTCTAGACGCCTGCGAGCTCCTCATCGCTCTCCCGGAACAACTCCTTTCCCGCGTGGCCCGATGCCGCCATCATGCTCGCCTGAAAACTGGAGTCTGCCAGGAAGATCGCAAGAGTCACTACGACACGATACACCGCGTTGTCTCGTTCAACCCTGCAGACGAGCTCTTGCTTTCTACGCCTCTGCGGACGCCTGGTCTTTGCTACAAGTTTCAGCATCGTTTCATGGGTCCCTACTTGGTGCTCAACCAAACTTCACCAGTTAACTACCACGTCACTCCTGTTGATCCTCCCCTGGACCGCCGTTACTGCGGGACTGAAATGGTCCCACGTCTCTCGCCTGAAGCCTTTAATTCGGCGCTCTGCATCAGGCTGACCGTGGCCAAGCTGGCCGCTTCTGACCGCGCGGGTAGTTAGTGTGAGCACTTTATGCGCCTTCGTCGTCATCGCCTCTCTGGCTTCAATTTCATTCCCTTTCACCTGTAAATTCCGATCTTCATCGCTTGGCGCTCTTCGCTGGCAGCACGTCTCTGCCAGCGGGTGAGAATAAACGTCTCCCGTGAAGTCTTCCTTCACAACATGCGTGCCATTCTGACGCGTAAAAAAGCTCAGAACTCTAAGCACAGCAGCCTCCCTTACTGAATGCGCCCCTGTCTGTTGTAATTTTTGAATTTTCTAGGCATGCCTTCCAGGCATGTTTCATCATAAGCATCCAACCTAGTCTTTTCGGAGGACACTACCCGTATTGCCAGTCATCGCGTAACTAAAAGTCACCCCGGACTCTCCGCTTCGCAACATGAATGAACGGTCAATCAACTCTCCGTTTATGAGCTGTGGAGGCCTTCGTACAGAGCGTCGTCAGTCTTAGTTTTAGTCCGAGAAGATGACGTCAAAGAAGTTGGATTGCTGCCTGGCGCGCCAAAATATTGTGAATAATTTTGAGGTGCGAGCCACCCAGTGAGTGACTCAATTTACGCAGGTGACTTAGTCTGAAAGATTTGGCACGAATATGAGGATTTAATATAATAAATATGAGTGCACAGATATCACATGGCGCTTTATTTGGGAGGATCTATGCGCTGCACCAACAGCAAGTGAGAGTTAAAGGCTGTCGAATGATCCATGCTAGGTATTACATTGTACACTTAGGTATGAAATAATTTTCAGATTTCACTGAAGTGGATGCAGGTCGCCGTAAGCTATATCGTCTGATGGTTTGAAACAAGCGCCCCTTTGCTGTATTTTTGTCCGTTCGCGATGACTTGGTGGTTATGGTGCTCGGCTGCTGACCCGACATTTCGAATTTCGATGGAGGCGAAATTCTAGAGGCCCTTGTATTGTACGTTGTCAGTGCATGTTAAATAACCTCAGGTGGTCGAAACTTCCGGAGCCCTTCGCATTGGCATCCCTCATAGCATGGATTGTTCGACCAGCCTTCTACTCTCATTTACTGTTGAGGCAGCGCTAGACTGTAAATTACAGCGCCACGTAATACTTATGCACTCCTATTTATTATTGTTAAACCCCCATAAATCCAATAAAACGTCCCCTGTATACATGTTTGAGAATGTTCAGTGATTATTGCGGTAAAAGGCCGGAATACCTGTTTGAAACTGTTAATCGCTCTTATATATACAGCTAAGCCTATTGGCACATGTTTCTAATGTTAACACTAGGTCGCCTCAAGGCAGCACTTACTGCAACACGTAGGGGTCAAAAAATTACGCTTGGGAATCTATTCTTTAGGGCGCAGAATGTTCTAGCATAGTGGTGACTGCAGTCCCGCGTGCAGAAAGGAGGCGAAAACTGCTTCCAGACAAAATGTTTTATTTGGGCTGACTTGCGCCCATAAGAAACTGTAAGCTGGGCGGCGGCGTATACCAACAAGGGTGCATGGCGGTTGCCGAACAGAATGCCGGCCGCTCTCAGCTACACTCAATTTTAAGCTGATAGCAAACTTCCGAGTTACGCGTGCCAAGTGGACAAAACATTCTGGGATAACGTAGAATCGGCTCCGCCTTGATACGATCAATCGAGATAAACCATGGTCGCGTCTTGCATCAGAGAGAAAGCGATAAAGCGGCGTGCCAACAGCTTTGAAGAACGAACAAAAGCTACAAATATTCGCGGAAGTCTTCTTGAAATGTCAACATCAAAATAAACGTGTTATTTATCCTCCTCTACTTGGAAGCTAGACAAAGGGACCGTGGGTGAAAGGTCAAACGGGAAGAATTAGGAAGTGCCTGACAAGCACAAAGAAGTCGTGCAATACTTCCTACCTGAACAAGATTTCTTCATCGTGCGCGTCCTTCATTGTGCGCGTCGATGGTCATTCCCATCTAGGCGCTGGGTTTGGCAGCCTCGGCTTTCTTGCGTGCCCTGATTTTGTTCCTTCCTTTTCCTGCATTAGTTTAAGCCTTAAGAACCATTCCCTCTAACTCTCGTTCAATGCGATGTAATCGAGAGTGCGGTCGATGCGAGGAATGATCACGAGGGTGCGCACCTTGGCAGCCCGCTAGCGCGCTTAGGCAATGACATGCAGCGTTAAACATTCGACTGGAGCTCAGGCGTCGGTGTCGCTCTCGACGACTTGCCAGAGCACTTGTGCTTCCTGCATGGGGGCGTTGGCGGCAGTTGCGCGCTAGGCGTGGGCCTTCTCTGCTGCGCCAATGCGCTTCGCGCGCAACGTATGATTTTCTTTTTAACCTGACGTCGCAGAGAACTCGGCGCTCCATCACAACTGACGTTTTTTTTATGCTGGCTCACATTCAGGCAGGGGCCTTGGCGACGGAACACTTCTGATGCTCGTACGGCTCCTCGGTATTCATGACCGCGGTAGGCGGTATCGGTAATTTCAATGCGCAATATGCACCAGGCCGCTATTTTAGTGATGCCGACGAAAATTATGTGTTACTGGCATAGTTTTATTTTCGCACTCAGTTCTAACCCCATGTTATTCTTAATGGAATCTTCCCATAATATAAGGAGTACGTTCTACTTATGTAATTACGATAATACAGAAGGGTTGGCAAAACTCTCGAGCAAGCCTAAGCCAAAAACGCTTTAAAATATTTTACCCTACCTTAAACGTTTTAAACTGCGCCCAAGCAAACTTACTCCATAATGAGCCTCCAAGTAGGAGACTGTGAAATAGGTTGTTAGGAGTTAGCCTTACATTTTGAGCCATTAGTGATGATACTTGACGAAAATAACAACACAGCACATACGTAAAAAAACGTACTTTATTAGGTACCAAACAAGCAACTCTGATTGACGAGAGAGCTGCTTTATTCAGCCTTATTACCAGCAAGTCCATGTGATTGACAGTCGGCCTACAAATACATCAACATCGTCATTGTATTAAAGGCTCAGAGCTTTAAAGAAGAAATGTGGTCACTTAAAGACATGCGCTTGTCATGATATGTTCGGTGCCTGTTCTAGTGAAAACAAGAAGCTTTTGAACTATATATTAACTTCTGCATGCCTTTCCTTGTGAGTTAACCATCCATGGTTCTCACCGCGGCACTAAATGCAGACTTTAGTTTCCCCTTTATTTCAACGAATTTATTTTTGACAAAAAGTGTGCCCAGTCTAAGGCGCGCAGTTGACGCTGCTCTCAGTACAACCGCACCACTCATTATTGCATGCGAGGACTACTAAATAACATTGAACTTCGGCGGTTCGCATGGCGTGACGACGGCATCGTCCTTATATATAACGCTTATTCCCATGATCACGCTGCAATTTGCTACGAGACAAGCGCAAAAGGAGAGTTCTGGAATTTCTTAGAGTCCACTCGGTTTCGATTCACCAGAGCAGGTGCTCTCGTGTAAAGTTATATCGTTTTCTAGGACGGCAGCCGAAGCCGCGAACTCATATCTAACAGAAACACTTTGCAAGAAAAAGTGAGTTGATACAGATATATTTCGGGGTGCTGTTCACACTCTTCCTACTCCTTAAATATATTTAGAACATGGCACGTGCAGTAACAACTGGTCATCAGTTAGAAGAGACACAAGGCTTCACTGGCCTATGTCGTTACCGTATCCTTGCCCGTTTCTTCCGTCAAAGCTAGCCACCCCTGTGGTTCAGGTAAGATATGTCTCTTCGTGCTGGAGTTTGAAGTGCTCCCTGAGGGAAGTCATTTCGGCGAAAGTCTTTCCGCATACCAAGCACAAGACATCCATTGGTACTTCGGAGCTCATCATTTCGTGGAGTGTCTTCGATGTTGACCGTTTCGCACTGAATCCAATGCGCCCATCATTGTGGTACGTCGTGGGGCGACTTTTGGAGAAGTCGGTAAACGGTGTTGCTTCGTTGCTGTCCCTGACACGAACTGTGCAGTCGAGCGGCCTGAAGTCCTCGCCAGGTTTTAGGGATTCGCTGACAGCGCAACTGTAAGGGAAAACGAAGTATGGCAAATTGCGGCCTTGCGCCGCTGCGAAACGCAGGAAGAGGCTACATTTCCAAACAGAGGGGGCGGACGATCATTCAGTTCGTCGCCAGGGCTGGGAACGGAATAAGCGCTAGGCTCTACAAGATTCCCTCATAAGAAATGGGCTGTTTGAATCCTCCAGGAATCAATAAAATAATTCCTGACACTTGAGCCGCGAACAGAACTGGCGACTGAAATGAAATGAAAAAGTAACCCACTTCCGCAAAACAAAACTGCTAGGCATTAGAAGGCTTGGTGCATCGTTGCCCTTTTGATACATAATTCGCCTTGAAAATTGATTTTAACCTAATATGAGTGCTATGATTTCTGATAATTCCAGGAATTCTTGCATGCAAAACGAATTGCATGAAGTGTATGACTGAGGGGTCTCACTCAACGTGGATCCCATCTGAAGCACCTTCAGCGTAGCAGCTTTACTTCATTCTGGCAAATGTCAGGATTTCTTCGCGCGCTTTCGAATCTCAAGCGACCCAGATCTTATCTATCTCGTTGCTTGCGAGGCTACCAAAAGGGACCACATATCAAGCAGCAGCAATCTGAAAGCGCAAAATAAACTTATGTTCGCCAACTCTCATGCTATCTATGGCAGAAAAATAAACAACGTAGAAGTCAAAACTTTTAAGGCTGGCAGGCTGATATAGCGCAGTGACGCAGTTAAGTTCGGATATAAAAATTCCTACAGCAGAATTAGTAACGTGATGAGTATACTAATATAGTTTGGCATAATAATTAGGCCAATAAGTGACAGCATTTTCGATTGAGAAATTTAAAATACCAAGTGAGGCTCTCTATGTAGACAGTATGCCGTCATGCCACACTGCACAAAAAAATAGGGCCAGTTATGAAACATTATCTACTCCTTGCCGCCCTCACGTGACTACTAATTGGCCAACCTACATAAAGTGGCCTGATCAAAGAGGATTGTGAAAAACCGGAGCAGGTTTCTAAGGATAATGTCTATGGATAATGATATAAAGTGTGCAGCGTGTGCCCTGCCTGTGGATGACACCACGAGAAATTCTGTCGAAAGCATCGCTCTCAGCTCTTCCCCAGCTACGCAGCATATTACATGTTTTCATGCAATGCGAACCTCATCTGAGGACTCACTCTTGTTTTCACAACTTTACCTGTCAGAGTACCGAAGTTCTTTCTCACCTGATGGTTTTGTCAAAAAGGCAGTTGCAGCAAGTATTCCGTGCTATCGGCATCTCCTGCTGGTGGGCGTCCAGACCTTTCCGTAAGAGGCTAGTACTGTAACTCTCGCAGCGCACTAGCGTGTCGGGACCTGCAATAAATGATTTTCGAGTGTTTAGTTGTTAAAAATAATAAAAGGTTAATGCATAACTGCCAACAGGAAAGAACTGAGCATATAATTACAGACGTCTGGTTCATTATTAATGGAAAGAAGTAATATGGACTCATTGTTCAGCGCTATCTCACTGAACCATATGTTCCTCATGGTCTCAAGGGCTACAAGCTTTGTGCAGCCTGCAAATACAGGACTTTTCTGTTATGGCCTGCTGCAGCATGGGCAACGTCTCCTCACAGAAACACGAATATTGAACTGCATCTGTGTAGACGACTTCTTATGGGCACACTTCAAATAAGCTGATAAATTAGTATTAGTGTGTTTTAATCACGAAAACGATACACGCAATGAATACGCATGTATTTTAAGCTTAAAAAGGCCGAACAAAAACGCAGAGCACCGGATGTTTACATAAACAAAATGCAGTGCGTCCATACAGAAAGACGGGTGCACAGGCATTCACGTCTAACTGGTGATGACGGACTAATTTTGTACACAGATGAGGTGGGTTTTATTCGTGTAGCGGGAAAGTTTTCAAATTAAATTTTATTGGCGAAACTCCCTCTTATTCTGCCGGACAAGCATTCATCTTGCGAGATGGAGGCATTGAATGGAACCAACTAACGAACAGACTCCGACGTACGTTTGCTGTCGCATCCAGCTCTCACATAGGCACGATAATTTAGGTGAGGAGCAGTAGAAACACGACATTAGCGTTGAACGGGGCGTGTGAATAGAAATTACTTCGAGGCACGTAACCGGAAAGTTTTTTAGGGGGGGGGGGGGGGCGAGAGAGCTGTATAATGCGAAGCCCGGGGAAGGGGGCCGGGGGCAGGGCCCATGCCTAACAAGAACACAGTGTGTGTGTGTGTGGCGGGGGGGGGGGGGGGGGCGGGGGGGTGTATGAGCGAGATTTCAAGAGGGGGGCGGTGCTTCCCCCCCTTTTAGATACATGTCTGTTTCCTTCTATTACGGTTCTGTCAAACTCAAACTAGAAGGGACATGAAAACAGCCAGTACTACTTGTAGCCTCTCGGCTGGGAAGTACTACGGCAGCCTCCCTATGGCCAGTTATTCAGTAACTTGCTGAACTACGTTGAGCCGGTTCAGTGAAAGACGGAGTGCAATATTTGGCAATTGCATCACTATTAGCTAGGGCAAAAGTGTTTCGCAACCGGAGAAGAATGCAGTGTAGCACATAATCCGACCGTCTCATAAGCTTACTTTTGTTCCCGGCTCGTTTCGTAATTGTTAAGGTGGTGTTTCAATGAAGCACTTTGCGAGCTGATCCTGTATTGCTGGTGACCGTTCAAGCGAAGCCGAAATGTTCAATGCACTCGGCTGAGCTTCAAAGCTGCACGTGTTTCCATCAGGAGAAACGCTATCACGTGTTACAGCATTAAACGGGCATATTGTATTTAGATTATAAATAAAATACTAAGTTCTGTGAACTTAGATTATCTCAAATTGATGAATTTCAGCGCCCTTAGCTATCACTGAGGGCGCAGCAGTTTAACTAGAGAGAGGCTATGGAGATTACGTGTCATTGCAAATTGACTTAAGCCCACTTAAAGTTACGTAACGTAATTTCCTTGTGTAACTCTACTTTCGCCAATAATCGATTTCTCGTTTCACTGAAACGTGGCCGTCGGTAGCAGCGCACTGTATAAAGAGGATGCTACTGCATGCATCTAAAGAGCAATACCGTGTCCGTGTGACAGCGTGCAACCAGGCGACAACTACGCTATCCATGTAGTGTAGCAAACGGTGTAATTTTCTGTGCACAGAAAGCCTTTGCCGATGAATGCGCTAGTATACATTCCACTAATTAGTTCGCTTCATTGAAAGGGAAGAGTTACTTGAACGTTTCCGAGGTGACTGAACCAACGGCACATTATTGGCGCCATACACAACCCAACAACTTGCCGATTCACATGCGATATTTCCTGGGAAACGTCGGTGTTTGCTGTAAATCGGTCTACGAGTTAACTGCAAATGTGAACGCGTGCCGCTGCCTTTATTCTGCGCCGTTGTGAACTGTACTTTGAGTGCTATAGAACAATGTAGAAGTGAACGAGCAAAAGTTCCTTCCGCAGAAATAATACAGCTGCACATGACACTGAAAATTAAAGCACATGTGCACGCTGGGAGTGAGGATGCCTGAACATTCCATGTTTGCTTCGTGAAGGCAGCCGCTTGCAAAACAAAATAGTTGTCAACGAGACGAGAAAAGTAAAGCCGAACAAAAAGTAACCTAAGCGTGCAATGAACATGAAAATGTGTTTGATGTGGGTATGAAGAAAAAAAATTGGGAGGTGAAGGGAAGCAGGGCAGCGCAAAGAACTAAAACACGAAGCGACGTATATGTTACCTTTGTGTCGTAACAAAACCACCTGACTGCCTGGCGGGACGCTGAAGAAATTATTTCTTTCATAGCGCTATTCGCCAGCCGATCTCAAACTCAGTGGCTGCGATTACGCGTTGCAGGCGCAGTTCGCAGCGCCCGTGCGACCACTCTTAGCAAGTGTGATCGACTCGGTGCTGCCTTAAAAAAACTTTGTCGGCACTTTTACTGTCCCTTGCCTTTTAATATGCCGAACCTCTGTACAGGCACCCAAATCTTTAACTGGCGTGCGCGAGTGGCGACTTCTCCGTGCGTCAGCGCCTTATGACGGGCGAGGCTGGAAACAGTTTGAGGCTAAGCGCATGCGGACAAAGCGCGCTCAGCTAGGCCCATCGTCTGCTAGGCTGTTCCTTATTAAAGGGGCTGCGAAACACCGCTTGAACGGATGCCGGTTACGCTTCAGATGGATTCTTTATGTCACACAGATGCTGACTCAAAAATAATTACGAAAATCGATGCATAGGAACGGGAGTTATTCAATGAAGAAATTTCAAAATACAAGCAAACAAAATGCTGCCCTCAACTCTATTTTCGCGCAGCTTCCCATTCTCATTTCACTCTCCCAATGACGACACCGAGAGCGACCAATCAAAACAGCCTATCTTAGCACGTGGCGGAAGTTTGCCCTCCATGGTTGCCTGTTCTCTGTAACTCGTTCATGCCAAGGCTCGCAGCTCCGTTTTGAATGGTAACAACAAGCATGTGAACGCCCAGCTGACCCAGCGATGCTTCATCGTCACGTCGACGGCGCAGAAGGGAACACTGATCAGTGACGTTCCCTTACTTATGTATCCGAACTCGAGCGCGAGATACTGCGACGGTGTGACAGCCTGCGCAAGCGATCAGACACATTTAGAATAGCGCGTACCGCTACTGCTTACCGCCAACCATCGCCCGTCGCTCTATAGTCGCTCCTAGCGCACTGGTTGGCCACGGCGAGCATGGAGCGCGCGCGCTGTTGACGGGAACGTGGCGCCATCTGGCGCCACCGCCCGGTGATTCTCTATAAACTGACGATGCGCACTGCGTGCTAAATGTGAAACGAACGCATCCTTCCATGAGACCGAAACGAACGCTTATACAGTGAAATGGCTCGATCGTATCGATTCCGCAAAGCCGCTCTCAGATACATAGAGTGTAGCCATAAGTGTTTAGCGCTAGGTCGTAGGATGTTTACAGAGAGGCGCAAAGTCCTTCGATGCAAAATGTAGCCAGTGCCTCTGGTGGCTTAATTTTGTTTTACTTGATTTACAGTGCTTTTAACTAGGGCAAACAAGCTGGTTTTGTTAATGTAATATTAAACACAAAAACTTGACAAAACGTACCTAGTTATTAACCCAATTCGCAGTATATTGACTCTTTGTCCAATCATCAAGCTAGCGCACGGTGATGTCATATCCGCTGCTAAAAACCGCCACTGTATGGTGACGCCGTCAGCGCCACGAGTTTGTTTTTGCGAGCTAATTAAAATATTAAAAAGCACAGTGTACGCGGTACGACCGATGATAATGGCATCAGTATAACACATTCTATGCAACCAACAGGCAAAAAAATGCACTGTGAATGTGTTTCGGGGCCCCTTTAAGGACGTTGCCCCACATTATCGCACGTGAGGCGAATAGGCAGCATGAGTAGGTGAATGGTTTTGCTCGCGTTTTAAATTTCGAAGATCAGCGTCGTTGCAACCAAGCAAGGAAATAAAATATAAAGATAGACGGAACACGATCAATTGCGCGAGAAACAAAAGAACATGGTTCGTTCGTTTGTTATCTGCTGTCATAAAGGCTTTTTCATGGCTAGGAAAAAAAGGGCAGTTGTCGAGACACTGCGTTATTTAGGCTTCAGCGCGGCGGCGAAGCTGTAAGACAGCTGTGAGACTTCGGTGAAGCTGCTCTACAGGCCGTGCTCTCGGGAGCTTCTAGCTGCTACCAAAATGCCACCCCGTATACCTCAAACGAAGAGAGTTGGAATTATGGGAATGTCAATAGGCGGCTCATCGCAGAAGGAAATTGCTAAAGCAACTGGAGTGGCTCCAGCTTCTGTGGGCAGAATAATTCGTGCCTTCCGGGACGAAGAACGAATTGGAGATGCTCCTCGCTGCCTCACCAGAAAAAAGAAGCGAACAAGAAGACTTGCAGATTCTTGCCTGCGCTAGTGACAACCCGTTAATAACAGCGGGGGAAATAAGGGCTGCCCTCGGCCTTAATGTGTCAGATGAATTAATGAGGCAAAGGCTAAGGGAAGCAGGGATCAAACAAGACAGCTGCGCAGAAGCCTCTACTTTCCGACAGTGCCAGGGCAAAAAGGCTAGCCTTTGCTCATGAACATCTCCAATGGACCGTCGATAATTGGCGAAGCGTTGCGTTTACAAATGAGAGCACCTTCTGCTTTCAGTGGGACCAGAAACAAATAGTATACCGGCCAGCAGTAAAAAGGTAAATCTAACTTTTGCCTTTTCTTTCGTGGCTTGTTTTATTATCCACGATATTACTATTTTGCTACTAACTGTCATTAATTCGCATTAAATACTGCTTTTTAAGGTATCATCCCCGTTACATCCACGACGTCAAGGCAAGTGGCCGAACATCTGTGAACGTGGGGGGAGGTCATCACGAAGGATGGCCTCGGGCCTCTTCACCGCATTGATGGTTGGCTGTGCTCCACAACATATATTGACATTGATCACCAGCTACTTCCTATCGTGCTGAATGGATCCTACAGAGATGGAGATTTCCTGCTACAGCATGATCTTTCACCGATCCACACGGCGCACGCAGTGACCGCACACCTCGAAAACCTTGGAGTGATGACGCTAGATTGACCGCCCAATGGCGCAGATATGGACATGATTGAAAATGTTTGGGGCATTTTAAAAGCAAACATGTCTAAAAGGGGCCTTCATACTGCTATTCCTGCTGAGGTGTGGGAGGCCACCAGCAGACAGTGGGAAGAGCTGAAGGCCGACAGCGACCTTGTGCCGGCGCTCTACGACTCCCTGCCACGACGCCTGTCTGCAGTGGTCAGGAATGACGGTGACTTCAGCCGCTGCTGGACGACATGTGTGCGCCCATTATTGGTCACACCATTGCTTTTGTTTCTTAGCATTTCAGCAAGAAGTGCAGAGTAAAATGGTTTACGACCTAATTTTCGTTCTTTCGCTGAGATGCATGCAAAGTGCTGCAATATTTTTAAGACTAACACAGAATATTTCTTAAGATCCTCGCAAATAATGCGCGAGACAGGCCGAGGTTTTAGCATCTTCCCTTTGCGATGACATCCCGTTTTGTTTGTCTTTCCCCTTGACGTATACGGGGAGCATTTTGATAACTGTCGCAAACTGCCGTGAACGCGTCGTGCAGAGCAGCATCACTGAAGTTTCCCCACAGCGGTCTTAAAGCTTCACAATTTCTTAATCTATGATTTCACCTCCGCTCGCAAGCATAAAGAACTTCCTTTTTTTTTCTACACATGAAAAAGCGTTTACACCAGGAAGTAACAAACGAACGATCCATGTTCTTTGGTTTTTCGCGTGATTGAGCGTTTTCGGTCTATCATTTTATTTGCTGGTTGCTACGACGCTACTGATCCGGAGTTCCCGGGTTCGAACCCGACCGCTGCGGCTGCGTTTTTATGGAGGAAAAACGGTAAGACGCCCGTGTGCTGTGCGATGTCAGCGCACGTTAAAGATCCCCAGGTGGTCGAAATTATTCCGGAGCCCTCCACTACGGCACCTCTCTTCCTTTCTTCTTTCACCCCTTCTTTATTCCGTCCCTTACGGCGCGGTTCAGGTGTCCAACGATATATGAGATAGATACTACGCCATTTCCTTTCTCCAAAAACCAATTATTATTATTATTGCTACGACGCTGATCTTCGAAACATGATGTGTGCGCAAAACCATTCGCCTACTCACGCTGCCTATTCGTCTCGAGTGCGATAATGTGTGGTGACGTCTTTAAGAAGGAAACGCCTAGCAGACGATGGGCCTAGCTGAGCGCGCTTTGTCCGGATGCGCTTAGCCTCAAACTGTTTCCAGCTTCGCCCCGTCATATGGCGCTGACGCAGGGAAATGTCGCCGCTGGCGCACGCCAGTTAAAGATTTGGGCGCCTGTACTTACGAATGAACAAGCGGAAGACTCGACATGCTAAATCGGGCGATCACTTCACTCGTGGCAGATTTTCCGCCAAGGCTATTCAATATGTCGTCAGAGTGTTTTAACTTTGGTTCTGGAAGCCAAGAAAGCTCAGCGGATAATTTTCCAGTGCCTTCTGCCTTTTCCCACTATAATAAATGCTGATTTGGCCACCGACATTTTGCTTCAGGTTCGTTTGAAGCCGTTTATTTGCTGCTCGATTCATAAACGTCAGCGAACTACAGCAGCTTCTAAGGCTTCTGTTGATTCATGCCTGATGAAATTAACCAGAGGCACTTTCTATGTCATTTCAAAGGAGTGAAGCCATTTCACAAAGCTAATCCGAAACATTGGAGAGGTTTATTCTATTCGTAAATGATATCGCCTGAATAAACGAGCCAAATTCTAGTGCAGGAAAATATCTTACCACAATGTGGGCTTTTGTCGTATCCGATCACCTGATTCTTGTCCGAATTGGGTGGTAGCGCATCATCGTGCCGCGTCTTCTGAGACAGTCGCTCACAAGGACAGGCTAGCATTCTGCGTCCAGCGCAAAACGCCCCGTCTAGGTCTTCGTAAATTCCATCGAGGGGCACAGCCGGGTCGCTGATTAGGGCAGCGTTCAGAGCGACCTGAAAGCGACGCTCGATACTTGCTCCCACTGCATGGACAGCCAGGAGCGGTATTCCAGACCATAGGGCCACGCATACCACTGTGTGCTTGGAGGGCCACGACTCATTGTCTTCGATGACCAGTGCAGCATAAAACACTCCTTCGAGCGTGTGCCACGCGGGCCTCACACCGTAGTCCGGAACGTGAAGCGCTGCCACGATGTGCTCGAGCAATGTCGGGCAGTCCAGAGCCAGTCCTGCAGTTGCGTTTATTCCATACAGCTTCCAGGAGGTTAGTATCTTCCGCGGCAGGAGCCGGCAGTACAGCTCGGCCACACGGCCCAAGCGGTCTTCCTCCGAATCCACGTCGAGGACCGCATTGCAGATTTCGTTGACGGTGTCATAGACAGGCGATTTGCTGAAGCCTGAAAGCCACGGTATACTCACTTTTAGGTAACGAAGCAGTGCTTCTTGGTCAAACTGACTGAGGTCATAAGGAAGTGTTGCCAAGTCTGTTCGTATCATGACTGCTGCAGGTGCTAAAATGAGGGGCTGAATACTAATATTTACTGAAGCGGAGTAATAGCGTAGAAATAAGCCAGCCGAGAGCTTGTAAGTTGACTGCACTGGAACAAAGCAACGGAGTACACAGACCTATGCACTGCAACTGTGCCACACTTCAGAAGAACACGAAACATCATTTGACCCCTCAACAGGCTTTTGAAGGGCTAATCAGAAGCTCATGGTGTCGCTAGCGCAATGTCACTTCCTAATCAGCGCTTGACTTGTGAGTTCAATGAAAAAAAAAATGTATACCGAACGAACCAACGCATAAATTTACCTGAAGTCGCTATCATAGATTTTTATCGAGTATATGAATTGCACATCAAAGTGAAAGCAGGCTAAAATAGATAGAAACTCCTTGCAGCCCAAGTCCCAGCAAAAAGCAAAAATTCAGTGTGATAAGTCTTAGCACCGCGGACTGGTAGATTGCATCTAGAGCGTGTCGCTTATTTTGCTTCGTTTCTTCCTGCAATTTCTCTGCTTGTGCTACAAGAGCAAATAATGCTCATCCCAGGCATTCAGTGAAATAGACTGAAGAAAGCTGCATTTATTCTTTTAGTATGATCAATTTTAACCACACGACTGTCAACAGGATCATCATCATCAGACTGACTACGCCCACTGCGAGACAAAAGCCTCAACCATATTTTCCCATTAACCCTGTCCTTTGCCACCTGCGGCCGCCGTATTCCCGCAATATTCGTAATCTCATCTACTCACCTAACTTTCTGCGGCCTCCTGCTACGCTTGCGTTCTCTAGGAACCCACTCCGTTACCTTTAAACACCAGCCATTATCTTGCCTTCGCATTACACCCTCTGACGAAGCCCATTTCTTACTCTTGATATCGACTAGGATGTCATCAAACCGCGTTTGTTCCCGCAACTACTGTGCCCCGATTTCATACGCTCATTCCTCAATAGGACATATAAACAAAATTTTTAGTATTGCTTACCATTTCGCCGAGAATCTTAAGCATGCCTTTCGAATGCGAGCAAAACCGTGTACCTATCACCTTGGTTCAGGGGATAAGGCGCTTTGCTTCTGTGCCCAGCGTCGCAGAATTCAATGCAAGCCGCTGCAGACGCATATGGATTCAATGCAAATTGCAGAAGACCGCATATTCTGCGCGAGGTCCGCTTGCGTTAGAGAACATACGGAGGCGAGGAATTAACTGCAGACTTCGTACGCGGGACCCCTTCTGTCTTCCTTCTTTCGTCTGCCCACATCGCGGTTAGGGTGTCCACCATACGTGTGAACGTTACTACTTCTGCTGACTAATAACCACTGATTTGTTATTCATAAAGACAGATAGCCGATAGCAATAATATATTAAAGGGTACTCGTCAACTACACTTCGACATTTTTTTGCGTTTGCTGTCGCTTTGATAAAATGTTGCTGAATGCATGACCGATCACTGAAAAAAAAATATTTTTCGCGGGGACCACAGGAAATTTGGCACCGGGAAATTCGATGCAAGCACCGCACTGATTCCTTTTGCTAAATATGAAAATTAGCAATGAAGTATTACCAGGATGCTTGTTTATTTACGGAGTACCTAATTAGTCCGTATATTAGTGCTTACAATTGCGATGGGCAAACCTCGAGCGATGTTAGTTGGTTTGTTCAATCAGTTCCGACAGTGCTGCCATTACCTGCATAGCGAGAAGTCCTACAATATGGTTTAGATTCCTAGCGCACCGTATGGCCGATACTCTAGCCCAAACCGTGACGCTTAACTCATGATGACGTCATTCCTCGGTATGTAAACGGCAGCAATCACACAATTCTTCATTTCGATAAAAGCATGTGTGCCCCGCCGCGGTGGCTCAGTGGTTAGGCCGCTCGACTACTGATCCGGAGTTCCCGGGTTCGAACCCGACCGCGGCGGCTGCGTTTTTATGGAGGAAAAACGCTGAGGCGCCCGAGTGCTGTGCGATGTCAGTGCACGTTAAAGATCCCCAGGTGGTCGAAATTATTCCGGAGCCCTCCACTACGGCACCTCTCTCTTCCTTTCTTCTTTCACTCCCTCCTTTAACCTTCCCTTACGGCGCGGTTCAGGTGTCCAACGATATATGAGACAGATACTGCGCCATTTCCTTTCCCCCCAAAACCAATTAATATTGTTAAAGCATGCGTACACATTTATAGTACGACTTGAAATTGAAAAACAGCATTGCAAGCCAACATCAGAAAGCCAACAGTAAAGAAACAAGACAAGCCAACGTTGAAGCTATTCTGTTTTAGCATGATTGCAAAATTTATTCAAATACTTTTTTTTTTCATTTATTCATAGTTCTGCACGACGAAGTGCAAGAACCTAAAAACGCTAATTCTGGCCCTGACATCAAGTTCTTTGAGCATAGAAATGTTGTGAATTACCCTGCGTTGGGATGGGCAGCTGCGCAGTACTCTGGGGAACATGACGTAGTTTTAGAAGCGACTGCTAGGCAACCTTTGTTAAATTAGCATTGAGTCATAGTTGTTAAAAGTACTGCCTTCAGATGGACAGTTCCCGGAAGCCCTACTTCGCATGTAATGTGGGGGAGCCTTTCAGCGACCTGCAGAGCTGTTTGCCGGGCTATAGGCCTCGTGCGCTGGTATGGTGGCGCCCCTGCTCCAGAACAACTGGCGCCACCTCACACGCGGCGCGCGCGGAAAGCGGCTGACTGCTGTCGTGTGAGGCAGCGGAAGGAGCCTTAAAAGTCGCGTTTCGCGACAGCGTCAGCGCGTTAGAACTGAGCTCCTACTGTCCACTTTTGTGCTGTGTGTCGCATGCGCACTCGCATACACCATATTTGTGTTGCAAGATAAACTATAACCAAAGCGACGAAAGCCAGTGCCCGTTCTCGGCCGGGCGCGCTTTTCGTCCGCCGGCGCCTTGGGTGCGTCCCCTGGCGCCAGCGCCTCTGCTGGCGGCGCTATGTTTTCGGAGTTTACTCGACATCAAAACAGCCATTGGGAAGGCGTTCCGAAAAGAAAAAAAAACTTTCACGGGGTGGTCAGAACATACACTTCCTCAGTAACACGGATACGTCGTATCTGAAGATCTGCCCTGAGGCGCCGGGTAAGGCATACGTTTAATAGAGTGGAGAGCTGGGCGAGTCGGTACATGATTGAAGAAGAAAACCAGCGCAATCGTTTCTCAAATAAATACAGTCGATAGTCCTGTGGTGTCCTGTGTTCCTTGTTCCTGTGTCTTCGTCTTTTGCGCTGGTTTCCTTCTTCAATAAGGCATACGTGCATACTACAAGATCGCTCGGAAAGCTTTGTCGGTATCCACCAGCAGGGTCGATCATCAACGCTGTTCTTATGCTTTCTCTCTCGCTGGCTACAATCGATGGGTGGGTCGCACTTGAGCGCAGTCTCCTGAAAGAACCGCATGCATGACCGGCGTAATTAACATCATCAGCGCGTAATATAGCTTTCGGACGACTGGAAATGCTGACGCGTTTTAATAATCAATCGTTGGTGCGAGGTCCCAGATTTTGTGACGCCATGCTTGTGTATCATTTTTGCGGAGAACCTTTCTGCGCAGCAGTGTCCGGACACCTTCGAGATATGTGCAGGCTAAGGTCGAAAACGACTTTAATTCTTTGGAGCCCGTTTCATCGCCGAGTGTTGGTTTCAAGCACTCTGTTCAAACATCGAGCAGGCGGCCTTTACTTTCCGCTTGCTAATCGCCAGGTACTGCGCGCAGTGGCGTGAACGCTCTGTGTGTGAGCAACTTCGGACGATATATGCGGCCGGGTGCATCATCCAGGCCACTTGCAGTGCACCCCGTGCCCGGATATTAGCGACAGGGCGCTACGTGCACGCGACTTCGTATATTGAGGGCTCTTATATGTTCCATAACTACAGCGCAAACGACAGGACAGAGATGAAGAAGGGACACCACACAGCGCTATGGCCAATGGTTGTCGCTCGCGCAGTATGTTCTTGGACAGTGCCTGACACTCGCGCGTGTTACTCAGATTTCTTTACTTTTTGTGCGCACAACTATCACTTGACAATTTTCTCTATCGCTTCCCTACGCTGGCCTGTTTACCCTGCACACCGTACTGCTCTCGTCAGCGCTGTTTCGTTTTGTTCTCGTATGATCTCAAAGGAAAAAGATAAAAATTAATCTTGAACTGCTTCCCCGGGATATTTTTGCAGCTCTTATTGCACCCATACAGGCAACAGCATATCGATTTTCTTATTTTAAATGGCGTTTCCTCTTGGCTCTTGTGAAAAGCCAGATCGAACGCCTTGCAAGCAAGCAGGCCGGGCACACGTCACGTTCAGGTCATGTCGGAAAACTTGCCCTGAGGAGTCGAGTCACGCGTGCATAGTACTGACTCTAAAAGCTCCATTTGGATCAACCAGCTCCATGGTTCTTTTTCCTTCCCCCGCACTCGATTCATGCCATAGGTGCTGCTTTTACTGTGCAGTGACGGAAAAAAGTGCATGGTAAATGCGCAACCCAAGCGAAAAGCACTGTACACGAATTCACGCGTGAGATGACAACGCAACAGAAAACAGAGGTGTGTGTTTTACTAGTAATTTCCTAATCGTTCTTGCGAAGAGCCACGACGAGGTCACAGCAGTACAGCGTCGGTTGTACCGGCGACGTCGGATCGGAAGAGCCGCTTTTTTTCCCGCTGCGCCCCCAAATGGCGCCACATGTACGACTGAAACTGCAGCGCACCAGGCCTATACATATACGTATAGAGGAACAGGGCATGCAGCGGAAAGGAACATGCGCAAACCAGACAATGAAAGCGGGCGACTCAACCGCTGTCCTGTCCTGCTAATATCCAATACTGCGTTTTTGCTTTGCGTCATGACAAACCATCTAGACCGTGACACTATCCCACATGTCGAAGCGGTAAAGCTTTTTCCCTTGTTCGATAAAACCAAAAATTATTTTTGCAACACTTGGAGCCGGGCACGTCATTTTAATTTCCAGTTTAGAGTTTGCCATCAATATAGCATTTAACTTTTAATGATGAAATAGACAGCGCAAATCGTACGGGACAAACAAGAAATGGAAGAGCAAGCCCGCTGGCTTGGAACTAGGGTTTAATGAAAAGGCGAGGGAAGATATGCAGAGAAACCACCTGAAATTTCTCACATCTCGACCGCGAAGAGACAAGTCCAAAGGCGAAGCATAAAAAAATGTTGAGCAAACAAACGTAATAGCCAGGACGACAGGCTACGTGGTTATGTAAGTAACTGATAACTTTCACTAAGACTTCAATTGCTACTGAGTTTGTGTGGTGTCTGCCTTCTCCTTTTCGTCCCATATATTTTTTGCGTTGTTTCCACTATGAACATGCACCCATTAGCCAAGGCTACTGCTCTGGTAAAAGGTTTAAATTAAAAAAAATGCTATTCTGCTCAACGCTGCAGCGAAACGAATTTTGGATCTCTGGATGAACCGACCGAACAGCTGCTGGGCGAAGAGCACAAAAAGTCTCGTTCACGTATCAACGTCGCTAGGCGGATTACGTATCCATTGCCTTCTCTCGCGGCAAAGGGCCAATTGGGGTGAACAACTGTTAACCTGTGCTGCGGTCCTATTACGCAGAGCAAGCAGGGATAATGACTGCTCTAAATCAGATTGTCCATGAGAACTAAGACTATTGGTGTCGGTTCAGGATGATATTATAGCAAGGGTTACGATGCGAAAAATTGAGACAATAAAATGGCAGCCAGATGTGGGCACGAGGAATCACCGTTCCGACGCTGCTTGGCTCCCTCTCCGGTCTGCGTAGGTATCAATGTGCTTTCTGTCAATTCCGAGCTTTACGTAATGCGTCTGTGTTTCTTTGAAATTGTTATGCCGGATGAGATATATTTTTAGGACCGATCAAGGAAAAATTCACTTATTTTTGACAGTATCTAAAGCACACAGACACGTAAACCTCAGCTGCGCATGTGTGAACGCTATGGTTGTGTTAAAGCTTTCAACTTCTCACAGCGTGGTGCGTGATGCTAGATTCACGCGCGTAGGGATCTCTGGCGATGACAGGAAAAGTAGCGGAAAAAAGCACGTGTACACGGAAAAGGACAAAAATAAGATTTTGCCATATTTTGAGCAAATAAGTAGATTGTAGTGAATTTATGCGAACACCTCAAAATATGCCGTGCTCTCCTCTTCTACGGCGTTCTACATCACAGCGATATGCACCGTTTCCTCGTTTACAACCTGAGCGCGCAGCCTGGGTAGGTCAACTTTATAGTGCAACCGTTGTATGTGAGTTGGGTGTGTATCTGACACCTGATTTAATATCTGCTGCGGGTACTTGGACCCAAGATATTAAACTTATTTTTGTAATACGGCGGAGTGCTTGGCTTGAAGCACTGCCTGCACTGCCTCTGGGATCAGCCCGGGGCATATTAGCGCTCTCCTTTTCTTTGCACTTTGCTCTCCTATCCTTTAACTCTCCTACTTTCAGCACGCGGCAGTGAGCATGCCCCGTCTTGAGCCAGTAGGCAGGCCCGTGCACTTTCCTTTTCTTCCTTCCTATCAGAAACAACAGTGGCAGTAGCAGTAGCTGTGCTCGAGCACTTGAGAGCAGAGGGTTTCGTTCGAATTCCGCACGTGGCAATTCCTTCGTTTTTTGTGGAAACATTCGTGGAAACAATGAAACATATTTTAGTGGAATGTGGCAGTATCTATCTAGGTGTCCGGGTAAGCCACCGCGGTGGTTAATCACGCCAGATGAACCGTCACAGTAGTTCAGTGGTGTGCCTATGGTCCGAGCATTTTGAGGGGATATCTATCTCCTGCGACATATTCCCCTTGTGGGAGCGCTTGAACAACATGGTGTATGGGGCCAGCAATCCCCGGGTGTCGGGGGCAAGGCTCATTATAGGTCTTAAGGTTGACAGCCTGGCCGCCATCTTCATAAGCAATCAACTATTCAAATAGCCTCCGGGCAAGAGTGACAGTAGCGCCGGCCGGAGAAGAAAAGACCCTACCCAGTGAGGAAATGCGGCAGAATACGACGAATGCCACAGTCGCCGGCGCTGAGGGGAGGGCGAGGGAGGAGCTCCCACCTACAAAAAAAGGGTCGCCCGAATGGACAGAAAAAAAAAGAGAAAAATAATCATTTTTGGTTACCAGCAGTCCCCGAGACGACACTGCTGGCGGTTAGTCTTCCGGGGCCCCACGCGACCAAGACTTCGGGGAAGACGATAGGCCTGAGCAGAACAGGGTCCACTCCGCAGCCCCTTCGTTCATTCTTACGAAGTCTTCGATGCCAACGCACCAGCATGTAACTTTGGGCGGCCCAGATTCTCCTTAACATGTAACCCTTAAATATATTTGTGTTCTTTTAAGTGAGTAAAACGGGGTCTCTTTGCCTCTGCGTCGCGAGCGACGACCTCACATGCTGTGCGAGACCACGCGGGACCGAGAGGCAAAGAAACACCCTTCGACTGAGAACAAAAGAGCTACATTCAAGAATTGCATATTGTCGAGTATACATGATGCAGAGGCTGGGGTACCCTATCTGACATGCCGCTGCGTTGGCGTTGGAGTCTTCGTCCGAATAAACGGAGCGACTGCGCAATGGCCCTTGTTCGCTCAAGATTTTCGTCTTCCCGAAGGCTTGGCCGCTTGGAGCCCCCGAAGACCCACTACCAGCGGTGTCTTCTCGTCGGCAAAACTGACAGAACTTTTTTCTTGTTTTTTCCCGCCCATTCGGTCGATGCTTCTTTCAAGGATGGAGCGTACCCCTGAGTTCTGCCAACTGCGACATTCTCTATCTTCCTTCGCATTTTCCCATCGCCACTGTCACTCTTGCCTGGAAGGGGAGGGGGCGGTGCATGACCGGTTGAATGATTGTAAACTATTACGGCCAGGCTGTCAAACTTGGCCCCGCCACCCGAAGGTCCTCGGCGCCACACAGTCTGTTTCTCAAGCATGTCCGGGGTCCTTTGAGGTACCCCGGACACGCTTCGAAATCTGATTTCTAGTTTCTAATTTATAATTCCCAGTTATATTATTTTTTCTGCAGTATATAACGTTAATCCACGCTGAATTACGGAATTAGCGAGTTCCGTTGCTATTGTGCCATTGCTTTCACCTCGCCATATACGCTGGGTGGAAGATTTTATAGGTTGTGGCATACAGATTTAAATGAATGCTTTAGGCCAGTCTAAAAACTAGACAAATATTTTTCTGTTGTCGCAACAGATGTCCTGTAATGCTTCGGGCAAGGAACATAAAGTGACAACGGAAACTTTTGGATGAACAACATGATTTTCTGTAGTTACAGTACCAGACGAATACAGAGCTAAACAGTACAGAAAAGTCAAACAAAACAGCAGAAAAATCTTTGCTGAGACAAAGCGGCAAAATATTTCATATTTTTGACAGATTTCTGTCGTTTCTTTTGCTACTGGAAATGAGATTTATTGTCTTTTCGAACAACATGAAGAGGAAAAGATAAAGAGGCAAACAACGGTTTTTTGCTTGTAACCTTTCACTTTTTTTTTAAATTCTAGCTACGGAGGAAAGCGCAATTTGCAGCATTCGCCAAAGCATCGTACCAAAAAACACGAAAATAAGTATTGGTTAGGCACAACCCTAAAAGCAGAAAGCCGCAATGTCACCTTTATTGAAAACATTTTTCCTGCCCTGCAGCAATTTCTCTCTCTGCTGTAATTACTTGTTCAGTGCCAGAACCTATGTGCGGATCTTTTCTATTGCAAGATAGTAATTTTTTTCCTCCAATCAGTGCTTACATTTTGGGTACAAGCCACTTTTTCCAACAGGGGGCTATATTTATGTGGGGTGAGTGCGGTTATTTAAATTTCACTTAAGCTTCTATACGAGTGTTATAGAATTTCAGCGTACAGATATGCGGACGCCGTAGTTGACCTGGTGTCAAATCCGCGGCCTGTTACCGTCATAGAAATTTAAAACAACGGAAACCTAGATCAGCAACAGTCTGAGAGCTAACGCCTGCTAAAAGTAACTTGGGAAACCCGTCTCTACCTTTACGTCAAGAGACCACATCTGGGCAAGAAAGATGCAAGAACCGGCCTGCTGGCGGCATTAATTGCACAATACCTGCCTTCGACTCCTTACTAAAACATGAATAAAATTATTTCGGCGCCTGCATCCTCCTTTTCCTCTCATGTGACCGTATAGCACTGATTCCACTGCGTTGGAGGAAGGGATATTAAATGCGCTCTCAGTTTGAAACGAAACCCGTCCCAAGATGTTATACGCGCCGTAAATTATATTTGTAACAACTTGCAACTCCACACTCTTAAAAATTTGCAAGAGATCGCATGTGCAAAAACACGCTGATGTGCAACGTGGGGTTGCACCGCCGCATCAGTCAGGCCAGCGCCTGGCTGTTTTTGCTATCATCGTTGAATTCAGGCATCTTTAGGTTGCATGATTCTTATCGCATTTACACCCCGGCGTCCAAACATTTTCGTCACTCTAGTGTCGTACGTTAATGTACACTGCAGATAACTCTTTCTGAACAAATCAAATGACTGCTAGATACGTACACGTCAAGAAAGAACAAAACTAAAACGTGGCATATTCAACGGCCATGAGCACGCGACCTCGCTATTTGAATACGAACAAGAGAAGAAGACAAAGTTTAAGAAAGCCCAGTGGCTCTCCTGGTAGATCCAAGGGCACAGCATCAACAGTGTTGAAGATCATCCTGTGCTGCAATTCTCCCATGTAAGTCTGCTACACTTCTCGTCTAATTGTAGAGTACGCTGTTTTTTTTCTGGGACCGCCCATCTTAGTATCTACCCAGCAACAGCTTCTGACTGTTGGGCGCATTGTAGCGCTCTCGAAGCTTGACAACGGCAGCCCCATTCCATCGTTAGAATTTAAATGTGATCGTAATTACTCTGACAACTTGCACTGTGCGCTGCTATCAACTACGATGATGGAAGGCGGTGTTGGACGTTACAAAACTGCAAAGAGGACATAAGAGACGAAATAGTGCGAAGAGAGGGAGAAAGATCTTCGGATTAGTTTTCACCACCTGTGGCCTTTAACTTGTTCTGATACAGTGCAGAACAGCGGCGTTCTTGCTATTCGCCTGTATCGCAATAAGCCACTCCGGCCGGGATTCCCTGTTGCGTCCTTAGGCTGAGCAGCCTCAAGACAGCCGTTAAGCCATATGAGCTATGATAGACGCCCTGTATTACAGAGTCTGACATGTTCGCTAGCAGCTTCTGAGCTTGAAAGCTCACATGGCCTCCTGGAATATTTTCAGGCTGCAGTCGACTTGGCAGCTCCACTTAGGATGCGTTTTTGTCCGGAAGCGAAGTTCAGGTTCCGGCATTGCGGTTGCGGGAAATTAACTGGCTAAAGACGCATTCCTCTTTCGCAAATTCAGCTGGCTGCTCTCAGGGAAAAAAGAAAACACGTTGTTCGGCGCTTTGGGTGTTCATTAGCACATGGGTAATTGTGAAACAAAAGCGCGAATTCGGAAGGCACGCAACAAGTGCAGTGTTGTGTACCCTTCTCTTCCTTGTTTCTGTTCGCGCACGTACCCCTCTGTAACAGAAAGAAATGTCTGGTAAGCTGCCAGTTCGTTTTGGACTTGCGGTTTTCAGCGGAGTAATTTAAGTGCGCTAAGGTGAAGCGAAAAGATGTTTGTAAACTACGATATAGAAAATTCAGTTTGTTAAGAATTTCGGTCGTTTTATTTTCGCAGTTTGTTCAGGTTAGAGAAGTTATGCTCGTGGATCGAGCTCCGACGGTTCTAGCGCTCGTCTGCCGCATTGCGACAATTGGGAAGCGTGATGTAGAAAATGTTTCGCTAAAGCAGAAAAGCTATGTACCTGAGACCTCTGTCTCTGAGTTACAGTGAACATTAAACAATGAACATTACAGTGTACATTGAGCTTGAATGTATAGCCTACACTGCAGACAGCTCTGAATTCAATTTATTTCTATTTTGTGATGGAAAGTAACTTTTTGGTTGGTTGGTTACAACTTTATTTAAAAGTCCTGCAGAGCTTTCGCCGACAGGGCCTTAGGTCTCCCACGCGGGGACGTTGAGGTGTTGCCTCGCCGTCGCCTCGCGGGCCTGCTGGACGGCCCAGAGTTGGTCACCGAGTCAGGGGCTGCGCAAGGCAGCGGCCCACCCCGGCGGGAGGGTTCCGGAGTTAGCATCGTCAGGGTTTTTGCTACACCCCCAGAGCATGTGGGGTAAAGTTGCTATAGTAGTGTGGCAGACCTTGCATATATTCGTCGGGTATGTTCCGAGGTAGAGTCTGTGGTATTGTGCCGGGTTGGGGTACGTGAGCGTCTGCAGTTTTCTGAGGGCCACCGCGTGCGCCCTGTCAAGCTTGTCGTTGGGAGGAGGGAAGGTTCGGCGGGCCAGGCAGAGGGCCTTGGTAATTTCGTTGAAGCTGGTCAAACAGTCTTTCGTGCTGTCCCATGGTCACGGGACTACGGTCGCCGGCACGGTTCGCGAGCTCACGCGCCTTGGCGTGTGCCGTCTCGTTTCGGCTGCGATATATGTTCGATACTTCTCCCATGTGCGCCGGGAATCACTGGATTCTGGTTTGAAAAGCTTCCTCCCACTGGACTTTTCGATTTCTCAGGATTCGGGCAGCTGTCTGTGAGACCCATCCTTTGCCGATGTTTTTGACCGTTTGTCGCGAGTCGCAGAGAACAGTGGTGCACGTCGGATCCGTGAGGGCGAGGGCCACCGCCGCTTCCTCCTAATAAAAATATATAAAATCTGCTCTTTGCGGGACGCCCAATCACTGAAGAAGCATTCTTGCAGAGCTTAAAGAACTCCAAACGGTCCCGTTTCCTGCCCAGCTTCCTCGTTCCATCAAATGCCTCTAATCCATATGTCCGGAATACCTTGGCAAGCCTAGGATAATTTAGTAAGCCTTAGTAAGCTCTTGGATAACTTACAGCGTAGTCCCATAAGCTTATAGGAATTATTGTTCCGTTTTGAGTGCAACAAAACGTCATTCACATGACCCAAGAATCTCTAATAAAGTCTAACCTCGTTATAACGAAGCGGTTTGTAACGAAATAATGGATATAACAAAGCAATTACGATTCGCCTTGGCCGCTCGGCGAGCATGGGCAACAACGAAGTAATCGCCGGCCCCCTTCACTTCCTTATAACGAATGTTAAACCGTATTCCCTTCAAGAACGTGAACATGAAACAAAGGAATTACCTGTGCTTGGCCTTTTAAGGTATCAAGCTGTTTCATTATACACTTCGTGTCATGACTGGAGTCCGCTTGTCACCGTGCTTAAAACCTGCGAGCTGCGCCTTTCACTAAATATTGTTCTAATATGGGAGGCATTATTCATTGCCATCCACCCAAGCGTAGATACACGCCTAGAATAGAACTTATACAGGTACCACAGATAGTTCGTAGTGTATAAAATAGTCTTCCCCGTCCGGGATTAGAATCTGGGACCGCCGCTTCACCAACACAGTCGCTCTACCAACTGGGATACACGGGAAAGCTTACATACTGTAGGAGAGACAGAATAGATCAACGACTCGAAGGAGAAAGGCTGTTGTTCCAAAGTGTTGTGCGAATCCCCAGGTTAGTGTATATTTGTATAATGTGAGTCATTAGACATTAGCATACACGCAAGCGCAGCCAACTGGCTACAGAGGAAAGTTATGCAGGTTCTATAGCGCATTGTCTTGCAGTTGTACAGCTTTCCTTCACAGCTGCTTGGCTGCGCTTGGGTTGATGCGAATGAGTAATTACTGCCTGATTAAAAATTTGCCGCACACGGGGGGTTGCTGTGGAACACTTCACTAAATATTATTCTTGACAGCGCACTGTTTTTACCGCGATCAATAGCTTGCTGATGATTGCTTGCTCTTTAGCAGTGTTTTAATACGAGAGCATTACTAGCTTCATTAATCCAAAGTCTGTCGGCGACCGTCATTGTTGTCGTGGCCGAGAGATGGTCTCGTCTGAGCCAGGCGCACCCATTGCGCCGATAAACGGCTCATGCACATAGAGTTACTGAATACTGACTCACTGAATGCGACAGGCGGCACATGCATATAGGGTCACATTAGAGTTATTGAATACTGAGTTAATGCGATAGACAGCGCATGTATATAGGTTTAGAATAGAGTTACTGAATAATGAATTACTGAACCGAGCCTTACACTAGTGTTAATGAAGTATAACGAAAGAATGGCGATTAACCTCCGTCAATACGGGCTAAGAAGAAGTAATTGCTGGGCCTCTTCAACTTCGTCATAACGACGTTCAAATGTATTTAAAATTTTCCATTTTAGCGTGATCTTCTAGAATACATTACACCTTAATAGGTACCTGCATCGAGGCGTGCCTTTTTGAAAGACCGAGTGTGTTTTTTCAGACACCAATTTTTGTCTTGTTCCAGAACACCGATAGGAACCTGAGATGATGCGCTTCCTGGCCATAGCGACGTCCCTATTGCTCTTCCTTGCTATACTACAATGCGCAGCGGAACTAAAGTAAGACCTCCATTGGAACGCTAACATCGTATTTTATACAGGGTGTTTCATATTACTTCAGCAAACTGGTTCTTATTGACAAATATGGGAGCATATCAGAATGTATCTTGTTTTTCATAATATCAACACGTATCAACCTTGGCATAAACTCCAACCTGCGAAACACTGTCCGGTAGCTATTGCAACTTTATATAATTATATGTATAAAATAGACTGGAACATTTAGTGCATTTAGTATTTGTTGAGTACGTAAGTTCTTTTCAGAAATGCCGAGGTAAGCTGCTTTTGTCAAAAAAAGTCATAGGTTTTGTTGTTACTAAATTAAAATATTCTTCATTGAAAGAGCGTAATTTGATGCTGTCATTATTTTTTAAGCATAACATGGAATACTTAAGAAAGGTAAGGCCTTTTAGTCCCGATACGTGGGCTGCAGTAACCTTAATGTTAGATATTAATGCCAGCAGAAACTGAGGCGTTGCAGTGTGTTGCGCATAATTAAAATTTATTTCCGGCTAACCGCAGCTGCAGGGAGATGAACGACGTATAGGATACCACCGACGTTACCTTTCCGCTGTTTCCAGAGAATTACTTCGTTAAGAAGGAGAATAACAGCGCTTAGTACAAATAGACGTGCAACTACAGCAATGCACACAGTTCGCAAGAATTGAGATGGAAAGAGCAATTTTATTAGAGTCTCACCTTCGTGGGAGGACCTCTTCAGTAGGAAGCAAAGCATGGGTTGCTATGTCTCGCACACGGCGGACCAGCACAAGATTGTTATCGTGAAATGGGAGGCAAAGACAGTGCTCTCACCAGGCACTTTTTGGCACTAAGCACTAGGCACTGGCACTTGGCGGATTCTCGCGCATTACAACATCACGTCGTAGAGAATGAGGGGGCTAGTGTCAACGCTAGAGGTTAGAGATGAGTCGCTGGAGTGGTTTGCTTGTCGGTTTTCGGTGGTGTTTGAAGGTGTAAGTCTAACTGGAATACAAGAAATCAACCTCTTATCGAGTGAGCGGCGAAATCGGAGGGTTTCCCGTCATGCTCCTTGAGGATCGCGCCTAAACACCCTGCATATAATAAGTGCATGCTCAGGTTGTGCGCAGCTTTCAGGCCTGGCTACCTAACCATCCCAGAGGTCACATTTTGTTGCGCCAGTTTACTCAAGAGAACAGAAGAGAGCCACGTATAGCAGCAAGAGCAGGCGCTAAGTTCGCGATCCGTTACTCGTGCCGCGGTCTAGCTTAAGTAGCTGGCAGTTATCCTTAAGAACTCATAGGGAATCTTTAAGCCATTTGAGTAAGTATGTAAGGGTGACTACTGGCAGGTTAGTATTAGGGAATTTTACCCGCTTGAATTGTGTGGGAAGGTCTAGATTCTAGCTACAATGAGCTGCTAGAGCTCTTGGGCGGCGCTTGCGTGTAGTTAGGTGGCGACGAGTACCGCGGAGCTCTCAGCCACTGCGACCGCAGGTGTTATAGCTTGACTTTCTATGAACAGCACAGCCAAGGTCATAGACGTCCTCTGAAACACCACAGGGGCCAATAATATCGCAATAGCCTGTTCTAACCTGCCGCGGATTCCAATGTGAGGGTAGTTTTCATGTTCACGAAAGTAGAAAAAGAGGAATTTACGTAGTAGCCCGAACCTACGTTTTTGTCTGCTCCTGCATCTATCCTCTCCGCTCTTTTCACTATCATACCTTAAGGCAACAGACTTCTGACAGCGCGATTGCAAGCCTTGCAGTTGGAAGCAAGTGTGGATTAGCGGCGATAATACAGCGCACATTCCACGCCTTCAACATCATAGTGCGGACTGCCTGACAAATTCGGAGTTCGCGTTTCTTTCAGAGCAACCGTTTTGCGTACATACTTCCAATTTTCTCTTGAATATATCGATCCATACATGCTTGTTAGAGCGGGCACTTAAACGGGATGTGTAATACATGCTGCTTCGGCCCGCAGTTTCGGATGGTCACCACTGTAAAACAAATATTGGTAGGGCTTTAACGTAGTTAAACCGAGTGAACGTGCAAAACCATGTGTTTAGCCAGGTTGGCTTATAGATTTGCTTTGTTAGGTTGTCGGCTCGTTTTGCGACGACATTATACTCAGGTGAAGCTCTGATCGAGGGCAAGCTGAATTGATCTGTTCGCGCCACAGATAGAGGTTGATGAATACGACGATCTGTAATGCACAGTGCGAGAATGTGTTGCAGTTTAACACGAGGGGTGATAGGCTGCGGCGATAGCATAGTGCTCTCGGGCAGGGGTAAGCAAAGCCTGTCTAGGTCCGCTCGTATAAGTGTTTTTGCTGTAGTAGGGGGCCGTTTTGGTCACCATGGAGCCGAAGCGAGTTTGGAAATTGCTGCGCTGAGGGGTTACGCGCAGGTAATATAATTCTTCCCTTTTCATATTGCATCCATCATATTGCGCATGCCAAAGGAGAGGAGTTAAGCCGCGTGGGTCTTCGCAGCGTCATTGTATTGCCGATAGCAGGAAAAAGGTCCGGTTAGACGAGCATTTTTTTTTTGAGTCTGAGGATATCTGTCCCTTCTATTCGGTGCCGTCTATGTGACACGACTGTTAACATCGCCCTCCGTGTGTGGATGATGCGCTAGAGCAGCTGTACGCTAGAAATTTGCTCTGCTGCTGTTCTGGATGCAGATTTCTCGAGCGCAGATCCTGCGCTCGTGATGAACAGGTAGTGCGCTCAAGAGTGCCGAAGATCTGGGGCTTCGATGTGCAGCCCACGCGCTGCGCCTAGCGTACAGAACCATCCACGCCTTTCGGAGAGCATTTCCGCCTCGTCTGGCAGAGACTGTCGTTATCCATGCAGGACTCGCGAAGCATGCACAATTTACTCTTCCGGTTCACTGAAACAAAGTTTACAATCCTTTGACAGACCGGAATGCGGAATTTTGTGTGCGTGAATCATATCAATTTAGTTTTTTGCCGGCACTATTACGGGGAAAACACACTTTTGTGGCTCGAAAATGATGTGCAGCTATATGCAGGAGGCACTCGTTTGCTAGCTTGCGAATCACGGAAGTACAGCTTTTGTGAGCAGCTTGTTCTCCCTCTATTTACCTAAAGCATCGTGGCGAAACTATTAAACAGAAAATACCCGTATTCGGGTGCAACTCAGATTTGTGTTTTAAATGGAAAATGTATTTGAATACAGCCGAATGAGGCCACCTTCACGTTTCACAAAAAAAGAACAAAATTCTGGCTCAGTATCACATAAATATTGCAATAGTTAGTCAGCAATACACATACAAATACTTAGGTGTTATAATGTCTAATAACTGCTCATGGAGTGTACATGTGGATCATGTGGTTAGCAAAGCTGGTAGGGCGCTGAATTTCCTTCAATGTAATTTAAAGTGTTCGCAACAAAACCTCAATAAAACGGTTTTTATGTCGTGTGTGCGACCTATCATGGCATATGCCTGTGTTGTATGGTACCTTGCACAGGAATTCTTGATTGACAAGCTGGAGAGAATCCACAACAGGGCAGCAAGGTTTGCCTTGGGAAGGTACGGGCGAAGAGATAGCTGTACGGAAATGAAAAATTATTTGCAATGGGAATCCCTTGCTTCTAGTAGAAGGAAGTTAAGGCTAAGATTATTCTACTCAATATATCACAACAGAAACGGAAATCGGGAAATTTATTTTAAATAGCCCTTTTACGTTTCAAAACGACATGATCATTCTTGCATAATTCGAGAATAACGTGCCAGGACAAACTTGCTTGCCAGTTCAGTTTTCGTCAAGACTGTGCAACAGTGGAATCAGTTATCGGAAGTGCAAGTGTGCTCTGTTAATGAAGATGTCTTTTTTTGGAAATTTGTAGCCCCCCTGCTGTAACGAGTTCTGGCAATGCGTGACAATAATTGAATAAAGAATAAAGAATAAATATACAAACAAGCAACAGTTTTGTTTTCTTTTGTATTATTAGTACCTCAAAGGCCCCATTGAAGGGGTATCACTTGACGGAGTGGGTAACAGGGCATAATATTGCTTCAATTGATGACTTGAATAGTGATGGATCAGTATGAAGAAGGACGTTCCTCCATAAGGAGAGCCTTCAGCCAATTGCGTCTACCGATCCGGCCAAGCAGCGGTTATTTCCCATTCATCTGCCACTCCCAGTGATTTCCCGCTAGCTGGCGCAAGGAGTCGGCCATAGGGGAGAGCGGCACATTCGGTACACGTGTAGAATCAGTCGGCGCCATTGGCTGGAGGGGCTTTTTTGAGGAGCATCTGCACGTCGTTCTTGAGTTGTATCCGACTATAGTATGATTCCTTCCCTGTTGTGAGATGTGTGGTTGCTGTAGATCATAAGAAAAACACTCTTAATCACTATTTTGCAGCCGACATTAAAACAAAGCCGCTCTAAGATGTGACAAGAATGTATTGTGTGGTGTTAGCGTTTTTGATAGCTAAAACCATTCTTCACTAAGTTGACCATCAGGCCCGCAATTGACTTGTCCCAATGGGACCTGTTAACGTGATTCGTTATTGATATCTTTGGGTACAAAACTACAAAATTCCTCCTAAAACTCCGTGTGGAACCCTGACGCATAGTGAACGTGAGCTGACTGCACGTAAGAAACGGTTCCCTGAATATGCTATAAATTAAAAACAGGGAAATGCTCAGCGCTTATTTTCTGCAAGGGAAAGGCATTGTGAATGGCTTGTTTTTGTTTCATTTGCATAATACGCTTGCAAAGCCACACGGTGAAAAATAAGGCCTAAAGTAAAACGAAGGAAAATCGTTTGGGTAGGTAAGAATCATCATCAGTTAGGGAGCGGGAAAAACAATGTCCTATTTCTTGGAACACAGCACAATGTTTCAGATGCAAAGCCAAGTTACTTAGCCCCGCTGACCAGGAAGATCGATGGTTAGGCAGTGTACCCAGAGTTCCTGCGTCTTTCTATCTTCATGGGCGTGTACAAGACGAAGGAAAAAATTCAGATAGGTTGTTTTTATTCCGTTGGCGAAACCCCGAGACATACCACATTTTGGCGACTACTTGTGCATGCACCAAGTAACCTAGTAATTATTGCCGTTTTCTTACCATTTCAGCGCATCTGGTACTTGCGACGTGAACCAGTGCACCGGCACGTGTAAGGAGTACTACGGAAAAAAGTATATAGATGTCACCGGGAAATGCGAAAATGCCAAGTGCACCTGCCATTTTCATACGCGTACGTAAAGTCACTAAGCCTAAGCTGCAACAACTGCACCATTGTGTGCCAGTTGTCGCGGTAAATCAATCTGCGTTTTTATGAACGCAACACAGAAACTTGCTGTCAATCCAAGCTTTTCACCCTATCTGAGACAACTTGCATACCTTTTTTGAACGGTCAACTAAACTTAGAAAACGGTTAGAAGTAACATACGTATTCACTTTAGCAATCACTGTAGTGCCGTTACCTTTAATTTTATTCACCTTAATACGCACTTAACTGACTATTGAAACAATAATCGTTTTAATACTGCTAATTATTTTTGTTCTTGCAAACACCCATTCCCTGGAGATCGTTTATAAGCATTAAAACTCGTAAATGCCAAGAAAGCGATAAGTGGAGCACTCTTCGTGCCAGCCATCACGCAATACACAGCGTGGTTTGCTGTAATATAGTCTACGACGCTCATCGGATTTACGTAATTTGCATTTATGCATAAAATCGGCCTACCAGGACAACTAATTACCAGGACCACTAATATAGCAAATAACTGCGTTAAAACAGCACCTTTAATTGCGGTGCAGCACAGCTCTGACTGGCTAATGAAGCTCACAAGAAACAGGGTTTGTTACAGTATCAAGCGCATAGCATTTATAGCTTGCACCCGATGCAACACTGCGACACCTCTGCAAAGACAAAAGTAGAAAAAAATAAGCAAGGCTAAGAGACTGGGTGGTGAGAATCGCTCAGCGTGCTATGAGCGCTGCGACGCTTCCCCCATAGCTCATCGTTTTTGTTACGAGGTGGGTTCAAACTTCAAGACTGCTTGGGCTCGAAGTCGGCCTGCAAACTTTCAATGAGCTTAAACTTCGTGGGTAAGCTCCAGTGGCGCCATGAATGGAAACCGCGCTGCGTACACAAAAAGAGCTAATGTCAGAGTACTTTGAGACGAAACTTCTTACTCTTGGTATATTCATCAATTTTTCAAAAGCGTTTGACCGCATAAACCAGAAAATAATGCTGACTAAGCTCGGGCACTACGGTTTGCGCGGACAGTTTCTTGACATAATTCAGTCTTATTTAAGTTCTCGGTCGCAACAAGAAAAAATAGATAATGATTTATCTTGCATTAGTCGCATCGTTTCAGGCGTCCCTCAAGGTAGTATTTTGGGGCCATTGCTATTTCTTGTTTATGTTAACGACATCATCTGTATTAGTAATCTTCCAACATTTGTCATTTACGCTTAGGACACCATGTTATTTTATAGGGCTGCACAGTTGGCAGATCTCGAGAAACAAGCCACAAAATGTTTACAGTCGCTCCTAGAATGGTCTCAAAATAATGTATTAAACATAAGCAGTGCAAAAACGAAAGCTGTGCTTTTCAGGCCTCGTATCAAGTTGACAAATTTGCCACCACTCAGTTTATGAATCGATAAATCAATTATCGAAATTGTCCCAGCGGGTAAAAGTTAGTTTTATTTTTAATGGGAATTTGAGCTAGATGATCACGCCGATATGGTGATGAACAAGCTGTCAAAGGTTGACGGTATTTTGTGTCGATTGAGATACTTCATGCCAAAGAGTATTAAGGAGATGTTTTATAGTGCGCTGTTTTCTTCTTTTGTAAATTATTGCTTTTTGTTGCGAGGTACCACGTCTATTACAAATATTAACCGCTTGCATCTCCTTCAAAAGAAAGCTGTAAGAAATGTTATGAATGCTCCTCGGCTAGGACAGACTGAACCGGTTTTCAATGAACTTCCAAATACCCGCTTATCACAGCTGTGTGGAACTTTACTTCTACAGCGTTATAAATCCAGTGTTAATAAAAATAATTGCCCTGTGATAAAGCTGTCATGTTTAGAATACAAAAATCCAAAATACCCTACACGAGCAACAGAAAATGGTATGTCCCTAGGAAGCGAACAAATTACGCCTATCAAATGCTCAGCTACTCCTTCCCGCATCAATTAAATAAGGAGCCCGAATTGATGTACAGCTAATGCCAAATCTGTTATTTTTTTCTTTTTTTTGTTCTTTGAAAGAGCTCTGATGTTGTGTACCACTTCAATTCCTCTGTGGGGTGCGTCGGCCTCGTCAAGCCTTTCACTGGCTTTTGTGGACGCGCCCAACATCGACATGATGTTAAATAAACATGATTCTGAATCTTATCCTTTCACTGCCGAAGGAAAAAAAAAACAAGAATGATCTTCGAGCATTAGGCGCATTTTATTTTGGCGTCTACTAAATGACTATTTTCTTCATGTCCTGTTTAGTAAGAGTCACGATTATTATCACACGATATGCGGGGAACAAGAAAAAAAAAACAGGCTGAAAAAAATCAAGGCCAGATAAGTTTGACTAAGGCTAGTAGATGTCTCTGCTGCTGGTACTACACGCCCTATGGCCCTGGAAATCCAAAGTTGTGAGACTTCTAAATGTTCGGCAGTCATCTGTGAGTTTCTATGGCCATAGGAGCTATCTACCTATTTATCCACAGTTCCCTTTCGAGCATAACACAGGGGTGGGGGAAAGTTGAATGAACTAGGAGGAATATCTACAAAAATAAAATTTCTCATATAATGCTTCGCTTTCAAATGGGAGCGATTATTGAAGGAAAACATTTTCGAAATCACGTATTACTAATATAAACACATTTTTAACAATTTTCTCTAAAAAGAAGAACTGTTTATAGTTTATAGTGGTTTAACGTCGTAGAAAAGGGATTCGGGCTGTGAGGGACGCCTTAATGAAGGACTCCGAAAATTTCGCCAAACTAGGGTTCTTCGAGTTGAACTAACATCGCACAGTACACAGGCCTCGAGCATTTCGTCTGCATTGAAATGCAACTACCGCCTTCTGGGTCGAACCCGTATCTTTCTTGTCAGCAAACTAGAACCGTAACTACAAAGCCACTGTGGTGGCTTAAAAAGGAAATGTACATGCGTGTCTTCGCAGCAACCACAACATAAAGGATATTTTTCTGTTATTAGGAATGGCAGAGCATCTACTTCAACACGTCTGCCCACTCTCTCACGGCGCTCGGTAGTTTCTTAGAATTACAAAAATATTTATTTTTTTCGTTTATCACTAGTGGCAAGTGGAGGTAGTTATGGGGCTTAAACAATGCCGTATTTTCCTTCGACAGTTTCCTGAAACTAAGGGTACTCCACGAGAATCCTAGTGCACCATTACAGTGCATCTAACTTTTTGCAGCTTGCAACGAGAAAGCTTGCTCGGAGATATGCCAGCGGCAGTACAAAGGAAAGCCCGGCCTTTTGTCTAACTGCACCCAAAATGTCTGCTACTGCAGCTACTTCCAAAGTAAGTGGCGTACTTTTTTTCTCATACCTTCATATTTATGTCGCCATGTCCTTCAGAATGCTTAGTGTGTACGGAGAGCACAAGGACAGGTATTTTAATCTCAATACATTTTCATTTAATATGGAGCTTTTACCTACAATGAAATTGCCTATAGAGTTTACGAATACATGGGAATAAAATGAGGATACCGCAGTGAGCTCTAGAAATAAAAATTATCGCGGCAACTTTATGGAACAGCGCAGCGCAACACGAGCGAAGAAAGAAATGGAAGTAACACATCCGCTCTAGCATTAGAAACAATAAATCGACGTCGCCTAGGTGTCTAATGCGAATGAAAGAATACTGATGATCCCGTAAGATAGAGGAGTGGATTCCTTGAAAAATCCAACGTAAAAAGGAGCGGCAGGGAATCAAGTGGGGGATTAGATTTAAAAGTGTTGAGGCATATCGGGCCATATCTTGCAAAAGGGAGGAATTGTTAAGGGGTATAGGAAACGCCTATGTTTTGACGTGGAGATAGTGGAGGTAATCGTGATGATACGGATGATAGAAAAGTTGGCCAGAAATAAATTGAACCCTTCTATGTAGCCACTGTTCTAAGAGTGAAGTAATGTAATTTTCATCATTTATACTTTACTGATGGTGTCCCAGCAAAGCGTCGAGAAATTTCGGAAACTCATCTTTAGCCCTGTTCTATAAGCTTTCTGTTTTCCGTTGTCCATTTCGAGAGCACTTGGTCCTCTCTCATTGGCCACTCAGATATGCCCGCTTCTTTCAAGCGTCTGTGGGAAGCGACCGCACCATTCAGTGGTTGGCGACAGGACCTCACTGTTAGGTGCCATTGGCTCGGATGTGCAGCCAGTGGTGAAGTGCGTAGCAGCGCTCTATCAATAGCAGGCGATCGGACCTGACCACTGGCTCCGACTGGCTGCGCTATTGCTGCCAATATTTATGTCCGGTCGGCAACCACCCAGCGGACAGGTCGCTTCTCGCAGATGCTCGAAAGCCCTGCGTATATCTTAGGGACCTATGGCAGAGAACGAAATGGACACCAAATTGAAAATTTACAGGATATAGGATACAGTTCCTGGTTCTGAACACGAAAATGCTGGTAGAATGATCTTTATATTGCAGAGGGTTCCATATATACAATGACGTATTCAAGAAAAACCAGTTTAGAAGAAAACGGATACCGAATGGACCTTTACGTTTTGTACTTTTATTCAGGAGCATAGAATTACATACATGTCATGCTACAAATAAAACGAAAAATAGTAGTGAAAAGCTTGGTTTGGTTTATGGGGGTTTAACGTCCGAAAGTGACTCAGGCTATGACACGCCGTAGTGAAGGGCTCCGGGAATTTCGACCACCTGAGGTTCTTTAACGTGCACTGACATCGCACAGTACACGGTCCTCTAGAATTTCTCCTCCATCGAAATTCGACCGCCACTGCCGGGATCGAACCCGCGTCTTTCGGGCCAGCAGCCGAGCGCCATAACCACTCAGCCACCGCGACGGCTAGTAATGAAAAGATTTTCAAAGTGGCAAATATTTTGGCGTCTGTGTCGGGTAGGCGCAGGCGGCGCCCCAAGCAGCACAAGTGATTGGCCCAACATTGGAACTGTATTGGCAAAGTTGGCCCTACAAAGGACCAGGATGGGACCATCCTGTTGCAATATTTGGCCGATTACCTGTGCTGCTAGGGGCATTGGTTCCAGCATTGCGCCCGTGCCTAGTGGCCTGAGGTGAGGGTAGCGGGCTTATGGACAGGACGCCATGCCACGCAGTGTAATGCAAAGTGTCCGAGATGTCTCCAGATTACTATATCTGTTCGATACTGCCTCAATGAATACACTGAAAACCTCCCCGGTCCACGCCCCCCCCCCCCCCCCCCCCTTGACACGGCACATGCGCACAGCTGTTGCGCACAACGTGGCCGGTCACGTGGCCGTGCCCAACCGTTTCGCCGCCACGGAGGTCAAGGGGTGGCCACGGAGCATAGGGGTGCCACGCTGAAGGCTCGAGAACCTGGCGTAGTGTAGCTCTCGCTACAAAACACGCGTATTCTCTCAGGCTTTCAGTCTGAGTTCATCCGGAACGAGTATTCTTTCACGCTTTCAGCCTTAGTTCATCCGGAAGTGATGAGCACAGGCAGTACAATACCATTTTGTAGATCACGGATGAAATCATTATTGAGATCTCTGCCCTTTGGAACTAAGTCGCCATTCTACCGAACCTATTGTTAGCTGCAATATGTGTAAACTCGAGGCAACTGAGAATGTTTAAACATTATTGTCCGATGAATATTCGTTGAAAATTTAAGCTAGTGCTTCGCGGTTAACTTGGACATTTTTGTTCCTTTGGCCGGAGAAATGACACGCTTAATTAAAAAAAAACATTGCAATGTGAAAAGAACACACGCTAATTGATACCTTTTATCTCGCTTTAATAAAGAATTCGAGAAGTCAGAAGACATTGAGAGCATGGTTCTCAGCCATGCGCATTAGCCCGAAATAATCAACGCATTACGAACTGAGGAGGTGCAACTCAACGGCTTTGTGCGGCAGTATTCTCGTTGTGTCCATGTTTTGCGCGTATTTTAATGAGCGTTCAAACACCCCTCCTCTGATTTGGTCTGGTCATTTGCAACTTTCCCACCAAATATACCTGATGTTATACCGCCATCAACAGGCGATCCTTATACATGCAGAAGTCATCCATTTGCTATCCGTCACCCTTTTCAGATAAGAAATAGTCTCAGCGTTGTCAACGCTTTTAGTCATCTGTCGGGAAGTTTAGAGAATTCAATTCCCATTTTAACTTCTCGCTGCTTAGCCGTTGAAATTAAACTGGCTATATTTTCGAGTCGGTTCTGTGACTCTAAGGGCTGTATTTGGCTCTCAGTTCAAGAATTTTTTTATGCACTGAGAAAAATTAGCAACGTTATTTGATTACGAATCACAAAAAGGGCGCTCCATTCAAACCCGTAGGTTGTGCCAGATACCATGTTCAATGTTTCCAATGGCGGCAAAGCATTGCTACTTCGTCCTTGTTTTGCCCACGTATGTATAAAACAGCAAGCGTCTGGGATTTAGCAACGCCACGCTTTTTTAGATTTTTGCTGTTTTACACAAGCAAGAAATATTCTATTTCTAAGGCACGGGCACAAAATGTTCAGATGTTGAGCTCAGCTGGGTACTGCCCTGCTATTGCCACCTGCCGAAAACTGAAAGAACTGCAGCTGCTGCTTAAAGTCTCCAAAAGATGGCGAAACTGGCTTAAGAATTTTTTCCTCTCCCGGGGAAGTTCTCTGCTGCAGTAATTTATCCACATCTCTGCATTTAAAGTTCTTCAGCACCACTCACAAAAAGCGAAAAACATCACTACTACTCCTATAGCCAGCCCTTCGCACACAGACGCGTTATTCCGTTGCAAAAAAAAATTATTCTTGAGTGCCACGTTGTCGTCCCTGATGTGTCTCTGTTCATCAGTTGAGAAACTGCTTATTCCTGCCGCCAAATCGTGCGGCTTATGTCTTGTATGATTTAGAGAGTGAGCAGTAAAGTCCGGGCTCTTTCCTCTTGCACTCACGACCTGCTCGCTCGCATAGGTATACAGGCGACGTGACATTTTGTTGTCAGTGGTGTTTTAGGCCACTGAATTTGCAGTACTTCGCGCAATGTATTCTAGTAGGCCTTTCACTTCTGTAAAAGTACATTTATAATTCTTGTAATTAAACTTTTAACGACATTCTCGGCATGTCATTTGCTTTTCGCAGCAGTGTAATGTAGATTTAAGTGCGCAGTTTTCAGGTTGACATTTGAATTGAAATTGAAAGTAGAAATTTTCGTTTCCACTTTCCGCTCTCATTTGCTAGGCCTGTGACTTGAGATTGTGTAAAGCGTTAGTGACAGGCTACCAGCGTCGCCTTGCGCCACGATTGCAAAACATTTGCAGGTTCCCCTTGTAACTGCTAAATATTTTTGCTTTTTAGTTCATGAGTTGCTCAGTGGCGGTTAAAACCTTTTTTCATATCGTCCTTTCTTAGCGTGCTTGCTGCCAAGGTGTGCATATCAATGTCAGCAGCAGCACCCGGGCGAGAAAAATCTCGAAGCTTTCTGCAAAGACGATGTTTGCCATTGCAAATGGCATTCGTGTAAGTACCCGATGTTGAATTTTTTTAGAGCAAAAGTTGTATCCGCGAGGTTTTCGGAGATATCGCGGCAACGTTGTTCTCACTGAATATTTTATATCGCAGGAACACCGCGGCTTCAACTCTGAATCTATAAATATAGGTTTCTTTTTACGTATCAGCTTTTTGTCACTGAACTATTAAAACCGCGTCACAAACTTCTTAACGGGGGAATATTTTTTTTTGGTACCTCTATCAGTTTGTTTTTCACTGGACGGACCAACGACAGATTTTTTCAATGCCCATGTTATAGCACGTCCACAGTTCTGGCAGTCACGTTGAGACACTTGATATTTGTCACTTTCAACTATCTATTCCTCGGGTTCCTCTGGCAAATATACAAAATGATCACCTGTCGGTCTGTCTCCTATCATTATAATTCACGCATTATGTTTGCTTCGAATTTGTATCAATGTACAATTAGCTTCCGATAGGCGCAAAAGATTTCTACAAAGCAAAGCGCAACCATGCTTGAAAGGGCACATACGATGGTGATTATAGAAATGGTTTCTGTAATTCCGTTTTGTTTTATTGCAGTAAGCGAAGCCATTTGCCGCTTCATGCATGTGCAACTAGGCAACAGCGATGAAAGCTCCTCTACCTCGCTTTGGCCGCGTATTACAGACGCTAGCGCCAGTTCCTCCTTCAATTACGTTCATAGCGGACGACGGCGGAATGATGGCGTATTAATCTCCATGACGACCAACGACCGAAACACGTGGGTGGAGGGGGTGCTCGTATGGCATCTGCGTCACGCGCGGACCGGCCAAAAAAGCACGACAGGGAATGTGGGCGGATGTATCGTTGGCAGCGTGCTCTGCCCACAGCCGCGTGCCGCGTTTTACTTGTGTTCTTGTGCAGCATTTTGTTGCGGTTCTCGCAAGCTAAAATTTGTCACGCTGCAACTCAACGTTTGTAACTGCAATGCTGGCGCGATTTAGTGAACACAGAGCACAAATTTTGCGCGTTTTTTGATGAATGCTTTCTCTTACTTTCAGTCGAAAAGAGAAGACTTCTCAAAATACGCTACATGTCTATGTTACAGCATTCCGTGCTATACAGTCATTGTGTCTCGACGCACCAGAGTTGTTAAGTTTATCCCAAACGGCGCCACTGATATTTTCAGTGCACAATATCTTGCATATTTAACGCAATCAATGTGCGATGATTCAGTGCGCACTGATTTCACGCAATACAGAAGGATATTTCCGTGCACAGTGAGTGCGCGCAGCTTAACACATGAAAAGTGGGCCTTAATTTAATTGCAAGCAAATAGGTTAGTATTTTCTAACATATCAAAACAAACCACATTCATGGAACGGCCCTCACTGTCCATGGATGCTAATATATGCGACACTAACAGAATTCGATCAACATAGAGTTCCATCGTCGTTCCTACAATGTGCCTACTATTCTGCGGGTAAAAAAATTTTCGGTGGTTTAGCTCTGGTTAAACCTGGAATAACGCGAGAGCTACAGCTGGCTGAGTGGAAATTGCTCAGTTGAAATGCAAAGTCAGTCTTTCGCCTCTCCGTTTCGCTGGGCGTTCCCTCTTCATTTTCGTCCCACTTGACACGGCTGTGGCAGCTCGGTTTCGCCGGGGCGCTGCACCGCCGGCAGCAGCTGCTGCTGCGCACCACGTGGCTGGTAACGTGACAAACCGCGTGACAAACCACGTGATCACCCAATGTGCCGCGCCGCCGACAGCTGCTCCACACCACGTGGCCAACCACGTAACAGCGTGGATGCGCAGCCTTGCGGTGGCGGCGCAGCCACAGGGCGACGCGGCCACCGCCACGGCCGATCCACGCTGAAGGCTCTAAATGCTACAGTAATGTAGCTATCGCTACAAAACGATGACCGCTTCGTCAACAGCAGTGACTAAATTATAGTTTCTGAACCACGTGGCCGCAATGAGTGGTGGCTCCCGAAAAAACGTGAGCAGGTAGCGGTTCCTGTCGTATCCGTAAGGGTCTCCAGGCACTTTTCGCAATTTTGAAGGTTACGAGCACAAAACCGAACGCCACCGTAGCTCTCGCAGCACCGAATTCACTAACGAATGAAGGGTCGCGACGACCAAGCTACTGGAACTGGCGCCACTAATCAAGCGATTGTGCCCGAGATAACGCAGCTGATGAGTTCACGAAACAGGCAAGACATGGGCGGTGGTTGCAACGGCTGTGCGAGTAAGAAATTCAAAAGGCATATAGGAGATATTTTCTCCTTCGAGTACCTTCTTGTTGTTAGATTTTGCTCGTTAGGACAGATGTTAGTGCAAATTCCTCCTTCATTTACGTTCATAGCGGACGAGAGCGCAATAACTGCGTCAGCGGAGGTTTGTACAACTAGGAGGGACGGAAGTGGCTGGCGCTTTCCTCTTCTTGACTAGACCGCTTAGAGTACAGTCATAGTATTTCAGTGCGACAGTATAGTATCCGGCGAGTGGCCTAAAGGCACGGAGAGATTATGCTAAGGAAATGCGCATTAACTCTCTAGTTTAGCACGTATGTGGCAGTAAACTGAGGTAAACTATATTGAAACCAGAGATGAGAAAGATGCAGTGATTAAAGGATTGAAATCAGTGAAAGTTAAACATGAATTACTGCATGTACATGTAGACAACGGCCCAGTACCGGCAGTCTGGAGAGCGCATGTGTCAAGGTATGCTATAAATACCACCACCGGCACTACACGTGTCGTGTTGACAACGACGTCGCGGCCCAAAGCATCTCGCCATCTGTTCTTTCCTCGATAGTTTGTATGCATATCATATCGCTTGGAAAGTTTTGTCCCTTTTATGAATGCATTTCTGACGGCGATTTTCAGCATCGGTTACGCCGTCAACTTCGCAAATACCTTGGGACGATGTTCGATTGACGCTGTCGCGAATAGGGGCTGCATGCCTTTCATGCCTAGAGCCAGTTTACTTTAGTTGTTCTCGTGCTACATGCACACCTGAATGGCAACTGAATGAATGACAATAGACACTTAGGGCATGCGCCCTATTTCTTCTGAAGTAAGCTTCTTAAAACCACGTGGCTTTTTTTGCCAAAAAATCTACTCTTAATTATCTGCTGAAGTAGTCAAGGCACAAGAACTACCAAAATATGATGTGAATAACGCGCTACACACCAACAAAACGACAACTGCAGCGGGAGACACAGGACAAGCGCGCACTGACCAACTAGCCCACATTGCTGCCTTGCTTACACAAAATATGGTGGGTACGTATATTGTAATAAAGGTAGACTAGTTGCTGTACAAATCATTCAGCACTGCTATCTTCCCTGCTTAATTCACTAACAGTGTTGTTCACTTCTTTCTCCCGTGCTTCCCTGTTCACATTACTACTTGCAAGCATTTTTGAATCGTGATCCTTCGCTTAGCCTTGCAGCCCTAAAACGTGACCTAACCGGTTCAAGAGCAATTGCTCTTGACGAAGCTGCTTTATGAGATGAGATGCAACTCTATCAGAACGAGCTGTTCAAATGTGCTGCAATTATTACGCCTGTTTACTGTGCAAATCTTATTTTAATACACGAACAAATTTCCACCGCGCTTTATTTCAGTCGAAACCGGAGAGGGGCAGCCGCTAAAATTTCCTGCCGGGCCTTTGGATGGATCCGAGACCAACTTGCTTTCTTTTCGAGCCACCAAGGCGTTTTATCTAGGGGAGGAGGCCATAGAACCACAGCTGGGACAACCTTTGGCATGAAAAATGCGCACTGAAGTCCTCCTCAGCCTCCAACGCTTCGTGAAGTGCGGAATAAAGAGTCCTTAGTGCGTGGCCTTTTGGGTGTTTTCGTGGCAGAAAATGCTGTTACACATCGCGCGGCGATTTACAGAACACGGCTGAAGAAATCGCCACTCAAGGGCGACCACTGGCTGCTACGATGTAATGCACGATCACGCTTTGGTAACTCACCAGGTCTTCTTGGCCCTTCAACCTTAGCTATGCAGTGCCGGACTTCGGTAACATAGTGCACAGGACGGATCTACGCGAGCTAAACGAGTTACATTTTCCGATTATGAAAAGAATAAAATATTGTACTAGGTATGAAAACGGTGGTACGTCTCAGGCTGTTCTTTAGCCTCCAAAGGTGAGGGCTCTTATAGCCACTTGTTGCAAACACGCAATCAGTGTCTACTGTGCTCTTAGGCAGGATCCGGAACATTTCAAGGAGACCACAACCTGGTGCACGTGAAATAAAAGTATTGAACAATGACAGTGACAAACAAGTATTTTTGAAGATCATTGCAGAAAGCTAAGAATGGCATAAATATCCTATTAGTAAGTATTTAGGCCCATAAGTCATAGCCTGCCCACACCGCAAAAATCTTAAGCCGCAACGCGTATTTCAGCCCCGTTGTATATAGTCAGCGTGGCATCCCAAAAAAATGAGCCTTGAGTTTTTCTGAAGGAAGTACTGGTGAATTCTGCTTTCACCAAGCTTTAGAATATGGTACGGATTTCGGAGGAGATGCAATATATACGAATTATTAATCCAGGTTACACTTAAATAGTCGAGCTTTTTTGGGCTGAATGTAGTTTAGATAAGCAAACTGCCGCATTTGTTGAATTGAATTGAATGAACCCCTTTATTCTCGCACTACTAAAACTGAATACATTTATGATGGGCCAAATCGAGTGCGCTACTGGAGACAGGACATTTCAGGTGACAGGGCGAGCAGCGCGATATGCGTTAGGAACTATGTTTGAACTGTGATATTCTCATGTGCCGTTGGTTGAGGAGTGAGAAGGAAAACAAACTTGTACTTAGGTCCTTGAAGTTAATATATGTTTAGGTAATCACGTAAGCTATTACTACAATGCTCGCTCACAGATTATTGACTATAATGAGAACGTCACACACAGCACCAAAAAGAGAAGGCGGCGAGTTTTAAATGTGGCACCCATATAGGAAGAGTGCATATTTTGCCAATGTTGTCGCACTACACGTCATTCGGACAACCTGAAAAAAAAAAGCAGGAGTCATTCAGCTGTCGCTATTGTATACCACACGCCTTGGAACCTGAACATTTCAGACGTTACCTGTCGCGAGCTTAACCTTCTAAGATAGCAGTATGAACTTAAGAAAGAGTACATTACTTCTTGAACTTGCGATTGCAACTGTGCTTCTTTCAGGCAGTCATATTGCACGTGTTTTCTGTCCGCTTTTTGACTAGTCATGCCATTTCCGCTCGCATGATGTTAAATATTTGATTGCAGGGTAGCATAATTTTGGGCCACAGGCAGAGCTTGATACTAAACGGTCAGGATGGTACAAACTGCCAGGTCTGTTAATTAAAACATCGCCTTTCTCTCGATACTCAGTGCACGTAGTAACCGCCGATCAAGTGTCAAAACTACGCCGTCTCGAAAAGGCGCAAATTAGTTTCTAGGCGGAGTTACCTTTGGTATAAGTTGATTCTCTTGCAGACATTTCTTGGAGGCCAGCATTCAAGGCGAGCTTTTATTCCGCTTTCTTTTTGTCGCATATATCGATGCAAAAATATTTTTCAAAACTGTCATCAGCACCGATTCAAAAGTAACGGTTTTGGCAGTGTTTAAAGCGTGTTGTTCGTATGCATAGTATTCGGCTAGTGGCGTCTCACAATTTTTTTTATTCATTTTATTGTTTTCTACTTTCCCTACACAAAACTATCAAATACTGTTTGAACCCAGGGCCAGAGGGTGGTGTGGGGTTCAAAAACAAGTTTATTTTGGCAAAGACGCAGTTCTCTTGTGAAATGAAAAGTACAATATTACCAGCATAAATATCAAAACACAACATCGCGTTGGGGTAAAAAAAAGATAGTTTGCATGTTTTAGTAGAGTTAACAAAAACTAACCAAAGCAACACACCACAATAGATACAAACTGAAGACACCAGAACGAAGAAATTGCCTTGATGTCAACTTGACCACAATCTAGTCGGTGATAATATGGAGGGCCTAACAACAAACAATAACGCAGTTTTTCAAAATATGAAAGTAAAATTTTATTTTCGCGAGGAAAAAATTCACTTAGAACAGTCTGAATGGTCTGCTTTCCGTGCTGTATCATTCGACTTGACATTCCGTCAAAGTAGTATCATGGTAATTTTGTTGATACAATGGGCCAGTTTTTTTGCAGCGGGAGCGCGTATCCTTGCTCTTCTAGCCCGAAAAAGGATATGATACCCACACGCAAAATATGATGCGCAAAGCCTAAGGGAAACACCTGCTCCTCCACCTCACAAAACGCAGTGTACCACTAACCGAATGCTACTTTTCCACTGGCAGACAGGCAATACCGCTAGCGGCTGCTAGCACAGCAGTCTTTCGAACTATACAAACTGTCATCACTGTTAATGTAGAAGCTTGGGTGAGTTGGTTGGCAGATCATTCATAAAAATTAAGAAGTAGGCTTCTTCGCAATAAATTGCCAGTCTTAAGTAAGCGCCCGTGGGCACGTCTCTTCGTTTAGTCCATGTCTGTTTCGCGCTGTTTAAAGAATGAATGCCATCAATGGCTAGGAACACCACCGAGCTCCTGTGGCATCATAGCGCCCTCTGGAAGTTATGTTCTTAGGCTGGTCTACAGCCCAATGTGCTCACTCGTCGTAGTGTAGCCTTAATCGTGATGGGTGAGATAGAAGGCGACAGACACACCACCTAATGTGGCTATGGGGTGCGATTTGGCGTTTGGCCTCAACAACTACATAGTGCTTTTCCTTTTTACAATTTTGCTCAACACTTCATTTTTTCCACCACAGTCAAATCATATTTTAAGTATAAGATTAGAATTCATGACTTTCGTAACTTCACAAGTAGAATATGAGCCCACAGTCACCGCTCTGCAAGGTCGTGTGTGAAAATTAAGGTCTGCAAAAAACACGAGCAACAGAAAAATTGCTTGCTGATATTATAGCAGCATGATTGTTGGACTGAAGAGAAGCGGAAGGCCTTAAACGTAACCTTAAATTGCTTTGCATGTTTCTAGAGGAACAGCCGCAACTTCGTTTCTCACATAACCATGAAGTTAGTAAAGGAGTAAGGAAGTCACGTCAGTGTGTCATTTGAGATTCAGAACAAAGCATTTAGAACGACGAATTGTTTTAAACTGTTAGTGGCAGTGACAAAATATTTTGGCAACGTAAATTAAAGCTGGGGTCTGTGCTGTAGGGAAAAATGCTCTTAGCGACTTGAGAGGCACAAAGAACATTCTCAACTTGATTGACCGTGTTTATGTAGGCAGGAGTAGAAAGTAAATAAAAAGCAAACATGGTGCAATGGCTATGTATCTTGTCTTTCTTGTTTGGGAGGGTGAGTAGGGGGTGCGACAACTAAGTAACACATAGTATAAAGCCGGATCCCCGCTTGTGAAACTAAAGAGGGCAGGCCTAACGTCAAAAAATCTGTCACTCTGCCGTATGTCGCGACCCGTTTATTCAAACTAAAAAGCCGTCCATGAAGTACGTCACTCTGTTGCGGCTTGTGAGTACATATGCACTAAGTGACAGAAAAGATAACCTTCGTGATTATCACAAAGAAATATGAGTGCGTCGTACATACCTGCCCCTCGACACTCGTGATAGGATAGTGAGTGCCTAAGAGTTTCTTTTGCATTTTTTTAATATAGTCTTTTGTTCACGTGCGAAATTTCTGTTTCGCCTCGTTATGACGGACGGGAGGGAAAAATATTTACAAGAATTAATGATAGCATAAATAAAAGAAAGTAATATTTTATTGTTTCGTAATTCTTTTTGCTACACCAAGCGGGCAAGGCTTATGACAGCTGCTGTTTACTTTCTGACACTTCTGACACTTGACAGAGGAGGCACACATAGTCACCGAAAGATTTAAACTTTAACCTAAATTATATCTAACTTTCCCGTGAGTCACTTTCATCACCAGCTTGACTACTTCGACTGCAGGACAAAGGCCTCTCCCATATCTCTCCTATTAACCCTGTCCTATTCCAGCAGCGGTCACCTTTTCCCCACCCGCCGAGATGGCTTGGTGATGAGGGAACTCGGCTGCTTAGCCGGAGAACCAATGTTTGAACCCTGTCGCGACACCTCCATCAAAACGCAAAAGGTGCTCGTGTGCTCTGCGATGCTAGTGCGGGTTAAAGGGCCCTAGGTAGTCGAAATTGTTCCAGGGCTCTCCGCCACGGCATCTTTTTTTTTCTTTTACTGCCACCATCCTCCCTTTCCTCACGGTGTGGTGAAGTGCGTAAAGAACGGTCAGCTGCTTGTCAGAACACGATTGTGCTTATATGGGTGATCAGGATAGGGTCACATTGTTGCCAGTTCGTTCACTCAGGCGTACATTTTGCTCGCCGCTCCAAACGGACTAGTGCAGTTAACAACAAAAGTGTGGGGTTTGAGCGCATCGGGGGAAAGCGCATGCGTATATGTGCACGGGAATCGCATCCTATGCCGTGAGGCCGAAATTGCCACCGCCTGTACAAAGTGGCGCAGAAGGCACAATAATTTCTCAGGCACTAGAGCATAGCAGCATCTCTTGCGAGTAGATCCATCCCACAGGTAAGCGTGTAGGTAAAGCTCTAGCTAAGAGATAATTTCATAATCTAAAACAGTCAAAGGGCCGGAGGCAGCGGCCCGAAATAACCCTCCTTCAGGGAAGTGATCTGCTCAACTACTAGAAGGCACATTCGACGTCACCAAAATGTTTTCGGCCGCCGCGGTGGCTGAGTAGTTATGGCGCTCGGCTGCTGGCCCGAAAGATGCGGGTTCGATTCCAGCCGCGGTGGTAGAATTTCGATGGAGGTGACATTCTGGAGGCCCGTGTGCTGTGCGATGTCAGCGCACGTTAAAGAACCCTAGGTGGTCGAAATTTCCGGAGCCCTTCACTACGGCGTCTCCCATAACCTGAGTCGCTTTGGGACGTTAAACACCCATAAACCAAACCAAAATGTTTCCAAGGATAAATCCTCCAGGTCTTTACTGAGGGGCCTCACACTATTCGTCATCATAATCAGCCTTACAGTGCCCAATGCAGGACAAAAGCCTCTTTCATATATCTTCAAATAATGCTGTTCTCATCCTGTTGCGGCCACCTTATCCCGCAAACTTCCTAATCTCATCCAACCACCTAACTTGCTGCCACCTTCTGCTACTCTTGTCTCCTCCTGGTATCCAGTCCGTTAAATCGGTGCCGTAGTGGAGGCCTCCGGAATATTTTCGACCACCTTGGGATATTTAACGTTCACTAACATCGCACAGCACACGGGCGCCTTTTGCGTTTCGCCTCCATCGAAACATAGCCGCCGTGGTCGGGTTCGAACCTGGATACTCCGGCTCAGTAGAAGAGAGCCCTAACCTCTGAGCCACCGCGGCGAGTAGGCCGCATTATTTCTCTCGCAATTCTCGCGAGCTGCAGAAATTACATGCAAGCGGCGTTTTTATGTTCACTTTTTGAGATATACCGCGAGGAAATTACCTTATTGTGTCACATTGTCTGACGCTATATTTGGCGCCAAGCTGCACGCACCTATAAGCTCCTGCACCACTACTGCGGTCGCTGCTGCACTGCCGAGCTCAAAGCCACACTCCTAAAAAAAAACATTGATCTTCGGTTCCACCGAATTCATTCTCAATGGTCATAGCTCTAAATTATGAAAGCAAACCTCGGGACATTTCAAGCCGTGAATTCATAATTCACATGTACACAAGGTGCACTGGCGCTCTCCATAGTAGTCCAGATAGCGTCACTACATGGTCGGTCACTGCCGTCCCCTCCGAGTATATACGACTCAAAATTCAGCTTTAAATGACATACATTAGCAGAGTTTTGGATGCTGCGAAGTGATAATAATCATAGTAGTAGGTAGCCGTCGTCATTTGTCAGCTCCCAGGAGAGCCTACCGCGGAAGGCAATTTACTCACACCTGAAAGGGAGATCGACTAAGAGGATATTTTTTCCAAATTATTGGCTGCCGTACTCTAGCGCGGCTCTTTATTGTGAACTGAAACGTAAGTTTACGTCGCCTAGAATCATGCTAAATCATGGACACGATATGAAAACTAGCCGTGGCAACGTTCGACAATTCTAAGAGAAATAATAGTGTTGTTAAAAGCGTTTACAAAGCTCTATTGCAGATGACGCGTAAAAGTGGCGGTGTACCGCATAATCAGTGAACTTAAAGGACATGGCGTAGGTACTGAAAAACGAGAACCTGTGTCAAGCCGGTCCCATTTTGAATGAACGATAACGAAAGGCATGGATTGCCGGGCTGGTGGCTGAAATACGGCTTTGCAGCCTTAGTCGAGTACTGTGCAAAAATATTTCGAAATATTTGACACGATTGCATCGGCAAAACGCTGTGTAGCCATCGGGGAAACGAACGCGCATGCAGCACAAGAACGCTCACGCGGCATGCGTTTTCAAGTTGTTGCAAAGAATGACTTTTGTGCTGCGTATATATGAAGACTTCCTTTCTTACACGTGGCGCTCTGGTGGGCTGCTTGCCAAGATTGATCAAAATGAACCTAAATTCCGCATCCTCCGTTGCGTTTGCGCCTTAAAATACGCTTTCAGCCGCAAACAACATTGAATTGCACCAGGTATAAGGATGAACTATGCCCATCAGTTGATTATTTATTTGCTACTTACAACTGCACATAAATTGGTTTATGTCGACAACAATATTGCAAATGCCACCACGTTGTTTCTGAGAAGCTACGTCATTGCAAACAGGGAACGCTGACTGCCCCGTGTTATCCGTTGTCTTTCAGTAAATAGTAGATCATGAACGAAACCCTCAAAATCACGTTTCTGTGCCGTGTCATTCCGAAGCGTGTTATTTTCATTTTTTCTTCTTTTTTTGACTGTTTTATCTCTCTCTTCTTTCACCCCCACCTTACTTCCTTTCCTTACGGCGCGGTTCCGGTTTCCACCGAGATGTGTGCGACAATTACTGCCCCATTTCCTTTCCCCAAAAATCAATTTTCAAATTGCGGTCCATTGTTGGGTGTATACGGCAATTTCTCGCTCGCAGTGCCGAATGGTATTCAGGCGGCATTAAGTAAACTAAACGTTCAAGAAAATTAACTTCATAGCATTTCAAATTTAGCCTTTCAACTTTAAATGGTTGCATTTTATTTCACAAATTTTGGTCTGACATAGAATTAGTAGCGGCAATAAGAAGCCAGAAAATTTCTTTCACCTATGCAGCATACGCCGCGCCAAGAAGAAAGCTTGGAAGATTTATGATGTCAAGATGAAAACTTCGTTTTTATATCTTAACTTCAGAATTAAATTGGGAATACTATCATAAGTTAACGTACTTATTGCTAGTGAACAGTTTCTGTACTTGCTAAATGCCTTGAACTTTGTGCATTTTCAGAGTATGCGAAAGCTTTATTTTCATTTCCATCAAAATGAAAAGCGCCATTTTCACGACATCCTAGATTTCGCTTGAAAAAACTAATATTAAATAAGAGACAGTCCAAATTCAACTGTACAGGCCTTCTTTTGATGAAAAAGTATTTTTCCGCATGCATATCATCAACTAAAGTGCAAGAAATTGCATTAATCTTGGTACTTCGACATAGATATTGGTTGGGAATTGTTCCATTCAATAAAAGGTTGCCTCAGAACGTGGGCAGGTATTGAGATGTCGTGCATCGGAAGACAAAACGTAAAACAGGCGATATTAGTTCAAAACAGAAGCGCTTAACCGCAAAAAAATTAAAAGCTAGTGCCCTTTTTGAACTGTTCATGTCCAGCAGTTGCGGACAAAAATTTTGAAATTTGTAAAAAAATGTAAGATTCTTCTACGACGATTTTGCAAGTAATGGTCCACTCTTCTGATATGTAGCAAAAGCTTTGTGTTAAAGTGTTTTCATCGGTGGCGAAGACCAGTTAAGACTCAGATAGAAAACCAATTGGGAACGCATTTGACGATAGCAAAAATGTTAATAAAAAGAAATCAAGACTGCCATTGGCGGATCTGCAGATATGCTGATTGTTGTGAAATATTGCATTATACTGTCAGGAAGTGGTGACTGCAATCCGGGGAGCAGAACGACCGCGAGAATGGCGTCTGAACAAAACTCTTTATTTGGGCTGAATTGCGCCCACAAAGGACTGGATCACTCGGCGGAGGGGTAGCAACAAGGGTGCTCGGCGGCCGTCGAACAGAATGCTCGCCGCTGTCGGCAGTGCTCAATTTAAAGCTGATAGCGGACTTTCTAGGTACGGCGTGCAAAGCTACCACAACATTCTGGAACAACCTGGAATAGGCACCGCCTGGGTGCGAACAATCGAGATAACTCTGGTCGCGTCTTGCAATGCAAACAAAGCGATAAAGTGACGTGCCGGCACCTTTGAACAATGAATAGACATGGCAAAGATTCGCGCCATTACTCTCCTCTCACAGAGACATCGACCCGATGCTTTAAGAGAAATAAGGAAGTTAGAAACAAATAAAACGGATTGTGCAAAAATAACCACCGATTGTGGAACCTGCATCGTTTAGCGCACATAATAGGGCTTTAGACGGGCGATATGAACAACTTCTGGTCGTACGCGGCGTCGCTAAAATGCAGCTATTTTATCACAGACGACTTAGTAGTTGAACAGGCCGAAATAGCGACCCAAAAGCTTTTCACTCAATCCGTGCTGGTGAATGGGCATCCAAACCCAGACTTTGTCTCCGGGCTTGTACTCCGCGTTGCGCCTTCGTAAGTTGTTACGTCTGGCGTCGGTCCGCTGCTGGTCTTTGACCCGTAATCGGACAAGTCTTTGGGCTTCTGCGTGTTGAAGGTAGGCGGCGACGTCGACGTTCTCTTCTTCGGAAACGCTGGGCAGCATGGCGACTAGCGTGGTCATGGACTCCCCGCCGTGGACGAGCCTAAAAGGCGTCATCTGGGGGGTCTCCTGCACTGCGGTATTGTAGTCGAAGACGATGTAAGCCAGGATGACGTACGTCCCGACTAGGTCTTGTGTTCGGCATCGACATACACGGCGAGCATAACGGCGATGGCTTTGTTATGGCGCTTGGTAAGCCCGTTGGTCTGAGGATGATATGCAGTTGTCCTCCGGTGGCTGGTTTGGCAGTAACGCAGGATGGCTTGCGTCAGATCCGCCGTGAATGCTGTTCCGCTGTCCGTGATGAGCACATCGGGGGCGCTGTGTCGCAGAAGAATGCACTCCACCCAGGATTTGGCCACATCTGCTGCTTTTCTGTTCGGTAGTGCTTTTGCCTCGGCGTAGCGGGTCAGGTAGTAGATCACGATGATGATCCACTTATTTCCAGACGTTGACTTTGGGAAAGTCCTTGCAAATCTGCTGAAACCGCCTTGAGGGTTCAGAATGAGGTTCAGAAATCTGGCTGGTCTGGTGGGAGGGGGTATTTCGTCGCTTACAATCTCGGCAGGTTTCCACATAATGTGTGACATCGGCAGACAGTCGGGGCCAGTAATTAATGAATTCGAAGGAGGGTGCGAGAAAACCTGATATGCCCGGCTGTCGGCTCGTCGTGTGGAGCGTGAAGAATTTCTTCGCGCAGACGTGCCGGTGGAACAAGAAGGTAGGCTGTTTTGTTCGCTGCGAAGTTCTTCACGAGGACATCATTCTGTACACAGAACGGAGACAATCCTCGTTTGAACGAGGCGGGGGGTGAAGAAACCTTACCTTCTAAGTACTCGATGAGGCGTTTTAGGTCGGGGTCCGAGCGTTGCTGCTGTGCAAAAGAGCTGGAGCTGATAGGAAGGCGTCCTCTTCATTGTTTGGCGGCGGTGCATCTACAGGGGCTCGTGGCAGGCAGTCGGCTTCGGAGTCTTGCGTCCGGACTTGTACCAGTCGGCAGCGTCAAACTCCTGGAGACGCAGACTCCATCGAGCGAGTCGGCCAGAGGGGTCCTTTAAATTCGCGAGCCAGCACAGTGCGTGCTGATCGCTGGTCACCTTGAACGGCCGTCCGTACAGGTAGGGGCGGAATTTCAACGTAGCCCAGATGATGGCAAGGCACTCCTTCTCAGTTGTCGAATAGTTAGCCTCGGCCTTAGACAGGGAACGGCTAGCGTATTCGATGACTTTTTCTAGTCCGTCAGTTTTCTGAACGAGGACGGTGCCTAGGCCCACGCTGCTTTATACGGTATGAACTTCAGTCTCAGCGTTTTCATCAACATGAGCGAGGATCGGTGGGGACTGTAAACGACGCTGAAGTTCCTTGAAGGCTTCTTCGCATTTAAATGGCATCTCTGCGTTTGTCATTTGGATCAGAGTTTGAGCGATGTGCGAAAGGTTTTTGACAAATCGTCAGTAATACGCGCGCAGTCCGAGGAATCTGCGCACAGCTCTCTTATCTACGAGAGGTACGGGATCGAAACCCCGCACCTCCACCAAATGCCACGAAGTGGACACTGCAATCCCGGGAGCAGAACAACACCGAAAATGGCATCTAAACGAGACTCTTTATTCGGGCTGACTTGCGCCCACATTGGACTTAATGACTCAGTGGCGGCCTAGCGACAAGCGTGCTCGGCAGTCGTCGAACAGAAATGCCCGCCGCTCTCAGCTGTGCTCAACTTAAAGTTGGCAGCGAACTACCTAGATACAGCGTGCAAAGCTACTAAAACATTCTGGAATAACCTAGAATCGGCTGTGCCTGCGTGCGATCAATCGAGATAAATCTGGTCGCGTCTTGCATCACGAACATAGCGATAAAGCTACGTTCCGGCTGTTTTGAAGAATGAACAAACAATACAAAGATTCTCGAAAATATGAAAAAAAATGCATTCATAAATGGTTCCCGGTCAAAAATGCTTTTGTAGAGAATTGATGCATATGTGGAATACAAATTCATGATGAGCACTTTTTTACAATGGTTTCTGAAATCTTGTAACAACGCCTTTTTCATTAAAGTCGTAAACTGCCCTGGTGTTAGTCTCTATTTAATTGCAAATATCTCAATTTCTGTTAAAATGGACACACTGAGGGCCGAAAAACCCCATCTAAGTAATGGCACGCAAAACAAAATAGCCATATCATCAAGGTATTGAGTTATTCATTTATGCTGTAGGTGAGAAATATGTATATTTTTCAAACAGGACACATCTGTGTGCCGCCGCTTCTGCTCATCATCACCATCAGCCTGACTACGCCCACTGCAGAGCAAAGGCTTCTTCCATGTCCCTCCAATTAACCCTGTCTCGCGCCAGCCGTGGCCACCATATCTTTGTAAACTTGTAGATGCCACTGAAGTGCATTCAAGCAGACGAAGTTTCATTTATGACCTGAAGAGCGTTGCAGATTTGATGAACATTAAGATCCCGACTGCTTAATGGGGCCATTTTGATTACAGTATAGATGCTTGGAGGATTCAGGTTGCTAGAGCAGCATATGCCTTTTGAAACTCTCGCATAAGCCGATGCCTCTTATAAATACCAATAAATTAGCACACATTGCCTGATAACTAAATGTCATCGAAGTCGCGCCTTTCACTCGGCTGTAGCAGAAGCCTTTACGCGCCCTCAGAAGCGTAGGTGGTGAGTCGCTACACCAATGCGGCTTCTTTTTAAAAATTACCTCTCGCCAATAGAAAATGTAGTTTTCAAAATTTTTCATGCGTGGAAAAAATTAAGTGGCTTCACCATTTAGCTCTATTAGTTTTGTGAATTGCCGTTACCAACAAGGCATTTTTTTGCCGTTCATTATGGCTGTTCTCGCAGAAATCATGGACATTCGCAAAAAGAAAAAAACAACGAAATATAGTAGGATGGACAATTGGGCGAGTTAGTAAAGATTCATATATAAGTATCATATAAAGTAGGTGAAGGTGCAGTGCCAGCTAAATTTCGTCCACTTTCGCTGTTCACTAAACATGCACAATGCAAAGGCAGTTTTCAAATTTAAAGCGAACAGTGCTGTTAGAAATTTTTAAGAACACTGCTAAAATTCTTCAAAATTTTCTGCTGATAAGTGCTTCTGTTCTGAACCAGAACGATGTCAACTACGGTTTATCTTTAATGGCATGACAAGGCATCTCAATACTTGTCTACGTTGCGAGATAAATTTTTGCGGCAAGGAAAGGTTCCTGTAGAATATTTCACAAAAATACCCGCCTTATGACAATTGTTTAGACTGAGCAATGATAGGTAGGGTAAAAATATTTTCTTCAAAATCAGGCGTCTACACATCTGTCTAGACTCATCATAAATCTAAACTGTCACGGATTTGTGTCTTTTTTCAAAGCAAAAACAGAGCCGTTCCTGAAACGAAGGTGCCAGTGTCAAACCCAACCACCGATACGCCGGTACACCGGTTGCTGGCAGCTGTTATCACTGCCCGGGACGAGGTTTGGGCGTGTAAAGAGCTGCTTTAACGTGTTATCAGTAGAGGCTCAAAGTTCGGCATACCCCATACACGGACGATGTCGGAGCGCGGTGCATCGTACGTGCTCGTCGGATTCTCGAAGGAAATCGACTTTAGGCCGCTCAGATTTGTGAAGCCTCTTCCTGAGAACAGGATCTGCAGCGTGTGCAGGTACGTGCCCAAGACGACGTTCTTCCTGCCGTGTTGCCACGTCCTCTGCGAGCCGTGCTACGAGAAATGCAAGGCCAGAGGAGAAGCTTGTGCGTTGGACGCTCAAGGTTGCCCGGAGGAGGAAGTGGAGTGCAGAACACTGTCCCCGGAGAAGATCCTCGGAAAACAGGTACACAGTCGCTGTGGTTGAAACTCGCATTCGGACAGGAAAGGAGGAAAGCTCTAAGGCGCAGCAAGTGGAAAAACGTCCAACGTATTTAGCCTGCTTTTCTCTGATGAATACGAGTGCACAGTTCACCAAAAATCATTGCACATGTGACGTCGCAGAAACACTGGCTACATTTTGGTGTGAAGAAAATGTCGCTAATCGTAATAGCAACGATGCGTAGTGAATATTTTATTTTTTTAAAGATTAAGATGGTCATACCCGGCACTAGCGTCCTTTTAACCTGGCTCATATAATCAAGGATGTTGCGAGTATGTAACTCGTGTGGTTATTTCCAGCGGAATTTTTTTCGTATCACATTCAAAGAACCTTTTTTTATGGCGGTCCACTGACGCCGTGATTGCTTGCTTGCTGCTGCCGCGGGGAAGTTATCTATGCTGGCTAAAGACGAGAGGAGACATTCCGCGAGATATTGTAAATACAAACATAAAGAAAGGCTGACTCAAGCCATTTAAAATAGTTTGAGAGCGGTTTTTTTTAAATTCAAGTACTTGCTGCCGCTTTTGGGCTTCGTCGAGCTACACTTGACACTAGTTAGAGTGGCCCTCTCCACTTAAGGAATCGCCCTTCGGCACACCTTAAAACCACTTACTAGCCCATTGGAAGCCAGCGCTTGATTCCTCAACGCAGATGTCAGGAATATTTCTCGAATACTTCTGTGCGTCTTAACACACTTCCATCAATCACTCGGCTCTTTGCTTTCTTCCTGTATGAGTATAAAAGTATAATGAGAAGTTACACGTTTAAGAATAAAGGTGAACAATATAATGGAAACTTATTTTTCAAAAAGTGTGACAATCATACAAATGCACATTTTCAGTCAGGAAGAAAAAAACTACCATAGATGAACGAAATCACGATATCTTATATTCCAAATAGAAATATTGTGCATTTCCTTGATGTTGCGTGGTACTGAATTCGAAAAAGAAGTTTCGCTGCAGTTGATAGTTTGCAAATACATACTTCTTGGTTTACCCACAACGTAATTGCATGAAATGTGAATGTGTTTAATCAAATCGAGGTGGTTCATTACTAATAATTGGCAACTATGTAAAGTTTTCATGGATTTATTTCAAAGAGAAAATTAATTGTGAATTTTAAACATGCCTACCTAATGTTCGATATTATGATTTTCGAAGCAGCGAAGGAGGACTGATATGTTGTTCCTTAAATTCATATTCCTGAAAACCTAATTGTTTTGAAACGCGTATTGCTGGTGTAAATGCGTTGGGTGTTTGTTTCCCGAAGTAACTAGACGTTTTTATATGAGTACTTAAGAATGCACTGCAAAGATGAGAGTCTAGGATAACAAAATAACTAGCTTTGATTGAATTTATAATAGGGTATTGCGCCTTCTCTTGTAGAATAGTATTAATATTAAATTATGCAGACTGCAGAGAAATGTTCAACTGCAGAGAAAGTTGGGTCATCAACGTAAAGAATTATTTTAGTGTTGATGAAAACCGACTGTGCGTACGTGTTGCCCTAGTGCGAATAAGTAAAATATTACCAGTTTGTATTTAGAGGGACGGATAATAAATCATTTTTCTGAACTGACTCAAACATTGTCGGTTGACAAACTAATGCTATCTGTTTAGAATAACATGCCAAGGAGGCTAATTGAACGGAACTAGTTTTGTAAATTTTTGATCGGCACTACTAATCTATATGCAAAAAAAAGTTTATGAATCACTTCAGTAAAGAATACCGAAAGATTCAAGGCATTTGTAACACCTTTAGCACACTGCTTTAAAAGGAGCTGTTTTTCACGGCTGTGTAAATGTATATCTTTTTAATATGGCAGTGGTATTAAAAGCATGGTGCTCATTGATTATTATTAGCTACTATTCTCGTATGTGAATTGACGGAATTACACAGAAACTCGTATTTTTGAGGGTATTTACTGAACGGAACGTCTGCTAAGCGGACGACGTACGAAAATTAAAACTCAAATACTTTCGTGTTACTGAAATTTCTGTGAGGATTGGAAGTGTCATAATCGACACCCCAAAAATATTCTTGACTGAATTATCACTGACAGTTGGCTTCTGTAGACTGGTCACTAAGCTCAATTTTTTTCTTCCATTATTCGCTATGGCACTTGATAAAGTCTTTATTATTTTCTATTGTTTCTTGAGATCTCTTGTAGCACGTGCAATTTCAATTTCATTTTAGGCTTGCTCAGTGTTTTTAGAGATGAACATACCTTTCTGTATTATATCTTGTGTAGATGATGTGAAAAGCCCTTGAGTGGTGCTTTTTAAAACCTTTGCGCAGATTAACTTTTCTTTTGGACCGTTGTAACAAATCTTGTTGATTTTATTGGGGATATTGAGGCTTTTATGCGCCATAGCGACGCATTGGCTATGAAGGATTGTCTAGTGGAGGGTACGTGGTTTTTTTAGACCTGGTATTACAATTAAAACCTCAAACGTGACAACTATAACAAATGCATATCCGTATTAAAACCCTGTGACCGAACTTCAAACGAATGAAGAAAATCTGGCTGTCTTTGGTTTTTCTGTAAATTGGTCCAGTAGTTCTTGGCTCATACATAGAGCCATTCCTTTTTATTTTTTTACACCTTGTGAATTTCAGGAATCAATCAATCAATGAATTTTATTTCCTTAAAGACCCCTTTTTAGGGGTATTACATAAGGGGTGGGTACGTTTTATGTGATAGCAAGTAATCATGCGTTATGATGATGACAAATAGCTGTAGTCTCTACGCGCGAAGTTCGCGGGACAGGTTATCACTGCAATGCCAGCGGGAAGGCCTTTCCAGCCCGCGGCGGTGAGAAAAAAAATGAAGCTTGAAGGTGATGGTGCGTGCACGTGGACGGCTATTGCAGTTGACGGAAAGTGCAGTGAGATATGCGTGCCGGAGGGACCATGTAGGGCGCAGTTCGTAGATGGCTGTAAAAAAAACTTGTGGAATAATAAAATACTGGCTGTGCGGCGGTGCAGCTCAAGTGGCTGAATGCCTAAAAGAGATTTCCGATATGTAACACTCGTGCTATGATGGTATGAAGAATGAATAAATCTAACGGCGCGGTTTTGCAAAAGTTGTAATGCGTTGGTCAGATAAGCTTGATGTGGGTGCCAAATGGGTGAAGCATATTCTGATTTCGATTTCACAAGTGATTCGTAAGCTAATAACTTAACATCCACGGGCGCATCACGAAGAAGACGTTTTAGAAAACCAAGGGATTTGTTAGCTGACGAAATGATGTTATTTATAAGCTTTTTCCAGGAGAGGTCAGCGCACAAGGTTACGCCTGAATATTTGTATCATTCTACTGGCAGCACGGGAACGGAGTCGATATGATAGAAGGGCACGAGCGGGTTACGGCGACGATGAAACGAGAGTACGTTGCATTTTTGAGGGTTAAGTTCCATTCCCAGATTTTACACCAATCCTGAATCTTGTTAAGGTTGTTTTTGAGAGATAATTGATCAGAGATGTTGTTAACTGTTAGATAAAGAACACAATGGTCAGCAAACATGCGAATTTTACAGGAAACATGCGAGGGCACATTATTTATGTAAATTAAAAACAGAAGGGGACGTAGTACGGAACCTTGAGGGACGCCAGATGTTACATGAAGGAAGCTGGAAGTGCGTTCCTTTACAAAGACGGACTGAGTGCAGTTAGTTAGGAATTCTTTAATCCATTCAACAACATTAGGATCGATATTAAGGTGAGGTAACTTGTGTAACAGGTGTTTGTGAGCAATTTCGTTGAAAGCTTTTTTCAAACCAAGAACTATAGCGTCAGTTTGTAGGTTAAGATTTAGGTTGGCATGCAAGTCATGGATAAAGAGGGCTAGATGAGTATCACAAGAAAAGCCTTTCCGGAACCCGTGCTGCGCAGAATGAAAGAAATTGTTCGCATCCAAGTCGGCAATGATATGGGAGAATATGACGTGTTCCATGAGCTTGCAACGTACACTTGTTAAAGAAATGGGGCGATAATTTAATGAAGAATTTGTGTTACCGGATTTGAAGACTGGAATGACCTTCCCATTTTTGCAGTCTTGAGGAAGTTGGTCAGAAGAGAGGGACTGCTGAAATAAGAAGTATAAATATCTAGCACTGGTGGGTTTAGTATTCTTAAGAAATTTGGCGTTGATATTATCTAAACCAGCTGAAGAATAAAATTTCATTTTATCGATTAGTGGCAGGATTCCAGAAGTGTTAAATTCAATAGGCAACATGGAATCATCAAGAAAAGTGTTTGGCATTGGAAATGGCACATCAGATTCATTTGTGAACACTGACTGAAATCCAATATTGAACATGTGAGCACAATCGGCATGAATAAGTACGTCACCCGCTTCATTTGTTATACTGACATCGCGTTTGTGTTTTGAGTTGATAATGTCCCATAATTTCCGAGGATTAATGTGCAGAATTTTAGGCAAGTCCTTGTTAAAAAAGGAACGTTTAGCGTTCAGGGCAGATGAGTTATATGCCTTTTCAGCAGCGTCATACTTATCCAAGGCCATCTGGTTAGTTTGTGCTTTGGCTGCGCGAAGAAGACGCTTCTCTCGATTCTCCAGACGTTTAAGGGTTTTAGTGAACCATGGCTTCTGAGAATTCTCTCGGAAGGTGAACTTAGGAATGACAGATCAGTTAGTCACAATAATTTTGTTCTTAAATTCAGCCCAATTTTCTTCGATAGACCGACTATGGAAATAAGTGTGGAAAGATTCAAAGAAGGCATCCAGTTCACGATTGATCTCTGTATAGTCACTCTTGTACAAACGGATCGTCTTTTTGAAAATATGGCTCCGAAGAGGTAATGCTTTATTGGCATGAATTACTTCGTGATCGCTTATTCCAGGAAGAATCGTAACCGTCTTAACACTTTCGGGATGGCGGACGAGTAGTAAGTCTAAAACGGTAGCGTTCGTTTGCGTTATTCTTGTTTTAACTGGGATAACTTTTGTAAGGCCAAAGTTCAGGCAGACTTCTATGAATTTCTTGGCTTCCACCGTACCTGATGCTGTAATAGTGTTAGTATTCCAGTCAATATCCGGGAAATTAAAATCACCAATGAGAATTATGCGTGGCTTTTGATATTTAGCAGTAATTTCACACAACAAGTTAAGTTTCTCTGAAAAGTCCGGGGTTACGGTGCGGGTGGGGGGGGGGGGGGGGCTGCAACAAACACCAAGAAGTACTGACTGACGAGAACAACGGCAGAAAGGACACATTATTCGAGATCAGACGAAATGAAAACGATTTAAAATGGTAAATTATTAGAAAACCCAATGAGCACTGACCCGCTACGAGACCCCTGACGATCCTTACGGAAAAGCTTAACGTTCGATAAATCTGCCGGGATTTCACTGTCGTCTATTTCTTGAGTCAGCCAGGTTTCGGTTAGTACGAGGATATTGCTATTGGATGAGCGAAAAAGACTGGAGATTTCTTCCCTCTTAGGAATAAAACTGCGGGTGTTCGTGAAAACTACGGAAAATAAAGTGTGAACTGAGGTGTTAGTCGGGACGCAGACCTGGAGTGATGCTGTGGGGCGCTTTTTCTAGGTGGGTGCTATAATATTTCTTTGATATTTTCCGAGGTGTCGTCAAACACTTAACGTGCGCGGCCGATAAACAAGGTCTTGTAACTCAGTATATAAGCCGTAGATTTCCTTTTTGCAAAGGTGATAAGTTGGTTTCGAGCCTTCCTAACAGCAGGCGAGAAGTCCTCACCGGCGCTGTATCCAGTATCTTTGATTTTTTTTTCTATTGGACAGAATATTCAGCTTCGTTTTGTCGGAGTGAAATTTGACGATTATTGGTCTTATTTTGCCAAGTGTGTGACGGCCGAGGCGATGCGCGCGTTCAATATTCATTGGATCAACTGTTATATGTAGGGTATCGGAACAAAGACTGATTCCAGCTTCCTCAGATTGTGTGTAAGTTTCTGCAGAATCAGTGTCAAGGATGCCATAAAATATTACATTGTTCCGACGTGACCGGTCCTCAGCGTCATCAACATGAGCTTGAAGGTTCTTTATCTGAGCGCACATTTGCGTTGTCGCTGTCTCCATCGAGTCAAGTCGCGACTGCATCTCAGTGATAAGTTGGTTTTGTGCGTCAAGGACATACCTTGAGGCACAAATGCACCTTGTTGCTTGCAATCCAGAGGTTGTTCACGCAAACAGCCTACCCTAATTCTTGTTAGAAGCCAATACTCTGATTTGGCCGTACATTACGCGTCTTCTAACAGCCAATCTGTTCTTGCGAGCTTAAATGTTGTGATTATATTTAGATGAAGAAAATGGTGATTATTTCTTTACGGTGCAAAGGCATCTGTCTCCAAAGAGCGCATTAGAACACGGTGTTTTTTGCGTATTTAGGCCACCAGATTTCGCTCGTTAAGTAACTAGCTGAGACAAAGCATTCAAACTTGAAGCCAAATGAGGTCCCTAGGGCTTTGAATCATCCCATTAATAGAGCGTGCACACTTTCCTTGTACTGTTTTTAGCGTTGAGTACTGCTCTACGTAAGCTAGGCGCTTCAGCACTTTTTCATTTTGGAAATTTAATGAGGAACACGGTAATGTCATTGAGCGCTGCTGGCCGCTATCGATCCTTGAAATTTTTATTTCAACTCTCTCATATCGATATTGGCTTCATGAAGCTTCGCTTTTACATCATCATTAAGCTGCTTGTCAAGAACATACAGCTTTTGTGAAATCGGCGTCAGATTTGTTAATTTGTTTTTAAAGCTTGTCATTTGACAGTAGTGCAAATGAACAGCACAAAAATAACAGGTAAAACTAATGAAGTATATTGAAAATGTTGAAATCTCAAACAGCGAAGAAGGAACAAACGTTGTTGTTGAGATACCAGTTTCAAAATACTCGCGTTACAAACGAAATAACATCAGGAAAGGAGAGGAACACTCAGGTGTTTCATTTCCATTGAGGCATTCAAGAGAAGGGCAAATCCTGCTGCTTTGAGGTGATGTATCGATTACACGTAGATAGATATTGGTGAAAACTCCAGAAGGCGGGAGCACAGGCGCAACTCTAACAGAGGTGGACACGTTAAAAAACTCACTAAAACGTCAGCGGTCATCATTTTCGAGAAGGCAAGGGCACTTGCGGAATAAAGTGATTGGGATTAGGGTAGAAAGATTAGGGCAAGCGCCGTACGGCCATGGAGGACTGTGTTAAAGGGGACACTGAGGAGAACCCTATCAAATTTTTTTTGTTAGCAAAATCTGATAGTTCGGCATTTCATGGCTTTGTTGCCGCTTGTCCGGCAGGGAAAGATGCATTTATTTCAAAGAAATTTGGATTCGACGTTGAAAAAGTTTTTCCCGCTGCTCTGATTCAAACTCGACAACTCTTATGACGACACGGAGAACTCTTATGACGTCACAGGACAGATTGACGTGAACGTGACGTAAACGGAGACTCCGTGATTTCTGGCGGCTAGCGGTGCGGTCTAGCAGCTGCCGAAATGAAAGCTACCGCCGCCGCACGTTGACGGCATCTATCGGGGGTCGCTACCGTCGCTCTGTTTACGTTTGCACCGGCGTCTTGCCAGCGTTGCGATGGATCCCGTTCCCGAACCCGACGACGTAGTTCTCGCAAAATCTCCGGCCTGCATTTCAGCGACCTCAACCCCAAAGAGCGTGCGATGCTTTTGAGGGAGAACGGTTAGGTTAGGCGCCGGCGGGTCGTTTCCACCTTCCTCAGTGAGCAGCCGTTGCAAACTAAATATCATAACCCCAGTGCGGGGAGTCGCGAGGCGCCAGGACAAGGTCGGCGCGTTGCGCCCATCGGAGGCTGGCCGGGGCTTTGAGGCCAACGGATTGGGATTCCTTGAACGGCGCGGTTGCACGGGCCAGCAGGCGGCGTCGAGGTCTCCCACGGTTGCAGGGGCCAAGTTATTTATTTATTTTATTGCCAGAAAAAACGGATAGGTGCTCAAATAGGTTGCGTTTAAAGTGGGCGCCTTGAAACTAAAGCCGACGCACGACGCTTCAACGGCTTCCGCTAGATCCAACGGGTCCACTGGATCGGGCTCTCTCGCCCACTTGCATGTACCTTCGTATGTGTACCATGAATGGATCAAATTAGCCGAGAGCTCGAAAAGAACAGCTCCGCCCAACTGCCGAAGTTATTGAACTACGTCACAACGTGCACCTCGCCGCAGAGCCGAATCAGTCTGGCAGGGCCGACGGCGGCTGGCGCACTCGGTGCGATATAGAAACATGCTCCAAGTGTCCCCGCCAGTGCGGTCAGAGTGCGGCGAAGCCGCCGAACGCGTCGGCGGTCAAGCGCAGTTGGAGTATAGAGGGTCTCGCTTTGGCCGACTAACGTCGCCGTGCAGCGCGTGCGCGTGTGTTACGCCGGAGCATAAACGCGCCATAACAGAGCCTGCGCTTAATCGCTAACCAATGTATTCGTTGACAACATCTATAGGAGCCACTGAAAAACCCCGCCCACTCACTGAATAAAAAAAAAAAAACTGTGCCGAAGTTCGGAATTGAACCAGGGCTTTTGGCGCTTGAGGCCGAGACGCTACCACTCCACCACGACGGCTCAAGTAGCAATTGTCAATAAAGGCGCATCTAGTGAATGCACTATTCCGATGCAGAAATCTCCGCGCTTTCGCTACGTATATCCTGGCCTAACAGAGCTAGGCCATCAGCAATTTTTCTGAACTGCCTTGTACCTTGTCTCCCGTCCCTAATAAACGATTTCCGTTAAGTAGTTTAAAGTGGACTGGCACAGCCGGGAATGTTTCGCCGGGCGAGAGTGCGAAGACACAAGTGCTGCCTTGTACGATTACCGACCATCGTGCCATCATAGTTTTTCATCGACCGTGGCGATCATCTGACAAACCTTAACAAGCTCCTTCAAAGGTTAACTAGCACTTGAACCGGCACTTGGAGTTCCTCTGCTGTTCGGCGCTTGTAAATCAAGGCGCGTCAAAAACAAAACCACGGGGCACGCAAACCTCATAGACGCGAAGCGCTTTAAAAAATCGAAACTCTCCTGACCGCCTGTGGCGCCACCAAGCATCGGTTTTCTTTGCTTCCAACATTCAGGTTGCCTTTTGTCTGCCTTTTTTGTGTGATAAAAGTACACAATCGGTTTTAAAACAAAACTTACTTCAATATTAAACCGCCCCATCTTCCTTTGTCAGCCTGAGAGATTCGCGCCCCATGTAGGAAGAAAAATTCCTACAAGGTGGCGTCTCTTGTCCTAAGACGTCACTACGCTTGTACTTGCGAGTTTGGCCTGTGGCGGCGATACCTGTATTTTGGTTCTTGCTATTTTCTACCTTACAAGAGCTTTGTTTTCAGTAAGAGCGGCGTTTTTGTGATCAGGAGCTGGTATTCTATCGATACAAGCCAACTTCAATTTCTCCTCACGGTCCCTTTAAGGCCGGCATTTGTCACGTCCCCGAAGGCACCTGCGCACAAGCACTTCCAGAAGTCGTAAGGTGTGAAAAGCAAGGAGGTGTGGAAGCATATAAATACAAATGCCGCTTCTGTGCGAATGACGCTTGGCTCATTTTCAGCTATTTACTGTGACGAGACGACTAGGATTTACTGGTCGCTTTTTATATCTAGTTAATTATTGCGAATGAGTCAAACTGTTTCATAGCTGCGTTAAAAACTAGCTTTGTAAACTTTAGCTACTTCGAAGTGTGATCAGTGCTTCTTTAAGTGTACCATGCCTGTTTCATTTTGTTTCCTGAAAAACACCTCTTTTCTTATGCCAGTGTACCTACCTGCAGTGTTACTGAATAAAATGAACACGTTGAGCTTAAAAGACGGTGAAATGGGCCACGGCATGAAAGGTACGTGGCCAGATGTGCGAAATGTAAGCCCCACCAATGCACTATGACCGCTTAACATGGCCTGCTTCAGCCTGTGGTGCCTCCCCGCGCTCTAATCGAGTAGGTCGGCATAAATCTAGTCGAGTAAGTCGGCATAATGGGCATGCTGGGCAGTTGTGTCCCCAATAGTTCGTGAAAATTTAGGTGTAGCCGCATCGAAAGACAGGCGGCAGCTTTCCGAAAGCGTGTTATTACCACGCGAACTTAAGCTTGCCAATGCTTGCTTTTTATGCTCAGCGAGTTGGGTTTCAGTATAGAAATTCTGATTTAAGAGAGAGAGAATTGACTGCTTTAAAATAAGCGACTTCTGTTGAATTTTTAAACCTTACATATTTGCAGGTTGTATGCTGTAATGGTCCCTTTTGCATTTAAGAAACGTATGTTATGTATTTTTTGCTCCTGGCATTTAAAACTACAGGTGAGTAGGTGGCAAAATATGCATCGCTTAAAAGCCGGCACGATGATTAGCGTGTTCCGCGACACCTTCACCACAATCGCGTTCACGCATCCGCTCCGGGTAGCCGCTATCCTCACGGCTGATAAAGAGTGGCAGCATACGTAACGGTACTATGGGCATGAAATGTGAGGGAAGAAAACAAAAGGATAAATAAGCCAACCTAGATTACTGAAATGCTCCTGATTCCGTGTGCTTTCACCCTTAGCAGTTGGCACAAGCTGGATGCCAAGGCCTGTGGCGATGTCGAATGCCACGGGCTACACTTGCTGTATTTTGGTCCTCTTCCTTCCTGTCCTTCCTGTAATATCTCAAGATACACAGTGCCTGCGGTTAGAGGAGACTGGCAGAGACCACTAGATGAACAGTGGTGTTCTAGGTAGTCTTATTTATTATGACAGTCGTTATCCTACGCCACCAGAGCCCTGCCACGAGACATGGCGGTCTATTTAAGTCATGGGAGCAGAATATATCACAGAATGTAACGTGAAAAGCAATACTTAGAGCCAAACAATTTGACTGATTGGTTGACACCAATCGACTGATCACACTTCATAAAAGTGTGTTACGTATCTCGCTTTTATTGTCATATAATTCCTGCTCAGCTTTTTTTAGTTGGGTCTGCGTTTTCCTCAATTGCTGCACTGAATGTGTAGTCAACAAGGAGATCAGAGTAATTGCTGAGCTTTCGATAGTGTGACTTTTTTCAATGGCGTCGACATGGGCACGGTAATATGGACTTAAAGTGGTGCGATTTGTGCCTGTGTAAATTTTTTCGTCAAAAAAGTGTTTGGGCGAATCGTGGTTTTCAGTGAATGTTTTGAATGTGTGGGGGCGGATACACCAAAGCAGCTTGTATGCTCTGAAATATAACACATATGATGATGTTTTCCAGGTGGGCGATCCACGTACCAATTAGAGCCGTACATTTCACGCAATTGAAGGCACACACACCACATCTTCTTGTCAGTGCCGCAGATAATCTACAGAAGCTTTATTAAGCAGTGTTGTTTAATTTTTCAGGTGAGTTGCTGGAACAGACGGAACGGCTGTGAAGCAGTCAACGACGTTTCGACGATACTGAAGCACTTCCATACGAACTGCGGGTTCCACTCTGCGCGCTGCCCGAAGTGCGCGGCCCATATTCTTCGAAGAGACCTAATTGCACACCTGAAATCACAGTGCAGTGAACAAGTTTTGCTTAAAAATTATTCAGCAGCTTGCAATGCAACTCTGGCGAGGGAACAATACCTCATCAAGGTTTCACTGCGGGGCATCAAGGACGGATTGCAGAAGGTGTCAGAAGAGTGCGTCTTCCAAAGGGCAAGTGTAACTCAGGTTAGCACAGCACATCGGCGAAGTCTCATGCTAATCTCCCATGATGCAGCTGCACTAGAAGAAATAAGAAAAGGCGTCGAAAAAGTATTGAATGCTCTTGAAGGAATCAACGAAATCCACGATCACCAAGAGGATGAAACAGAAAAGCTGAGAGATATTCTTGAAGAAACCATCAAAGAGTTAAGAATGACATTTGTGGCTATGGCGACTCTTCACGTCACAGATATAGAAAGCTTTGACCGATTGGGAGCAGATACAAAAAATGTCCTTTTTGACGCCTTAGAAGGATATCTTGCTATGGCAGCCCTTTTTCGCTCTTGTCAGTGCTGCGTTCTAATTTAGAAATTTTGCTCGCCACTGCAATGGACTCATCGTCTGAATGAGAAATGCAATGTTATCCTGGTCACCGGAGAAATCCTAGTCTGAAATGTACCCAATAAAGAAGTGTTATTTTGTAAATGTTATTCACTTTTTTTGGACGTTTACTTCCAAAACTTTTGCTAGAAGAATGCTGTAAATTAGAATGTTCTATTATTGACTCTTCCTTAAGACCGATAGAAGGTCATCAGGAATATAGAACTGCCGCAGTTGATAAAATAAAAGCAATATCTTCGTGCTTATATCAACTCTTCATCCTCTAGTTTGCTTTAGGTGCCAATAAATAGGCATTTTTCGACGAACTGGAAGCTAACAACTTACAAAGGCAGATGGCCCCCGATAGACATAAGAAATTTGACCCGCGCTTTGGACTCGCGGCCACGCTTGCTTCTTCAAGCAGTGAAAAAGGGCCAAAGAGCTGCACAAATGCAATGAAATAAAAAGAAACTGCTATTGCAAACGCCTCCACGAAAGAACTAGTCATTTCTTATTCCCGTGACTTATTTTCGGATAATTCTGTTCACTCAACTTTATCATACGCAACTTACGTTTCGTATCCTGCTAAACATTGATTTTGGCTCAAAATTGTAAAAAATTAAAAAGAAGGTAGAAGATTGTGGAGAGGCAGCTGATTTCCTGGCTGGAAGTTTTGGTGTAAAAAAATACGAAAAAAATGTTCACTTGCTCAAGAAGAATCAACCGGATGTCTTGACTTTTTGTCTCTTACGAAACGCAACGCTAATGCATTGTACCAGAGAACCGAATAATAATTAATGTTAATTTTTGATTTTTTTTTAATAAAAGCTTTTCCCATGTTCCGCCAAGCTCGCTGTTCAACCGGAAGCTTTGGTGGAAAGATGGGTGGAGTTATCGAAAAGATTAGCTCTTGGAGTTGACACCATAAAGGCTACAGTACCGCGGGCGCAGATTGTGGTAACTGTTAACGCGGTAACGTGAGAACTGTTCTTCGTGAAATAAGGAAAGTTGAGCCAGGAGAATAGGTTTACAGCGATATTACATAACGTGCTACTTCCGCAGCCATGCACGAGGGTGGCAATGGTAAACGCCCTCAAGTTTCAGTTGCACTACACATAAATATCCCCGAAACCGGAAGATTGGAGAGTTGTGAACTTAGCTGAGTTGGTAGTGCACCGGATGCGAAATTCGGAGGTTATGGGTTCGAATTGCACCGGTGGCGTGTTATTGTTTCTTCTTCGGCTTTTATTAATCTCTCATTGATGAAAAGCACCAAATAACGAAGACATCCCCTATGGTCCTTGATTTCAATGGCTGTTGGCTTTCGTCACGTGCGTCATAACGAGCACGTCTACCCATTTCATTATCCATTGCTAGAGTAGTTAAATTTTACACGGGGTACAAAAGCAGGCAAGGAAAGGAGAATATTGTTAAATGTCTCACTGACGGTGCAAAATAGTTTGTCGACGACGCCGATATTATTTTATAATAAGCATGATTGGCCACAACTAAGATCTCGCTGGACGCACAGAATATAACGTGAATTTTGTAGCAGAAGACGCAGCTTTGAGAAGATGAAATAAGCCAAAAATTAGAACTTTATAGTCAAAGGAAACTGGAACTAAAGATCCGCGTCAAAGGTGGCTTAAAGCAGCCCACTCATCGCTGGGTGGTTGAAGTTCGCGTTGCCACTACAGGTGGCCCAAGAAAGTCGCGGCGCCATAAAAGCTGTCTGGGTAAAAAGACTTACGGAAAGCTAGAATGGATGAAAAATGCCAAGAAAAATGTTTATATTAAATTACTTCAGTTTTTTATGTGAGACACTTAGGAGCGACGATAGGGTATTCTCCCCCAAAAAAGCAGCAACACAGGACATTATAGCAGAAAGCAGCTCAGATCTAGAAAAAGGCGGAGGAACATATTTCTGAATGAACAGCGTTAATGATACAAGAAATTCCATACTACTTTAAAGATGCACTTGGTCCAAGAAGCAAGCAAATGTTGATAAAAAGTTCGAAACAATAATAAAAAAGGAAAAAGTTCCGGACAGCTGACGACAGAGAAGAATAAATTTGGCTTATAAAAGAAAAGGAGATAGGACGAACACAAAATCCGTCAGACCGATTAAAAACATTATTATATACAGGCTGCCAATGCAGGCAACGCAGTTATAAAGGCAGGTACGGATACAAAGTAAAAACTGTTAGGAGTTTAACGTAGTTAAACCGAGTAGACTCGCGAAAGCGCGGGTTCATTCTTGAATTGGAGGGACCACTTAAACTCCGCCGTAGGGACATGACATAATATCTTTGGCGGGTTGATGCTCATGTATTCAAACTTGGTCATTCTCTACTTATTATTCATACATGTCGGCTAGTCCTCATGCCTCTACAAGCGCAGTGGCGCAGCGGCTTAGAGGCGCGCCTGTGCACTGGCAACTGGCTGTTACCATCGCAGCCACCGGCAGGGCGTGCACGACCCATGTTTTTCTCCCCAAGGAACCTCTGCCGCAGCGCGCGCGACGCTCCTCCCAACTGATCACAGCTTACCTAAGTTACTACCTGACCTTGCCCGTGTAGCTCGGGTAAGGTTAAGTGGTGCTTGGGTTGCGTACCAACGGCGCAAGATCGTACGTACATACGTGTTCGAACGGTGATCCAACGTACGGCGCCAAGGTTCTTGGCCGGTGTTGGTGTGCGTATAAGTGCTTTCGCACTATTAAGAGGCTCGGAGAACTTGAGAACGGTTATGAAGCGGTAGACGCTTAGATGATAATCAGTTAATGCTTGCTCAACGCATAGAAATAGCTCTGTAGAAAACGTCTGTATTTAGCCTTCTTATAGATAAGCAGTGCGTACGGCAACGTCAATAGAGAATTCCAGCAGAACATATTAAAGGATGGAGCTATCGGTAATGAGGTAATTGATTCCCTGAATGAACTATACCGAAGCAATAAAATTGAAATCGCTTCGGATGAGATAAAATGTTACAACTGCCGAGGTAAGCAAAGTACTAAGGCAGGCTTCAGCTATATCAACGCTGCTCTTCATGCTTTATGTGATAGATATGAAAAAAAAGGCTACAAGACAATAAGCTTGGGTATATTCTAACGCACAGACTAGGCGGAAAGTTTGCAGAGCAGCGGCTCTCTTCTTTACTATAAGTGGACGATATTGTTCTATTAGAAAGCTTCGCATTTACTTGTTAATCATTGTGGAGAAGAAGGAGACTCTTTAGGTTTCACTTTAAGTGCAATTAAGTAATGCCGAGTGATTTTAAAAGATACAGCAGATAAATTGCCTATACTATAATGCCATGGAATATAAAAAGTGGCAGATTACAGATACATTGGGGCATGGGTTAACGGAGGACAGGTATACACGGAAGAGACATGAAGACACTGTAAGTGAAAAAGGGCGGGCAGATGCTGCAATTATGAAGATAGGACACTATGTGGCCCCGCAAGTGCTGACAGGCATTTGATAAGTAATTTTTGTGCCAGGGCTTACTGTTTGTAATTCGGTTTTGTGTGTAAGGGCAGAAGTTCGGTCTGGAAGAGAAAAAAATGACAGAACTGTTAAAAGATTAGTGCTAAATGCCCACAGCGAAACCACAAGCAAGCATTTGGATGTGGGCTAGACATCGCTCGCCACACGGTAAGCTCAAAGTAAAACACTATGTGAAGAACGCATCAGGAAATAGGACGATAACACGTCAGCAGCCGGTAATGTATTAAATCTTTACAAAGATAGAGAGTACTCCCAGTGGCAGAAAAAAAACTAACCATTATGTATTCCATAAACAAGAACGGTAAAATGAAGACTCTTAAGGGACCGGTGAAAAAAGCTAAAGTTGAGAACTGCTTAAATTCAACGAAAAGAAACAATCTGTAAAACTGCATAGAAATTCGAAAAGCCAAATCAGGAAGGAAGCGTTCTGCGAAAACTTAAGAGGCAGGACAGTATTCTTTGAAACTAGATCAGGATGCCTCGAATAGCGTAGCTAGCTGCAAGAATAAATTTAACCGTGAAGCTGACTTATGTCTAGTGTGTGGTAAATGCGTAGAAGAAATTGAATATCATATACAAGCAGGTGTTTCGGGGTAGTCCACCACTGGTTTTAAAATATATGGTTTTTGAGGTGAACAGAAGCTTTTTACGGCAATACCAGTGTTGGAGGGCGTCGAAAAACCGGCTAATCATATAAAAGTGGAAAGAGATACTCTAAAATCCCATGGTTAACTAGTAACGATATGCGTGTGATAATATTTCGAGATTTATAGTCGGCACTTAGTAGTAGCAATAACACTTCTGAAAGTTTCGAAAACGCGACTGCCCTCGCCGCTGAGACTCAACTAACTTGGGCCATCAAACACGGCATTCGAAAACTGGGCGCCTGCTTGGAGAGCAAAGCGACGTCATTCAAATCGCGACACTTCCTGACTCGCGTACCACGTGACATTCTTTGCCACGTCCGCTCTCGAGCAGCGAAATGGGGAGAACAGGGGCGCAACTCAACACGGGCGGGACAGCGCCTGTGCAGATGTCGCCCATGGGTGGTCGTATGCGACATCAGTATACAGGTGACACGCGATCAAACAAGATTTGACGGCAAGTTAAAAACGGAGCACTAGGATTTCAATATTATTCAGGCGGCATAATGTGATCCTCAAGCCTTTTTTTGTGCGCAATTGTGTGCTGCGCAGCCTGACTGCAAAAAGATCCAAGTGACAAATCTGACGGAATGCGTGCGTTCCATGCAGAAGTTTTCGGAGCGTTGTCTTCATTGGAGTGCGTTTTTTTTAATCATTGCAGACTAGAAGGCAAAAAGTTTTGTTTTACACATTACCAACATTTTGCATACAAACACATTTTAAGCCTCACTAGGTGCCAGGAACTGCAAGAAGAGAACGTGAAATGCTACCAGGACTTGGAACTGTTTCAAAAATAGAAAAAAATCCAAATTTTTTACTTCCTGGTTGATAACGCGCTAAGCGCAACAAAATTTGTCCACGTACTGCTGCCTAGCTCTTGTTAATACCTGAGACAAAAAGTAAACTATAAGATCTGAGGCATTTTGTGGCATCCCGGGCTAGCATAACCATCGGTACGAGTGAGTGGTCAAGTGCCTCGAGCTGGTCACGTAAACACGCGTTTACTCTTCTTGCCCCGGGAAAACAGGCAACTTCATGGTGGTGTCCGCAACAATTTAATTCACCCACAAAATAATTTTGATTGAGCGCAGATAAGCACCGTGCAGCTGAAATAACTCTTTTATTGATGCCAAAGAAAGTCAGGCTCTCTATCACCCACTAAGAAAAAGAATACCAGATTAGAAAAAATTCAGAGTCTCCTACGGAAACTCGCAAAATAGTTATTTGTTCTTCATTCAGAAAGAACTGGCAGCGCCACATGCATTACTGCAGGGGGCAAAGAGATCTGTAAACTCCTTTCACAGAGCTACGGCGCACCACATCCGGATGTAAACTGTTTCAGTCAGTAGTGGTCCGAACAAAAAAAAAATTCAGAAGATTAGTCCGGGCGGTGTAAAGTCGAACTCTACATTTGTGATCTTCTCGAATGGGGCGCATGAAGATAAGAAGACGCACAGCTTCCTGTTTCATTGTGGTAAATAGAGTAAAAAAGTTTCAGCCTTAGATTTTTTACATGTTCTCAAAGCGCCGTCCAGCCTAGGTGTTTCTTTAGTACAGTGAAACTGAGAAAGCGATCGTACTTTCCCAGGACGAACCAGCACGCAGCAAGAGACTGGACTCACTCAAGTGCATCAATATTGTCACGAAGTCGTGGTTGCAATCCGGAAAGCAGAAAGACGGCGAAAATGGCGTCTAAACAAAACTCTTTGTTTGTACTGACTTTCGCCCACACTGGACTGAATCGCTCAGCGCCGGCGTAGCAACAAGCGTGCTCGGTCGTCGTCTAACAGAATGCCCGCCGCTGTCGGCCGTTCTGAAATTAAAGCTGATAGCGAACTTTCGAGATGCTTCGTGCAAAGTAAATAAAACATTCTGGAACAACGTAGAATCGGCTCCGCCTGGCTGCGATCAATCGAGATAAATCTAATCGCGACTTGCATCGCAAACAAAGCGATAAAGTGGCGTGCCGGCAGCTTTGGATAATGAACAAACAAACACTACAATTGTTCGCGGCACTACTTCCCTCTCAAAGAAGTATCGACCCGATACTTTAAAACAAATAATACGGCTAGAAACAAATAAAGCGGAATGCGCAGAAATAAACACCGAGTGTGGAAACAGCGTCGTTTAGCGCGCATAATAGGGTTTTAGACAGACGACAGGTACAAGTTCTGGTCGTACGCGGCGTCGCTGAGATGCTGTTATTGCCTCAGGGATAACTTCACAGTCCAGTTGACTTAGCTGACGAAGAGCCTCGTACGGGCCGAAATAGCGGCGCAAAATCTTTTTACCCAATCCGCGGCGGCGATACCGGCATCCCAACCCAGACTTGGTCTCTTGGCTTGTATTCCGCGTCGAATCTTCGCAGGTTGACGGTTCTCCTCGCTGCTGGTCTTCAGTTCGTAGTCGGGCAAGTCTTCGGGCTTCTTCTGCGCGCTGAAGGTGGGCGGTGACGCCGACGTTGTCATCTTCGGTAACGTTGAGCTGCATGGCGTCTAGCGTGGTCATGGCCTCCCTGCCATGGGCTAGCTTAAAAGGCGTTATCTGGGTGGTCTCCTGCCCTGCGGTGTTTTAGACGAAGACGACGTCAGGCAGGATGACATCCCAGGTCCTCTGTTCGATATCGACATGCATGGTGACCATATCAGTGATGCTTTTGTTCAGACGTTCCGTCAGTCCGTTGTTCTGCGGAGGGTATGCAGTTGTTGTCCGGTTGCTTGTTTAGCTGTAACGCAGGGTGGCTTGTATCAGTTCCACCGTGAACGCTCTTTCTCTGTCCGTGGTGACCACCTTCAGGGGCGCCGTGTCGCAGAAGATTAGAAGAATGCAATCCACGAAAATCTTGGCGGCTTCAGCCGCTGTTCCGTTCGTTAGGGCTTTTGCTTCGGCGCAGCGAGTCACGCTTGCCGCGAATTTCTGTAAAGTTTTTTGTTCATTCTTCGAAGCGGCCGGCACGCCGCTTTATTGGTTTTTCGCGATAAATATGGTCGCTTCTCGCATCACAAATAAAGCGATAAAGCGGTGTGCAGGCAGCTCTAAAGAATGAGCAAAGAAATACTACAAAGATTCGCGGCAATATGAACACGGTGAACCGAGTCCTGCACAGGACAGGGGTACTGAAGAATGGGCCTAACATGGGAGGATGATACGGGGCCTCTTTTAGTTTAGAGTCTTACTTATGTTCTTTAGATTACGTTCGAAGAGTCTGATGCATGGTTCAGCTGTACTAATTGCACTGTTAACCTAGACTGATCATGTGCCTTCTGCTTAAAAAAATGCACTACAAAATATTTTTAAGTAGATTGACTTTTTAGGACCCACCGTGGTGTCAATATTGATTAGTTGAATTGCATTTTTTTTGTAGAAGAATACATGTATATATTTTTTCACGTTCAATGTCATCTGCTTTTTAACGCGTTGTATTTCAACACGCTTCAGATCATTAACTAAATATGTGTCACTAATATATATATTTAAAAGAAAAGTGACCCTAAAACAGGACCTTGAGGCACTCCCGACGTAACAGATACTAGATCTGAGGTTATGCCATTGTCTACTACTTGTTGTTATATTAGGTTTTCATACTCAGTGAAGGAAAGCGCACTTTTGCTGTACCTAATTGTGACAACCGGTTTTAATCGTATAATGTGGTTAATTAGGGTAGTTTGAAACCATGTCTAGTTTTCCTCAATGGTCGGAAAGAATATTCAACTGACAACTGCCCAGAAAGACGTTAATTTGAGATTGATCTGGTCAAAATTATGTCGAACACCTTATCAGCTCGTAAGTGGTTTTCCTTTTGAGAATACAGTGACTGATGCACCCAGTAATAATGTCAGGATTCAAAAAGACCACTTAGGTGAAATATTTTAGAACAAGCATCGATATTATTGGTTAGAATCAATAAGAAAAAACATACTCGCACTTGTTCCGAACACGAACGCGTTTTAACCAGCTTTAGCGCGGCTTTCCACAGAGCATTCCAAGCATCACCCTACCAGCATTTTCGACACATCACACAACGTCAGACATAAGAAGCGGAAAAGAGATTGGCAAAAATTTACTTCTTTTTTCTGATGTCTCTTGCGCCATGCTGGTTAGAACTTCGATTAAAAAAAATAGTAACGACTGCTTACGCGAACGCTGGAACGAGTGAGCTGCACTAGATTGTTCACGATAAGAGTAATACCTTTGTCACACGGGCAAATTTAGTGACACTTTCACGAAGTGCACTTTCTTTGAGCGAAGGACACTTTCGGTGAGCGCTGTCACATGGCAAAAAGAAGTGTCAGTTGAAAATGATATCAGTTACCATAGATGTCGCAACACTTTGTCAAAATCAATTTATTTTCGCGTAATTGTTTAGTTAGTACATTTTTATTGCCAATATAATTACTACAAGCTAATTTCAAAGCTATCTCAATACCTCATTACATGCTGTTCAGTAGAAAATGCACCACGATCCGAAACAAGTAAGAGATGAATCCAATATAGGCGAAATTGGCGGAACCGGCCAACAGGGCGACAAGGCAGGTGGAAGAATTCATGTGCTTCGCAGCAGAAGTATGCTGCATACGTGCTCAGGCTCGCAATGCATTGATGCGCCTTAAGCTTGATATTGAGTCACAAGCACGCGAGTCGCGAACCCTCGAAGAACAGCTGCAGGCGAATGTCTTGCCATCATCGTTGCTGTGGCCGAAAGTAGTGTGCCCAAGATTATTTGAGAACGTTGGGTCCTGGACCAAACAGAAACGCAGTTCGAGGACACTTTGCTCAATCTGGGAGAAAACCACTTCAGGCAGTGCTTCCGGGTATCCTCTACGACGTTCAGATACCTGATAGAGTCATGCACGGCCGACCTCGAACGTGTGGACACGACATCAGAAATGTGAGATCTGTTGAAAAATGCGTCGCTGTTGGATCGTACCGCCTCTGCTCAACAGCGAAGGGCAGAAGTGTCGCGTATCTTTTCGCTGTATGCCGCTCCTCCGTGAATGTGGGGTGAGGGAGTTTATCGCAGCTGTGATTAACAACCTGGAGGGTGAATGGCTCCGTATCTTGCGTCGCATTGAAATGGAACAGCACATACAAGAGTTTTACGCTGTTCATGGGTTCCCTCATGCCGTCAGCGCCCTGCATGGCTGCCATTTTGCAGTCTCACAATTCGGTGGTCGCGAATAAATATGCTGTAATAGTTGACACGTGGAAGAACGAGTTGAGGCTGTAGTTAATTCTTTCTTTAAATAACCAAGAACTGTTAGCAATGAATTGGTAAGCGATGTGGTAATGCTGCTGCATTGTGAGGTTCGGAAATATCAAACTGCCCTTTGTTTCTCACTGTTACTACTACTAAGAGGAATAGAAGTGTAAAGAAGGGTCATTTCTATGGCTACCTTGACAACTAGTAAATCATTACAGTTCAGCCATTTGGACCACAGTATAGGTGAATGTTTATTTGTGTCCGTCCGTTTTTGTCTATAAAGGCACAATATTATCCTTTTTTCCTTGGTGGACCACGAATACCGCTTCCGCTACATCAACAAGGGAAACCCCGGAAAGTGCCACGATGCTGATGTAGATGGACGGCCAAAGCTGAGTGGTGTGGTGTACGGCGACCTCTTCCAGACTCACATACCACACATTGGAAACACATGTGTGTCCAGCCATTTTGTGCGGCCAGGCCTTTCCTTTAACTCTCAACCTAATCAAGCCTTATCCAAATGCAGCAACTGGGATTCTGGAAGGGCCATTTAACTATAACTCGTCCAGAAGCAGGATAATTGTCCAGAATGCTTTTGGGCGGCTGAAGGCCCGCTTCCGTTTCATTCTAAAAAGAACTGAGTGCAAACTGCAAAGTGCAAAAAGACGAGTAAGGGCTCCGTGCACCCTTCACTATATTTGTGAAGCATCGAAGGATAGCGTGGACCAGCAGTGGGACCAAGAAACACGTGTACTTGATGCCATTTACGCACACCCAGTTTACACCACCACCGTGTTCAATGAACAAGGCCAAGAAGTGAGAGATGCCTTGGCTAATCCCTTCTGAGACAGAACCTAAAGGTGATGAACATGTGCTGTAGCTATCGATTGGCAGGTGTGCATCACCTGCACTCACACTTCTGCTGTGATTTTTTGTGTTCTGGGGTGTAATTTGTCTTCTGTAGGCTCTCTTCTATTCAGCAGTTCAGGTATGGTGTATAATTCTTGTCAATACATATTAGTAAAGAAAATTTTAAATCGTTAGTTCCACATCCGCCCTTCATGTGCTTCTAATATCACCACAGAATTAGCTGCCATTCCAAAGATTTTATTTTTTCACAAGTTGGCCTAAGATTGAAAGTAGCTCCTTTTCTCTTCGCCCTGCTTCCACAAGGATGTCTAGATGTCGCTCTCGCATCTCCATTTCTTTCTTTCTGGAATTTTCTAATTCTAAGCGGCATTGCTGCTGTTCTGCAAGCAAACATTAAAGAACAGACAGGTGGCATGTCTGGCGCCTCTGTGTAGCTGATCGCTTGTTTACTGCTCGCTGCTCTGTGCTGCAGCTCGGAAAAGCACAGGCGGCTGCTGGTGGTGGAGGCTGTGGCGCTGGCGGCACGACAACTTCGGCACCTTGCATGGTATCCTGGCATGCCGATTCATCTTGCAAGTCTCTCCCACTGACTGTGCTGTTGAAGATATAAAAGAAAACAAATTGGTGTCGGAGCAGAGCAAAAAACCTGGGCACAATATTCACGTAAACTAGTGTCTGCTTCATAAATAGCAGGTCATAAATAGCAGCTTACTGGTATCCCTCAAGAAAAAAGCGTACAAGTCAAAACCTTGCCCGTACTCACCTAGGCAGAAGCTTGGATGCTAACGAAAGGGCTTGAAACTATGTTCAGAGCAGCTCTGCAAGCAACGGAAAGGGAAATAATGGATCTAATGTCAAGAGATAGAAAGAGAGCAGACTAATTCCAGGATAGATGAAATGAAGAAAAAATGAGCAAGGCATGCAATGTGAATGCATTGCATGCCCTGCCCAAGCACATGATGAGCCCTTGCGGTGATAACGCATTACAAAAGACTGCAATTATAGCAAGGGGCAGCAAAAAGTGAGGTGGGCGGATGAGGATAGCAAGTTTTCAGAGGTAAGGTAGGCGCAGCTGGCACAGAAGAGGATTAATTGGAGGTGGAAGAGGCACTTGTCCTGCAGTGGGCGTATTTAGGATGATGATGAATGAACACTTGCCTGGAACCAATGAGTAAACAAAGTAACGCTTGCAAAATGAATTTTGCCAAAGATACCGTCAAAACTCTATTTACTGCTGTCAAAGATGTGCAAAGAACAAAACACCTCGGGAGAAGCATCTTCGGTGCACAAGATTTCTTCCCTCAAGGTACTATCGTTAATTGGCAATGAACCAGGAATCTGTTTTTTATCCCTAAAGAAAGTCCAGGTTACTGCGCCGGAACCAGTAGTTTTTTTCTGCCTGAGAAACCTGGGAAGTATGCACATTAATTAGGACGTGACGCACAGATTGCATGCAATACTACACATTGACTTTCCATAATATGGGCATACTGCCACATAATATGTACCACATACGTGTTGGTGAACTTACTTAACGAGTTGGTAGGCACCGTAACGCAATCAAGACGACAGAGGAAAACGAGAAGTCAGCACTTGTATTGTCGTCGTCTTTCTCTGCTGTCTTGATTGTGCTGTTCGATAATGATGTCAGTGGAGCCAAAATACTGGAAAATTTTTTGTTCTGTCCATTGTTTCTGAAAGGCAGCTTTGGACGTTATGTTGTCTGCAATATAAATATTGCTATCCTGTCTGAATACATAACACTGTCTCCAAGGAGCAAGAAGCTTAAATCTATCGCCAGCCAGTTTCTGGGGTGCTGAAAATTGCACTTCCAGTGAAACACTGAAATGACAGCTTGCAATAAAGAATTTATTTTCATGTTGGAAGAATGTCCCTCAACAGTTTGACTCAGTGCGCACAGAAACTGTGGTGTTGCCTTCATATTTTGTGAGATTTTTTAAAACTTTTCGTTAACAACCGCTATCACCTCACGAAAAATCTCTGTAGCATGCGTGACATAAATTGCAGCCGTACCTTTCAGTTACTACCATCTCTTGCCTGTTGTTTACCGGTAGTTTATAATAATGATTAATACAAAATTGTTGGAACACACTACAAAATCCTTCTGCTGATGATTGCTGGGCAATTGAAAAAAAAACGTGCTAATGTGGTGGCAGCCTTTCATGAAAATTTCATTATACGCTGTTTCCTGCTAAAATTAATATACGAGCAATCTGCAGCAATGCTGCCAATTTCGCAGCTCCTTGTGCAACCACGCCGAGAACTACGTTCTGTTCGGAGAAGCCACACATGATGTAATTTCTGTTGCCTAGCGCAGTTGTGATCACGCATTTCTTTCGTACGCACATGCCCGCAAAAACTCCATAGAAAAAAAAAACATAGATGCGGTGTTCACGCACGTCAACGCAGTACAGTGGTGAGCAACTTCCCAGAGCGCTCGTGCAGACCGTTGCGAAGAAAACGAATGAAATTTTCTGGAGCTGGTACTGGTTTCCAGAGTCAATGCTCGAACTTTATCGAAGCTGCATTGATTTAGAGCGATAAAAACCTGAGCATCAGGCCCCTAAGAGGGGAGGTACGGTAATATTTTACTTCGTTTCAAAGCACACCACTCCGGCGCTCTAATGTAGGCAAGCCTGCGTACATCTATAATAGCACAAGCGGTTGACATTGCTACCTCAATAACGTTTCCATGCTTAAGCTCAAACGAGCTCATATTGTCACGTAGTGGTGACGGCCGTCGAAGCAGCGATAAAGACGGACAAAAGGTCTTCTAAAAGAAAACTTTATTGAGCTCGCTTGCACCCAAAATGGACTGAATCACTCTGCGGCGGCGAAGCGACAAGAGTGCTCGGCGGTAGTCGAACAGAATGCCCGCCGCTGTCGGCCGTACTCATTTTAAAGCTGATAGCGACCTTTCGAGAAAAAGCGTGAAATGTTACTTGAACATTCCGCAACAACGTAGAATCAGCGCTGCCAGGCTGCGATCAATCGAGATAAATCTAGTCACGTCTTGCGTCGCAAACAAAGCGATAAAGTTGTGTGGCGGCAGATTTGAAAAATGAACGAACACTTCAAATGTTCGCGGCAATATCGCGAAAGCAGTACACACCTGTACTTATTGCCAAGGTTTTCAATCCTTTTCTTCACTTCTTTAACCGTCTTTACGACGCCGGCTTCTTGCAGTTTTTCAGTTAGTTTTTCACTTCGCTCGGCGGAGATCACCAAGATGGCCCTCCTATGTACCAATTAAAGTGAGAATGTCGGAATCCGACCAGGAGGCCCTGTTGTTTTTCTCTGCGGCGGCTTCGGCATCCCCAGCGCAGCTGAAATCGGCGTAGCTTCCTGCTGCCATCATCTCAGTTGTGGACCAAAATGGCGACAACTAACAAAATCAACAAAACTTTACCGCGCCAGCACTGAGAATGAGAGTAGTTGTCCAAGTACGCTTTTTTTCGGTTTCTGCTAAATTAAAACAAGTTATCACTAAAAAACATGATCAAAAATTGAGAAAGAGATTTTAGGATCTTTTGATTCTGAAAACAAATTTTATTTACATGGGAGTGCTGCTGTAGAGACTACACACTCGCCTTGCCGGTCCAAGTGTAGTGAGTTCTCCAAACTGACTACGGAGAAGTGCGTTCCACATCGGGTGTCACTAAACCTCATCGTGTGACACCGCGCATTTGGGAAGTGCGAGATTCAATCACAAGTGTTGCCGGGTACCCACCGGTGATACAGTGGGTAGAAGCTTTTCCCTGCCTGGTGCTCGGTTTCTTAGGATGAAATGCTTGGGAAATGGGCCTCTGACCCCACCTTGTGAAATGAAACCTACCTTGTGCCATGGCGCTCTTTGGCCAAAGCTGGCCTTGCGCCATAAAATTCGATCTTCATCATCATTTCCTTTGAGAGGAGTTTCAAGGCATTCCAGGGCGCCCTATTGGGTCTGCACGCCCATCTGATGACGAGTAAGTGCGAGACTAGAGGTACAGCCCGGTTACACTGGGTATTCACTTAATTATGCGCGCATGCGCTCTACCCCAAAAAGCACGAATGCAGAGCGAGGCACTATAGGCATTCAGGTGGGTACAGGTGTATCTGTAAAATTTAAATCAACACCAAGCTTGGGGGCTCTTGTTAACATAGTAAGAGACCACCTAATTGTCCAATGGTTATTTTCTGGAATCGCTCTGGGGTCGCCAGTTCACCACCTGTCCGACCACGAGGACACATAGGAAGAGTTCAGCTCCACATTTCCATTTAGGCTCCGTAAATACACTGTTTTCTCGTTCCCACGTGAATATTGGGACTTCGCCCTTGATTGCCTTAACTACCTCGCTATAGTTATTGGATATCCTTAGGTGAAAACGGAAACTTATTTCTTGTTTGACAGGTGATATGAGGTTATCAATGCGTCCTGAAGTTGAAGGGTATACTATAATAAACATAAAAAAGCATGGGACCGACGCTGTATGCGGGGTCATTGAACGCAGACCTAATGCGGAATGGGATGCACATATCTCTTATGTTTATGACTATAGTTGAGAGGTGAACATGTCTTAATTGAACTCCATTTACAACTGCTTTCTTAATACTTCATCTGCTTCGTGCCATTCCTGCGCTTTCATTGTTTGCTCAAGGCATCACAAGGGTGCTTTGCTTGAAGCAGGCTTGCCCACCCATGCATCAGAAAGAATTTGTTGGCTTACAACAATGTTGCAAGATCTTTATAAAGGTTGTTTATGCATGTAGTTTTGCAGCAAAAAAATTAGGACCAGAAAGAACAAAAAACTGAGGGCTCTACGTTTTCTTTGTTTACAAGGCTCTTGCTGCCATTTGGGACCATGGCAGGTACAATCAGTAGACATGCTTATACTACAGACGTGCATCTCCCACAGAGAAGAAAAAATACTAGAACAGAAATATTATTTAGACCTTGTAGGCAGTTTAAATACAAGTAAAATAAAACGCACGGCACATAAAAAAAGCATGCAGAAATTTTTATCGCAAAAACAAGCAATGATGTCACCATTCACATCACATGGCAGTGCAAATTATCCGTGTACTGTTACTGAGCATTTCAGTACAGCGTCGTCGTCTATACAACCTACATAAAATTAGTGTATTCAAAACATGTTATTTACACTTACTTCAAAGGCCCAAAATATCGCTACACTAAGAGTATATTTTCTTGGCCGGCAAGTAGGAATGATTTTCAGGTGCACCGCTTCCGGAGCATTGCAGGAGAGTTGAAATCTGAGTTTGTTCGTACATAGTCTTGAAAAATAAACCAGCCAAAAGACGAGCAGTCAGAAGAGAAGAGGCACACACACCAGCTGGACTAACAACTGAGGTTTACTGAAAAGAGCACGGCTCTCAGGAAATACTAGTAGAGCATGCGCAGCTCGACGCGCAAAGCACAAAATATGTTTGCGAGGTAACCAAGGCGCTATTGCCGGTGGGAAAGGAAACTTGTTTCCTTCTGTATCAATATGATGCTAATACAGTTATCTCCTTTCATACTTATGTGATAGGCTTCGGGAACTTCGCGTTCCACATTACCCTTGACTCTATCAAGAAAAGTGACATTTGAAAACAGCGGGTAGCAGCCGCATTCCGGCAATGGCAATGCAACTTTGCTGCGTTAGCGAGTGTCAGAAAGCTGTGGTGTTCTCGCAGCGACTGTGGTACTCTCTCATACACCGGCCTGTTTGACCGATATAAACTTTTTGGCATATCAGGGGACTCATAGACCACATGTGTTGCACAAAAAACAGAGCAGTTTTCATGTCGCGTCGGACACACAGGGAGCCTAGTTCTGACACGTGCAACACGTGAAAGGCTTCAAAGTGTGCACGGAGGCGAAAAAACAACGTTCGCGCCCCGCCTGGCAGCAACTTTTTTTCTCGTTACGGGGAACCCCATGCATACAATTCATCATCACCTCAACTTTTTTCGTTCTGAGTAGGGTCGATCTGCGCATGCTCTACTAGTTTTCATGGGAGACGTGCTCTTTTCAATAAAGCATAGTTGTTAGTCCACATGGTGTGCGTGCCTCGTCTCTTCTCAATCCTCGTCTTTTAGCTGCTTTGTTTTTCAAGGCTTCCGAATCGTCGGCGTGCCACTGCGCCGGGTGAAGTAGTGACCCGCCTTGCGTGATTGTGCACATGGATTAAATAGCACAGTCATCGTGTCAGCAATATGCTGATTTTTATAAGCGTTTCAGCATGGACAAGCGCTCCCGTAAAAAAACAACAACAAACAAATTATTTCTTAGCAGGCGATGGCTGTCTCCTGAAGTTGCCTTAGAGTGAGGAGAGGAAACGGCTTGGAACTCTCGTTATCAGCATTTTCTTAAACCTTAGCGCTCTACGTATGACATTCCGCAGCAACAGCGATCAGTCAGTTTGATTGATCTAGCCGGATGGCCACTGAGCAATTTATGTTCTTTGCCTGCAGCAGCCGTGATACAAAGATGGTACTTAATTTATTCATTCATTCCTAATGGAATAGTCTATCTGGAACGGCGAAAATAATACGACAAAATTGCTTATTGAAGGTGCACTTAGGAGTAATCTTAACTCGTCTTTTTAGCGCGGGAGCTCGATCTACGCTCTCCGAGCATTCTTAGAAACTGGGAACTATTCTTACCTGCGGCCGATTTCCTTATTAAATCAATTAAACGTCCCTGCTCCCGCCTGTTATTTTGAAGCGAAAGCTGCACTAGGGTAGTCAGGGGTGCATTTCGATTAAGCGTCGATAGTAACTACTGCGCATGCGCCACTAGTTGCACCAAGCCACAAGTGTTCTGTCGCTGGGCCGCGCCTTTCCTCAAAATCAAACTTCCAATGGCCTCGCTTCTCTTTCCTTCTTTCCCTTCCTCCTTTATCTCTTCACGTACGGCGCAGTTCAGGTGTCCACCGAGATATGTGAGACAGTTACTGCGCCATTTCCTTTCCTCAAAAACCGAACAAAAGAAGTGATGGTTTATGGTTTATGGGGGTTTATCGTCACAAAGCGACTCAGGCTATGAAAGACACCGTAGTGAACGGCTTCGGAAATTTCGACCATCTGAGGTACTTGAACGCGCACTGACATCGCACAGTACACGGGACTCTAGCATTTCGCCTCAAAGGAAATGAGACCGCGACGGCCGCGATCGCACCCGCGTCTTTCTGGTCAGCAGTCTAGCGCCGTTACCACTGAGCGATCGCGGCGGGCCACAAAACAAGTGAGCCGCCGGCGCTTATTGCGTTCATTGGCGTTGACAACGTTGTAGAAGCCATTCATTTTCAGGAAAGAAAAGGCGCACAACTGACTCCCTCGGCCGGTGGACACCTCAATATCGCTTTCATGTACGTGATTGCGTTCCTAAAACTGGATAGGCAGCACGCCCACCCTGCGACCCTGACATGTGGCAGTTAATGGTTGATCGCGAGATGGTGGTGGTGGTGGTGAAAAACATTTATAAGCAATAAATTTTTTACAGAAAGGTGATTGGGGTAGGACCCTATTGGCCCTTTCCCCTCACAGTACTAGGTTGGTCACTTAAAGAACGCGGCGGCTTATTGCTGCAGTGCCGCGTGTCTGCCACAACGTTGTCAGCTCTAATGCATGCAGCCCACATCTCTCTCCTACTCTCTTTCTCTCACATCTCTCTCTCAAGCGTCCACTGAGCCAGAGAGCCAGTAATGCTCATTTACTTAATTCAAAATCATCGGCGTCCAGAACGTCGTCAACGCCAACGCCAATGAACACAATGAACGCCGACAGCTTTCACTTTGTATATCCCGGTTTATCTGAGCTGATATACATTTTTTGTAGCGATAGCTACATTACGGCAGAATTTCGAGCCTTAAGCGTGGCGGCGCCGCAACCCTGTGGCTGTTCCGCCACACCGCGGCAGCGCCGCATGGAGGAAGGAAAACTCAGGAGAGGCCCTTCCCATACAACAATATGAGAGAAAATTGTGGCGGAAGTGACGTGGTTTTTCTCGATCGGGAGGCCATCTTGTCCGGGTAGCTTGTCTATAAATCGGCTGGCAGCAGCGGGCAACGGCGTGCCATTTGAGTTGCGGGGTAAGCGTAACTGCTCGAGTTTCTGTTTTTGGTGGGGCTCACAGGCTGACGTTGACGGCGTTCGCCCATATCTAACTGTGGAATTAAGCGCATAATCCTTTTTGCGTGCCCGGATTTAAAAAACGCTCGGCGACAACGATAGCATGAGCATTTCGTCTACTGCGACACTGCTCGGAGCCGTCGGGAGACCGCCGCTGTTCACTGAGGAGCATTCGCGCCGTTAGTTCAGCATTGGCTCAATACAGCGTGCGCTGCAGAGTGTTCGTCGGCATGTAGTGCGAATTTTTTGTGTTTTGTGCATGCAATGTGCGTGTGCCATTTGCGCTCCCGTTTCCACAACAGTGAGACCTCGTTTGTACTTATGCGTGTTCTTGCAACGCTCCAGCTATGTACTGGTGTTGATTATATTACAACTGCCAATTTTGTTTTTCGGAAATCGCGCTTGTGTTAGCGGCGGGGGCCATAACATGGGCGAAGAGTTCTATAGTAAAGGAAGCAGCTGCGCTCGCTTTGTTCTTAGTATACAGAAACTTTGTTGCATGCCCGACTGAAGCGTATAACGTCTGTAGCGTCTGGGAGCTATTTGCCTCTGTGGCTTGCCGAGCTCAAGTGTATTCGTTCATGTCGAGGTGAAGTCGGTTTTTTTAATAGCGGGCTATTTTTAGACCGGTTTCCTGTAGCAGGTATTGCAATTGCTTTTCTGGCTGAGGCCATCATCATGAAATGCGAAAACGGAAAAG